>NC_079317.1:10277954-10580984 GCF_029931775.1 Euleptes europaea
TTTCCCCACTCCTCCACATAAGAACATAAGAAAGGCCCTGCTGGATCAGACCAAGGCCCATCAAGTCCAAGCAGTCTGTTCAAACAGTGGCCAACCAGGTACCTCTAGGAAGCCACTAACAAGACCAGTGCAGCAACACCATCCTGCCTGTGTTCCACCGCACCCAAAATAATAGGCATGCTCCTCTGATACTAGAGAGAATAGGTATGAAGCATGACCAGTATCCATTCTAACTAATAACCATGGATAGCCCTTTCCTCCATGAATATGTCCACTCCCCTCTTAAAGCCCTCCAAGCTGGCAGCCATCATCACATCCTGGGGCAGGGAGTTCCACAATTTAACTATGCGTTGTGTGAAAAAATACTTCCTTTTATCTGTTTTGAATCTCTCGCCCTCCAGCTTTAGCAGATGACCCCGTGTTCTAGTATTATGGGAGAGGGAGAAAAACTTCTCCGTGTCCACTCTCTCCAAACCATGCATAACATTATAGACCTCTATCATGTCTCCCCTCAGCCGCCTTCTTTCCAAGCTAAACAGCCCTAAGCGTCTTAACCGCTCCCCATAGGACAATTGCTCTAGTCCCCTAATCATTTTGGTTGTTCTTTTCTGCACCTTCTCAAGCTCTGTAATATCCTTTTTTAGGTGTGGTGACCAGAACTGTACACAGTATTCCAAGTGTGGTCTCACCATAGATTTGTACAAGGGCAGTATGATATCAGCAGTTTTATTTTCTATTCCTCATCTAATTATGGCCAGCGTGGAATTTGCCTTTTTTACAGCAGCCACACCCTGGGTTGACATCTTCATTGAGCTATCCACTACCACCCCAAGATCCCTTTCTTGGTCTGTTGCTGCCAGCACAGATCCCATCAGTGTATATGTGAAGTTGGGATTTTTTGCCCCAATATGTATCACTTTACACTTACATTGAATCTCATTTGCCATTTTAATGCCCATTCTTCCAGTATGCAGAGATCCTAATGGAGCTCTTCACAGTCCGATTTTATTTTAACCACCCTAAATAATTTGGTGTCATCTGCAAAGTTGGCTACTTCACTGTTTAACCCCAACTCCAGGTCATTGATGAACAGGTTGAAAAGCACCGGTCCCAACACAGATCCCTGAGGCACCCCACTGCTCACATCCCGCCACATGCAGCCTGCTGGGTGACCTTGGACTAGTCACAGTTCTCTCAGTACTCCCTCAGCCCCACCTACCACGGCAAGGTGTCTGTTGTGGGGAGGGGAAGGGAAGGAGATTGTAAACTGGTTTGATTCTCCTTAAAAAGGCAGAGAAAATAGGCATATAAAAACCAGCTCTTCTTCTTCTCCCTCATAACACTTTTTCCCTCCAGGGCTTTTTTTCCCATCAGCAAATTTGTGCAGATTAACTACTAGTTTCAGTCTCGTGGAGTAAGAGAGCAATCTGAAACAGGACTACTCCAACTCCTATTTGGGTGTATTTAGTGTGTGTCTGTGTAAAGTGCCATCAAATCGCAGGCGACTCATGGCGACCCTGTAGGGTTTTCAAGGCAAGAAACATTCAGAGGTGGATTGCCCTTCCCTGCTTTGCGTAGCAACCTTGGAGTTCCTTGGTGGTCTCCCATCCAAGTACTAACCAGGGCTCGTCCTGCTTAGCTTCCAAGATCTGACGCGATCAGTCTTGCTCAGGCCGTCTAGGTTAGTGGACCTCTGTTCATTGACTACCAGTGCAATTCTAAGGAGAGTTATCTGACTGGAGTACCTCTGCAAAGGATTGTGCTGCAACAGTGCTCTCCCGAAGAGAGTTGCATCCTTCTAAAATGCATTTAAATAAATGGGCTTGAAATAATGCAACTCTGTTTAGGATTGTACTTCCAATTTTCCTTAATCTGGTATGATCCGCCCTGAAAGAGTCCCTGACTCTGTTGGGGAAAAGGTATGGTGTAGAAATATTCCAAATAAATAAGTCACAGGCCTTTAAGAACTTCGAACCATCCGTGATCGAGACAGTAGGAAGAGTCTTCTATCAGAGCGGTTCCTCAGAGGAACAGGCTTCCTCGGGAGGTGCTAAGCGCTCCTTCCCTGGAGGTTTTGAAGCAGAGGCTAGATGGCCATCTGTCAGCAGTGCTGATTCTGTGACCTTACAATGAAAAAACAGCACCTCTATGTTACAGGAATGATTATGGGACAATGTTAAGGGCATGGAATGATTGTATGCTGAGAGCTACATGGAAATATGCTGCATATGAATGTTAGGAGACGAAAGAAAACTGATGAAGTCACAAGACGAAACAGAAGATTTCTAGAAGGCTGTTTTTCATCCTGAGAAATCTTTGCCTTTGAGTCTTCATATTGTCTGTAGAATTTACTACCAGTTGATGTAACCATAGTTATTGAATGCTGTATACTTACCTGTGAAGTTGTGAACTCACTTTTGAGTTTATATAGGACTCATTCATTTCCAGCAATTGTTAAGGATGACTTGTTTAAAATTTGGTATTACAATTTAACACGTTGTTTTATCAACATGGTCAGCCTGTGTATATTTACCAGTTGGATTAATTCTGCAACCTTAGGCAGTTGATGAGAAGGAGGGCATCTTGGCCATCTTCTGGGCATGTAGGAGTCACTGGGGATGTGTGGGGGAGGTAGTTGTGAATTTCCTGCATTGTGCAGGGGGTTGGACTAGATGACCCTGGTGGTCCCTTCCAACTCTATGATTCTACGAGCAGCAAAACTGCGCTTTTGTGATGTCTACCAGCTTTGAAAACTCATTCTTCCTCAAAGTAATTTGACAAGAACTAAAGATGACCACTTATTGTAAAGCTTATTTTCTCCCAAAATGTACCTGTAGTTGCTCAGTGGAAAGAGCATTTGTTTCTCAGGACATCACAATCCCCGGCCTTATCTCTCCCGACAGGGCCTGGTATCTTGACGGGCAATTGCTGCTCCTGATTACCTCCGTCTGCATCGTCTTCCCTCTAGCTCTTCTTCCCAAAATTGGTAAGTAATTTTAAAGGGGGCATTATTGCCGTCATAATTACTATTTAGCAGCAGTGTTCTCTTTTTAGTAGCAGTTTAATTGAAGGGTTTTAAAGAAACCCTTAATGGGTTGTTATTTTATTTTTATTTTTTTTAAGACACATGCCGAAAGATTGAGGGGAGGGGTGGCGGAGGATTTATTTGCAGCATAGTCTGTCTTTTCAGCCTGGCCTAGTTAACCTGTTTCCTTCGATTGCTGGAGGATTTTGTCTGCCCTGCTAAAATAAAACCTTTATAGCAGAACGTTAAAAGAGCTGCATGTACTTACGGCGTGCCATTAGCGGTAAGCCAGTTCTAATTCTGCCCTACAAAACTACATAAAAGATCTGTGACAGGCGAGTTGGAATGTTGTTATTCCGAGTCTTAAGCCCCAGATACAGAGCGCTGTAATGGGAAACATACCTGCAATGGGAAGGTCTTTAAGCCCTACGCCAGAATCACTTTCCTTATAAACTGCCTCTCTTTTTTTATTGTTATTCTACAGGCTTTCTTGGCTACACAAGTAGTTTATCATTTTTCTTTATGGTGTTCTTTGCTCTTGTGGTAAGTCTTAAAAAAAAAAATACAGCTCGACCCTTAACGTTAAGTTTGCTTATTATTTTGATGGATTTCAGAGTGCCTTTGCAACGGATGTCTGCTCTTTACCAGCTTGCCGCTAAAAACTGAAAGTGTTCCTTCTCCTTTCCTCCTTTATGTGTGGTGTGTGTATTTTCTTTCCTTTGGATCAGTTTGCTCGGCTTAAGGGGAGGAAAAATCTGTTATGAACATCTAAGCATGGGGAAAGATTTACCAGCGCAAATTTTTTGGACTGTAAAAGGCAGTCGAGTGTATTTGTGTTGCTGACAGGGCAGGGAAAAATACTGGCCTAGATGCTCCCCCCCCCCTTTTCTACACGTGGAATTGAATTCTGCCGTCTTCGCTTCCAACCACCATTTACTACAATCCGTGCAGAAGCAAATGCCATATGTTCCAAGTAAATTGAATCTTCCCGTTAGTTCAATAAAATACACAAGAAGATGCAAGCATCTTTTGAGCAATCTGATGTAACCTATCAAAGACCTTATTCTTTCCAGCTGAAAGAAATCGTTGTTTTTCTCTCTCCCCCCCCCTTTCCAATCCAACTGGGCATTTCAGTACTAATATTTACAGCCGTTGGTTCCCTCTGTGATATATTGAAAGGAGCATATTTGGTTTGGTTTTGCTTTGGTAGAGAGCCAGCGTGCAGTGGTTAAGAGTGGCGGACTCTAATCTGGAGTCCTGGGTTTGATTCCCTGGTCCTCCGCATGAAGCCTGCTGGGTGACAGACTGCTGAACCTGATGGGCCTTGGTCTGATCCAGCATGGCTTTTCGTATGTTCTTATGAACTTGGGCCAGTCTCAGAACTCTCTCAGCTCACTTGGAGGCTGAGAGAGTTGGGGAGGGGCCCCATAAGGTTTTCAAGGCAAGAGACATTCAGAGGTAGTTTGCCATTGCCTGCCTCTGCGTAGTGACCCTCGGTGGTCTCCCATCCAAATACTAACCAGGGCCGACCCTGCTTAGCTTCTGACGAGATCAGGCCAGGCTGGGCTATCCAGGTCAGGGTAAGTCTGCTTTTAAAACCCAACTTTTTGATGGAATCGGTTTGTACGTGCAAGACTGGGCAAGAAGAGCAGCCCACCCTCACCCCTCGGCCTCCTCTATTGTAATTGGTACAGCTGTGTGGGCTTTGGAGTGCAAAGGTCACCTGGGTTGGCCCCGCTGTTTTGGGATTCTTGTAAAGCAAACAACCCCCATTCCGCAAATGGCCATCATGCCTTTGGGGTATCGTGCCTGAGGCGGAAAATGAGAGTAAACACCACCTGTTGAGGAGTCTAGCTTATCGCATGACCTTGGGTTTTTTTGCGGGAAAAGGATATTTAAAATTACGTATGATTTTGAATCATAAGAACATAAGAAAGGCCATGCTGGATCAAACCAAGGCCATTAACTCCAGCAGTCTGTTCACACAGTGGCCAACCAGATGCCTCTAGGAAGCCACAGCAAGACAACTGCAGCAGCATTGTCCTGCCTGTGCTCCACAGCACCTAATATACTAGGCATGCTCCTCTGATCTAGGGGGGGAATAGGTATGCATCATGACTAGTGTCCATTTTTACTAGTAGCCATGAATACCCCTCTCCTCCATGAACCTGTCCACTCCCCTCTTAAAGCCTTCCAAGAACATAAGAAAGGCCCTGCTGGATCAGACCAAGGTCCATCAGTCTGTTCACACAGTGGCCAACCAGGTGCCTCTAGAAAGCCCACAAACAAGACCACTGCAGCAGCACTGTCCTGTGTTCCACAGCACCTAATATACTAGGCATGCTCCTCTGATCCTGGGGGGGAATCGGTATGCATCATGACTAGTATCCATTTTTACTAGTAGCCATCTTTCACCCCTGGTTTGTCGATTCAAACCCCCCCCCCCCTTGAGTCAATCGAACCTGAGAATTTTCATTTTTGCACCTCTTTCCAGGTCTGCGTGCTGATTTTTTGCTGCTAAGTTTACTCTGTTTTAATAGCTGGATTCGAGTCCAGATGTACCTTAGAGACTAGCGAGATTTTCGGGGTATGAGCTTTTGAGAGTCCAAGCTCCCTTTGTCAGATATTGACAAAGGGAGCTTTGCCTCTCGAAAGCTCATACCCAAAAATCTTGTTGGTCTCTAAGGTGCTTCTGGACTCAAATCTAGCTGTTCTACTGTAGACCAACATGGCTACCCCACTGCAGCTATCTCCATTTTTAATGTTGTCATGTTGAGGAGTGGGGGAACAAATCCAGTTCACCAGATAAGCCTCTGCCACTCATGTGGAGGAGTGGGGAATCAAACCCGGTTCTCCAGATCAGAGTCCACCGCTCCAAACCACTGCTCTTAACCACTACCCCACACTGGAGCAAATTGATTCTGAGCACCCGTGGTGAAAACCCACAAAACAAATAGACTCGCAGCATGAACTTTTGAAAACAAATGAAAATGTTTATGCTCTCCTTTTAATGGCTCCAGTTAAGTATCAGTGTAGTAATGAGGCACCTCGTACACTGATGACGCCATGTAAATACTACTAATACTTTTAAAAACAATTTTAATTAGTTTTTTTTAATCTCAAGGTATTTTGTATCAAATAGTCACAGAAAACTGGGGATATATTATTTTTTAATATAATATTTAATTGGGTGTTTTATTTTGCCCTTCCCCCCTCCCCACACACACACCAGTTGTGACCCGGTCCGGGAATGGGAAAAAATGGAAATAAACAAATGAAATAATTGTTGCTCTTATAGAGGTGGTGTTTAACCCCCCCTTCCTTGGCAGAATCCTATTGCTGAAGTTCAAAGCCCCCGTTTTGGATGCAGGAGGAATGCCCCTTGATTTCTCTGGCTTGTATTGACTTGCAGGCGGGCCGCAGGTTTTGTGTTTCTCCTCTTTAAAAGAAAAAAGGAATGAAAGAAGAAGATTAAAATCACGTCAAGGCGACTCAGTAAAAATGCCATCCAGACAAGCCATTAAGGAATTGAACTGGGCGATAAAAATCAAGGCTTGAAAGCCGCCGGGGCCGGGGGAGGTGTTGTCTATTGAGAGCTCCGAAATATTCCCTGAAGACCTGGGAAGATGCTAATCTTCTGCAGCTTGCTCTGGAAGGGAGTGGCAGCGTATGGCTTTTGCCGTATCTACCAGTGCAAGGCTCCATTGGCTTGGATGCCCCCAGTGAGTTCTCTGTGTGGTGAGAGAGACCCAGCGTGGTGTAGTGGCAGACACTAATCTGGTGAACCGGGTTCGATTCCCCACTCCTCTTCATGAGTGGCGATTGCTAATCTTGTGAACCGTGTTTGATTCCCCACTTCTCCCCATGAAACATGCTGGATGACCTTGGACTAGTCACAGTTGTCTCTGAACTCTCTCAGCTGCACCTACCTCACAGGGGAGGTAGGGAAAGGGAAGGCCATTGTAAGCCGGTTTGATTCTTCCTTAAGTGGCAGAGAACCAACTCTTCTGCTGCTGCTGCTTCCTTCTTCTACTTCTGCTTCTGCTTCTTCTTCTTCTTCTACTACTACTACTACTACTACTACTACTACTACTACTACTACTACTACATGTCACTGTTTACGTTCATGTGCTTTGATTGTGGGATCCTGCATGGGGGGGGAGGGTTGGGGTCACTGGGGATGTGGGGGGGAGGTAGTTGGTAATTTCCTGCATTGGGCAGGGGGTTGGATTAGATGACCCTGGTGGTCCCTTCCGACTCTATGATTCTATGTTCGCCAAGGCGCATGGTAAATGTATGCACAGCCCCTTTTTATGCAATATGGTGACCATAGATATTGGGAGGATCGTTAGTAGTGGGCCTCCCATAATACTCAATTGGCAGGTACATGGTGTGAGTCACTGTAGGGTCTGAAGAGGTCTGTTGTCACCCAGTGAGCTTAATGGCAGAATGGGAATTTGATCCCAAGTCTCCCCAGGCTGAGCCCGGCACCGTCCCCGTTACACCACACTGGCTGTTCCTTACCGGTCCTTGTCCAAAAGCATTTTGAGAGCTCCAGTGCTCGGAAGATGGTTGTCTGCTCCAAGCCAATTTCAGTTCATTTCCTGCAGTTTATAGCCAAGGACAAACACATGGGCAAAACATGGCCTGCGCAGCTCAGCCTAGCCTGCCAATTATTAATTATACCTTCTCTCTACAGGTCATCATTAAAAAGTGGTCCATTCCTTGCCCTCTGCCCCCAAATGTTGCCGCGGAGTCCTTCCAGGTACATAAATTGTTTTGCAGTCCTTCCTGAGTGTTTGATAATCTTACCTGTAAGCCCTTACTCAACTCGGAAGACTAACAGCACCCGGAGGTTCTGCAGTGGAGTGATTAGATGATCGGTCGTTTTTGATGGTTTGAAATGGCATGTGCATTCTGCCCATTTATGCCTGGCTGTTTCCTTGCGGTCATCCCGCCAACTACTTTGTGTGAAAAGGATCTTGGGGTCTTAGTAGACCAAACACTGAACATAAGTCAGCAGTGTGATGCGGTAGCTAAAAAAGCAAATGCGATCTTGGGCTGTATCAGCAGACGTATCGTGTCCAGATCACGTGAAGTGATGGTATCACTTTACTCTGCCCTGGTCAGACCTCAACTAGAGTATTGTGTTCAGTTTTGAGCACCGCAATTTAAGAAAGATGTAGACAAGCTGGAACGTGTCCAGAGGAGGGCAACAGAGATGGTGAGGGGTCTGGAGACCAAGTCCTATGAGGAAAGGTTGAAGGAGCTGGGTATGTTTAGCCTGAAGAGATGAAGGCTGAGAGGGGATATGATGACCATCTTCAAGTACTTGAAGGGCTGTCATATAGAGGAGGGTGCTGAGCTGTTTTCGTTTGCTTCAGAAGGTCAGACCAGAACCAAGGGGTTGAAATTAAATCAAAAGAGTTTCCATCTAGATATTAGGAAGAATTTTTAACAGAGCGGTTCCTCAGTGGAACAGGCTTCCTCGGGAGGTGGAGAGCTCTCCTTCCCTGGAGGTTTTGAAGCAGAGGCTAGATGGCCATCTGTCAGCAATGCTGACTCTGTGACCTTAGGCATCTCATGAGAGGGAGGGCATCTTGGCCATCTTCTGGGCATGGAGTAGGGGTCACTGGGGCGGGGGGAGGTAGTTTGGAATTTCCTGCACTGTGCAGGGGGTTGGACTAGATGGCATTGGTGGTCCCTTCCAACACGTATGATTTTATTATTCTACTTTGGGGCTTTAGTTTGATTATGCTTACATTTTCCAACTGTTACAGGTCGCCTTGCTCTCCCCATGTGTTTCCACGTGTCTTGCAGGCAAAACACGCAGGGAGAGGGAGGCGACCTCTGACGGTCGGAAAATGCAAGCATAATCAAAGCAAAGCCCCAGAGTATTCGGAGGGGTGATTGCAAGGAAACAGCCAGGCAAATGCTGCCTTGGAGCCATGCGGCTCTCTCATCGAGGTTGCACGCATATACAGAGCAGGAGGGAGCATATTCTGCTGCTCATTCAGAAGGAAGGCTTTGTCTGCTAGAGGAAGGCGCCCACAGCCCAGAAGTGCATAGCAGAAATGTTTCCACCTTGGCACATGTGGATGCCAGCGTGGCGTAGTGGTTAAGAGCGGTGGTTTGGAGTGGTGGACTCTGATCTGGAGAACCGGGGGCCCCACTCCTCCACGTGAGCGGCGGAGGCTAATCTGGTGAACTGGATTTGTTTTCCCACTCCTACACACAACACCAGCTGGGTGACCTTGGGCTAGTCACAGCTCTCTCCAAACTCTGTCAGCCCCACCTACCTCACAGGGTGTCTGTTGCTGGGAGGGGAAGGGAAGGCTATTGTAAGCTGGTTTGATTCTCCCTTAAGTGGTAGAGAAAGTCTGCATATAAAAAACAACTCTTCTTTTGAGAGGGTGATCTTCAGTGAGGAATGCCGCCCTGAAGATGGAGAAAAGTTGGGGTAATGGTACATAGCTGCCATGGGTAGATTATCTGTCTTAATTTTTTTATCCCACCCTTCCTCCAAGGACTTCAGACTGATATGCATTGTTCTCCTTTACCTATTTTATCATCACAAAAGCCCTGCAAGGCAGGTCAGGATTAGCGAGAGAGTAACTGGCCCACGGTCACCCAGGGAGGTTACTTTCAGGAGGCTGGCCCTGTTGGTCTGCAGGAGAAGAACTAGATTCAAGTCTAGTTTTTCATCAGATCTGAAGGGGGCTTTGACTCTCAAAAGCTTGTACCTCCCAAATATTGTTGGGCAGTGAGGTTACTGGCTCAGAGGGGATTTGAACTCGGGTCTCTCCATTTGGGGCCCAATGCTTTAAATTACTGCACTGCACTGACTAAGACAGGACAGGCTGTTGCGTGAGCAAGCTTTGTTGTATTCCCTCATAGGACTTTGAAAGAGTCTTTTTCAAACGATGGGATCTGATGCTAGCAAACAGGAGATGCTGCATTCCTGTCTTAATTTTGTTGTCTGGTTTACACAGGTTTCAAATTCTACCGAAGACTGCAAGCCAGCCCTCTTCAACTTCTCTAAGGAGGTACTTAGAATCATAGAATAATAGAGTTGGAAGGGCCCACCAAGGTCATTTAGTCCAACCCTCTGCACAATGCAGGAAATTAACAACTGCATCCCCCCACATATCCCCAGTGACCCCCTACTCCACGCCCAGAAGATGGCCAAGATGCCCATCTCATCATCTGCCTTAGGTCATAGAATCAGCATTGCTGACAGATGGCCATCTAGCCTCTGCTTAAAAACCTCCAGGGAAGGAGAGCTTACTACCTCCCAAGGAAGCCTGTTCCACCGAGGAACTGCTCCAACTGTGAGAAAATTCTTCCTAACATCTAGACGGAAACTGTTTTGATTTCATTTCAACCCGTTGGTTCTGGTCCAACCTTCTAGGGCAATAGAAAATAACTCGGCACCCTCCTCTATGACATGGTTATCATATCCCCTCTCAGTCTTCTCCTCTTCAGGCTAAACCTACCCAGCTCCTTCAACCTTTCCTCCTAGGACTTGGTCTCCAGACCCCTCACCATCTTTGTTGCCCTGACAGATACTTGACAGATAACAGAAAGGTTTAAACCCCGCTTACTTTGGGAGTAAACCACTGCTACTCGAACCGCAGCATTGGTTAAGTGTTTTAATCTCTCAGAAGAGCCCAGCGCAAACGGAGGGATCCTGACCTGAATGCCTGGCCAGATCTGACTCTTGGGTGATATCTGGGCAGGTTTTAGAAAATGTCAAAGCATTGCAAACTTTGTTTCAGCCTTGTTCTTTCTCTCTCTCTTTTTTCCCCCCAGAGTGCTTACGTGTTACCCATTATGGCTTTCTCTTTTCTGTGCCACACGTCAGTGCTACCAATTTACTGTGAGCTCAAGAGGTAATGGACTGGGCGGCTGCATACAGTTTTCAAAGTGTAAAACAGCAGAAAAGTCTGATTTCTGTTTCATTTAGCATGAACAGGAAGAAGAAGAAGAGTTGGTTTTTATATGCCGACTTTCTCTACCACTTAAGGAAGAATCAAACTGGCTTACAATCACCTTCCCCACCTACCTCACAGGGTGTCTGTTGTGGGAAGGGAATCATAGAGTTGGAAGTGACCACCAGGGTCATCTAGTCCAACCCCTTGCACAATGCAGGAAATTCACAGCTACCTCTCCCCCCCCTACATCCCTAGTGACCAGAAGATGGCCAAGATGCCTTCCCTCTCATCATCTGCCTAAGGTCACAGAATCACCATTGCTGACAGATGGCCATCTAGCCTCTGCTTAAAAACCTTCAGGGAAGCAGAGCTTACCACCTCCCGAGGAAGCCTGTTCCACTGAGGAACCACTCTAACAGTTAGAAAATTCTTCCTAATGTCTAGATGGAAACTCTTTTGATTTAATTTCAACCCATTCTGGTCTGACCTTCTGGGGCAACAGAAAACAACTCAGCACCCTCCTCTATATGACAGCCCTTGAAGTACTTGAAGATGGTTACCATGTCCCCTCTCAGTCTTCTCCTGTTCAGGCTAAACATACTCAGCTCCTTCAACCTTTCCTCATAGGATTTGGTCTCCAGACCCTTCACCATCTCTGTTGCCCTCCTCTGGACACGCTCCAGAGGAGGTGCTTGTAAGCCGGTTTGATTCATCCTCAAGTGGAAGAGAAAGTCGGCATATAAAAAACCCCACTCTTCTTTAACGAAGCGCTTGTGCTCTGTGTTTGCAGTCCGTCCAAAAGCAGGATGCAGAAAGTCGCCAACACGGGGATCAGTTTGAGCTTCCTGGTTTATCTTTTGTCCGCGCTATTTGGATACCTGACTTTTTATGGTGAGTGTGTTTTCAAGGACTCCGTTCCTTTAAAAAAGAAACCTCGTCTGGCTCTGGCTTCCTCTGTGGCCCGTCGTACTGAACACTGGCTGCCTGGCATTCCTGATTTTGCTGATCTCCCTGGGGCTGTGAAGACCACTGCTGGTCAGTTCTCCTTTACAGTCGTTCTTACAAATCATCATCATTTATTACTATTACTACTACTACTACTTGGTGTGGTGGCTAAGAGAGTGGTTTGGAGCGGCAGACTCTGATGTGGAGATCCGGGTTTGTTTCCCCACTCCTCCACATGAGCGGCGGACTCTAATCTGGTGAACCAGGTTGGTTTCCCCACCCCTACACATGAAGCCAGCTGGGTGACCTTGGGCTAGTCACAGTTCTATTAAGAGCTCTCTCAGCCCCACCTACCTCACAGGGCGTCTGTTGTGGGGAGAGGAAGGGAAGGTGATTGTAAGCTAGTTTGATTCTCTCTTAAGTGGTAGAGAAAGTCGGCATATAAAAACCAACTCTTCTTTTTCTTCTGCTTCTTTTACTACTACTATGCTTCTCATTTAAAGATTGCGGGAAATCACTCAAAACTCGTAGGGAAATGCATTTCACAGAGGAAGCACAATTCCTTGAGACAGCCTAACAAAACAACAAAAGCTGAACCAAGCAGAAAATGGCATCTCGCATTATTTGGGGAGGGGGCGTGACTCAGTGGAAGAGCCTCTGCTTTGCATGCAGAAGGTCTCAAGTTCAGTCCCCGGTAGCTCCAGCTAATAGGACCAGGCAGTAAGTGATTTGAAAGAATTCAGCCGGAGACCCTGGAGAGCCGCTGCCAGTCAGAGCGGACAGTACTGACCCGGATGGTACCTATGGTCTGATTCAGTCTAATGCAGTTTCATATGTATTCTACTTTTGTGCGGAGCAGGAATGTTGAAGATGGCAGTTGGTAAATTGAAGAGGCAAGAGTAGATGAGCCGGTTCCATGTACAGGAACCAGAAGGAAGGGTTTTCACTGTCCAGCTTCCATCTCCACATGTTTTCATTTAGTTTGTTAGGTTTTGACAGGAACGTTTACTCCTCTGTGAGGTATCAAACGTTAACTGTGTACGCACAGCCAGCTTGGTGTAGTGGATAAGAACGGTGCTTTGGAGTGGTGGACTATGATCTGGAGAACCAGGTTTGATTCCCCACTCCTCCACATGAGCTGCAGAGGCTAATCCGGTGAACTGGATTTGTTTCCCCACTCCACACGAAGCCAGCTGGGTGACCTTGGGCTATAGTCACAGCTCTCTCAGCCCCACCAACCTCACAGGGTGTTTGTTGTGGGGAAGGGAAGGTGATTGTAAGCCGGTTTGAGTCTTCCTTAAAGTGGTAGAGAAAGTCGGCATATAAAAACCAACTCTTCTTCTTCATCCTTTTCTTCATACTCTTCCTCTTCCTCTTCTTGAAACGCCAGTATCGACACCACTTTTATTTAAAAAAACAGGCAGGCCAAATTGTTGTTAAATCAGCATCATCTCAACCCTCGCCTATGAGAACTTGGATTGTAGGTAAGAACTCATGACTTTGTATTTTGGTCACATTATGAGAAGACAGTCCCTAGAAAAGACCGTCATGCTAGGAAAAGTTGACGGCTGCAGGAAAAGAGGAAGACCCAAGAAGAGATTTATTGACTCAATCAAGGAAGCCATGGCACTCAATTTGCAAAATCTGAGCAAGGCAGTCAAAGATAGGACATTTTGGAGGACATTAATTCATAGGGTCGCCATGAGTTGGAAGTGACTTGACGGCACTTAACACACACACCCATATAAATTATGATAAAGTACAGTATAATCCTAGCTGGCCGTCAGTTCTAGCTGGTTACATTCTTTGGCACCAGTTTAGCTCTTATCTTTTTAGCGGCTAACGCGAAAAGCGACAGCCTATGAGTGATAAATGAGTCAGTGTCTTGACAACAAAAATACTAATTTAGCAGAATCTGGAAGCAAGTTTAACCCAGTTAATATCATATGAAGGAATTTTTCCCTAGGTATTGTGTAAAGAGGACAAGCTAAAATGTAATCAGGTAAATCCTCTATACCAGAGCCACATACACAAATACATTGTGCTAATGGTACTTTATTATATTGGCCATCCAATATTGCAGTCACGTAAAGATGTGAAAGCCATTCTGAGCTTTTGGACTGGATGTTAAATAGATATTTAGTTCTGAAATGATCTATTTTATTAATTTAAGCCATGGAGAAGACTTAGATTGAAGAATTAATTAACTATCAGTCACAGTTTCACTACTGAACACTGCCTCTCCTGGAGATGTATGTTTTCCCAGCATGTTATCAATCGCAGCCATTCAAGGAATTTAAGCGCCCTACAGTGAGTTTGTTCCTGTGGTTGTGTGAATCACTACAGACTTGTGTTCCCCGGGTCAGATTTCTGCGCTCCTTAAACCTTGGCGGCTTTCTTCTTTTAAAAGGTCCATCAAAATACCGCAGAAAGTTGGCGAGTGACCCGCTTAAGGTTGTCACTTAAGGTCAGTTGATGTACCGTAGATTAGAAGCTAGTTGTTGGTCGTGCGAATGGTTCTTTTTTTTTTTTTTGCCCGCCCCCTCGGTGTTTGCAAAATTATGCTGTGTGCTTTTCTTTGTAGGACAACCCTTTTCTCCCCCTCCCTCCCCTCCCGGTATTATTATACTTTCTGTTCCTGCCACAATGCATGTATGTCAAAGAGAAGTTTGCTCTTGACCTTTCCTTCAAGAGCCACAGATCAATTTTGCCCCCTGGGAATGTGATTACTTTGTGTGATTGTCCCGGTGCCTCAAATGTGTGACTGTCTCCTAGTAGAAACTTTTGTTTTTAAATCATCCAAGTTGTGGTAAGGAATGCGCGTTCCTGTGGATCTGCCGGTACCTTCTCGGCCCACCGTTTATCGTTTTCTTTTGGATGTATCGATGACAGTCATGTTCTTCTCCAGCGGGTTGATCTCCCGTGGAAAGTACTCGAATTCCTGTCTCTTGGGAACTGACCGCACCTCTGCTATTGGTTTCCTGTTGGAGACTTGCTTTCCAAGCATTTGTGAGGCTTTCTCACATGTGTCAAATGTCATAAGGACATAAGAAAGGCCATGCTGGAGCACTCCAAGGCCCATCAAGTCCAACAGTCTGTTCACACAGTGGCCAACCAGGTGCCTCTAGGAAGCCCACAAACAAGACGACTGCAGCATTATCCTGCCTGTGTTCCACAGCACCCAATATAATAGGCATGCTTCTCTGATCCTGGAGAAAATAGGGATTCATCATGACTAGTATCTAGGGTTGCCAACCTCCAGGTACTAGCTGGAGATCTCCTGCTATTACAACTCCTGCTATTATCTCCAGCCGATAGAGATCAGTTCCCCTGCAGAAAATGGCTGCTTTGGCCATTGGACTCTACGGCATTGACGTCTCTCCCCTCCCCAAACCCCGCCCTCCTCAGGCTCTGCCCCAAAAACCTCCTGTGGGTGGCAAAGAGGGACCTGGCAACCCTACTAGTATCCATTTTGACTAGTAGCCATGGATAGCCCCTCCTCCATGAACATGTCCACTCCCCTCTTAAAGCCTTCTAAGTTGGCCGCCATCACCCAATCCTAGGGCAGGGATTTCCACAATTTAACCATGCATCAGTCATTTTTGTGACTCACATACGACAGATGGGCCCTCTTGGTTTTCACTAAGTTATGCAAGGACAGCATAGTAGGAAATATGTCAAAATGAGAGGGGTTTCTTTTTGGTGGGGGGAGAATATTTTGGGAGAGGAAGTGATATGGATAGGGATCCTCCATCCTATGTGTCCTTCCCCCCTCCCCCCGCATACTTAGGCTGCATCCACCTTTGTTTTTTAGATTGCAGCAGGATTGGGGGGTCAGATGGGGGATGAACAGCAAGCCCATCAGATGAGAATCTGCAGGTATTCAAAGGTCACACCCATACCTCTGCCCCTTTCCTTCCATCAGCCCTTCAAGGCCGCCATGTTACCCACCATGCCACCACGGGGCATTTTTTTAAAAAAACACGCTGTTGCTCTATAGCAGGGTCCCTCAGTGTTTTTGAGTCTGCAGTCACCTTTGGAATTATGACACAAGGAGGCAGAGCTAACTACAAAATAGTTGCCACAGGAGGTGGAGCCAACCAGAAAATGGTTGCCACAGGAGGCGGAGCCAACCACAAAATGTCAGGGATTGTGGTTATGCATAATTCTCACTATGCATAACTCTCAGTAGTCACTCTTCCAACATCTCAGGCACAAGCTCTGTTTTACAGGATGCCTTTTAAAAAAGGACATTGTTCTTGCAAATGCACAGCTTAGTTGCGCAGCAAAGATCCTTCAGCTGTGATGTCCGTGCCATCTAAACAGTCAATCAGAAGCCCTGCTGGGCAAAAGTCCCATCTGGCATTGCTCACTTTCTAAAAACACTTGGCGGGCAACAGGAAAGGTGTTGGTGGGCACTACGTTGGGGACCCCTGCTCTACAGTACAATAAAAAAAATAATAATGCCACGATCTGCCAGCTCCTCTGAGTTCACAGCTTTCCGGGGGTGGGGGGTGTTTCCCTTAAAAAAGCAAATAGCCCTTTTTGTTATGGTATGTCCCCTCCAGATCAATCAGTTTATATGATTTCTGGCAAGAAGTTCACCACACTGGGTGGGTGTGGGGGTTAAATGTCATAGACATATCCTTCTATCAGGGATCACAAGAAAAGAACCCCCACCTGGGTTTCTTAAGTCTCCCTGCTGGTCACCTAGCATGAACAGTGCTTTAAAATGTTCCTGAGGTTCCAAGTGTGTATTTTTTATCACTGACAGTGTGGGGCAGAAGAATTCACACATGTGGCATTATGTGGCCAGGTGTCTCATGTAAACTGGGCTGCCGCCCATCTGAAGTAGACTTGCGTCCTTTATTGCTGTGCCGGAGAGATCTGTAACTTGGGCAGTCGTCGATCTGGTCGCCGACTGGTTTAAACGCAATTCCTGGCTCGTGCAAAGCCATGCGGGTGAACGTCTCTGTCCTGTTCCCCCTTGTGTCAGACCAGAGACTCCCTGAACGTGCTGAATATTTCCCCGCTGTTGCCCATTGCCGGAAAACCACCTTTCGAGGAAGCCCATCCAAACTTACTGATTTCCCCCCACACACACACACACGAAGGAACCTGTGATAGAAATGGCAAAGGAGTCCAGGATGCCCCAAAGGTTCCCTGCGCACGAGACAGGCAATGAATGCAGGGTGGCTCTATGACTATCTTAATAACTTTTGGAAATATATATATATATTTTTCCCCAGACCGTGTGGATTCGGAATTGCTGCAAGGATACAGCAGATACCTGCCCCACGACACCCTCATCACAACTGTGAAAATAGGCATCCTCTTGGCCGTGTTGTTGACTGTGCCCCTAATCCATTTCCCTGTAAGTACTGCCTGAGGCTTGGTCGCCGGCCAGGGAAAATAACTCTGCTAATTCTTTGCAGGTCCCGCCGTCTCCCCTTAGATGGTCCCATCCATCAGGCAGCCGAGCAGAGACCCGCGCGGGCTCAGCCAACGGCAGCAGAGGAACGCGGGCCTGAAACCTCTCGGCTAATTTCTGCTTTTCTTTCCCGTCAAATGTTGTGTTTGAGCTGACAGGCAGCTTCGCTCGGTCTTTGCCGCGCAGGGTGCTCCCAAAATTCACTTGGTTCGATTCCCCCCCCCCCTAAATATTTGGTTTTCAAGCAAGCGTGATGCTTCCCGAGCGTAAATAGGAGTCAGCAGAAAAGCGGGTTGGCTTAATGGTTTCCTGTCAGCTCAAAACAGGTTTGCTTTCGCATTGAGCTTGCTTTAAAAAAAAAATTTTTTTTTTAAAGAGAGAACATGCAAGCCACCAAACAGCTGCCGGTCTCAGCCGGTTCTCCTCTTGGAATCCCTGCCTGTATTAGGGCCGGGGCCACCAAGATGGGGGAGCCGCGGGTACAAAATTTCCCAGGTCTTGATGTCTCGGGGGGGGGGGGGGCTGAAGAAGCCAGTCCTCTTGCCTCATTTTATGTATTTGTATATAAATATAATTATATCTTTCATTTATTTATTTACAATGTGTGTATCCCACCCTTCTGCCCCTTACAAGGGTCACCATCCAGCACAGGTAGCTCAAGGCTTCTTCAGCTGCACTTACAAGCTTCTCTAGGAATTGAGATCAGACTTTTTGTCACATGTGTCAAATGCCCTGCCCTTAGGACTCATTCACATATTGCTCATGAGCAAGCCTCAGAAGGTCGGACCAGAACCAACGGGTTGAAATTAAATCACAAGAGTTTCCGTCTAGACATTAGGAAGAATTTTCTAACGGTTAGAGCGGTTCCTCAGTGGAACAGGCTTCCTCGGGAGGTGGTGAGCTCTCCTTCTCTGGAGGTTTTTAAGCAGAGGCTAGATGGCCATCTGTCAGCAATGCTGATTCTATGACCTTAGGCAGATCATGAGAGGGAGGGCATCTTGGCTACCTTCTGGGCATGGAGTAGGGGTCACTGGGGGTGTGAGGGGGTGAGGTAGTTGTGAATTTCCTGCATTGTGCAAGGGGTTGGACTAGATGACCCTGGCGGTCCCGTCCAACTCTGATTCTATGGTTGGCCACCAAGTGTATGCTCAATAAGGGGTTATGACAAAGTCAAATACAATACAGAGCTTGAGAATACATAGAGTAATGTATTCATATACAGCTGCTACGTCTATCCAATATTATGACAAAAAGTATATTATGTACTAATACCAATCTTAATGAATAAAACTAATAACAAAGTGCAAGAGTTTATCCATTGGTGTATATTTCGTCACTGCTTCATATAAATAAAATACAATGTGCTACCGCACACAATCAGCAAATGCTGCCACAGCCATTGCTGCTCAAGTATAACATAAAATCTGCAAGTTGCATATAACAAAATTATATAGAAGGATAAATATACAGCTGACACGAACAAAAAATGAATAGAACATAGAAAGCTTTTATTCATTAAGATTGGTATTAGTACAATATACTTTTTGTCATAATATTGGATAGCCGTAGTAGCTGTGTTTATTGAATACAATAAGGAGTTATGGCTGCTCACGTCTCCTTGGCATTTAGGTGCATGCTTAAAACATGCTGCGTGACGTGGTCCTGGATCCCTTCATTTTTTCTGTCTCTCGTTTGGCTCTCGCAGGCGAGGAAGGCAGTCACGATGGTCTTTTTCCCCCATCTCCCTTTCTCCGTCATGCGCCACATTGTCGTCACTTTGGCACTCAACGCAACCGTCGTCGTGCTCGCGATGTACGTGCCCGACATCAAGCAGCTGTTTGGGGTCGTCGGTAAGACTGTGGGGTTAGTGTGCGCCCCCTCCGCTGTTAAAAATATACTACCAGTACATTCTTTTTTTATCGGGGTATGCAAATCTTGTCGTGAGTAAAGAACTTTTGGTCCAATCTTTTCCAAGGTTCAACCACGTCGACCTGCTTGCTCTTTGTGTATCCTGGGCTGTTCTATCTCAAGCTCAGCACGGAGGATTTCCTGTCACGGCAGAAACTTGGGGTAAGGGAGTGGTCTGTGTGCTTTTGTGGGGTTTTAGGATGCTGTTGCAGAAGATATCGTTTGAGGAGGTATGAAGAGTTGTTAAAGGAGACCAGCATGGTCCACTCACAATCCGTAGGCATAGACAGCTTCGCACAGTGCATAGTTAAACTGGAACTCCCTGCCCCAGGATGTGGAGATGGCTGCCAACTTGGAAGGCTTTAAGAGGGGAGTGGACATGTTCATGGAGGAGAAGGGTATTCGTGGCTATTAGTAAAAATGGATACTAGTCATGATGAATACCTATTCTCTCCAGGATCAGAGGAGCATGCCGAATATATTGGGTGCTGTGGAACACAGGCAGGATGGTGCTGCTACAGTTCTCTTGCTTGTGAGCTTCCTAGAGGCCCCTGGTTGGCCACTGTGTGAACAGACTGCTGGACTCGATGGGCCTTGGTCTGATCCAGCAGGGCTTTTCTTATGTTCTTATAAAAGGGTGCCAGATTCATGGAGGGTAGGTCTACTACTGGTTTGATTCTCCTTCAAAGGTAGAGAAAATCAGCAAATAAAAACCAACTCTTCTTCTTCATATGTAGGAGTGGGGAAACCAACCCAGTTCACCAGATTAGAGTCCGCCACTTTTAACCACTACCTCACGCTGGGTCATTTAATTGAGTTGGTGCCCTTTTATCATTTACATCTGCATATTCTCAAAAACAGCACCCGTATTTTGATGTTTATTCAAAAATGCTACTGTTCAAGTTTGTCTCTGCCTTAGAGGTTAAAAAGGGGTCGAATCCCGTGAATCCATTCCGCCAACAGTGGCACTTTTTCCCCATTGCAAGAAATCTTCCTCTGATGCAGAAGGTCTCTTGTGTCTGAGGAAGGCTTCTCGTGAGGAGGAAAAGCCCACTGTTGTGTGGAATGGATCTGTGAGATCGGACCCAAAGTGTTCTCTCAATTGGTGGCTTAGTTAGCGAAAGCGTTCATGTTCCTCTTGTGTGTGTGTGTGTTAAGTGCAGTCAAGTCGCTTCCGACTCAGGGCAACCCTGTGAATCAAAGTCCTCCAAAATGCCCTATCTTTGACAGCCTTGCTCAGATCTTGCAAATTGAGGGCCGTGGCTTCCTTTATTGAGTTAATCCATCTCTTGTTGGGTCTTCATCTTTTCCTGCTGCCTTCAACATTTCCTAGCATGACTGTCTTTTCCAGTGACTCTGGTCTTCTCACAATGTGACCAAAATACGATAGCCTCAGCTTAGTCATTTTAGCTTCGAGGGTCAGTTCAGGCTTGATTTGATCAATAACCCACTATTTGGTAATGTGCCTCTTACTGCTTATTTATTGGATCTGGTTTTTCTTTCCAGGCTTGTGCGCTGCTCGTTTTTGGCCTCTTGGTCGGTTTTTTCAGTTTGGTGCTAATAATTTGCAACTGGGCTCGTCGGTGAAAGAATTCCTTCCTCTTGGAACTGCAAATGACACTTGGAGAAACAGCGGCTCTAGTACTAAAATATTGCACAAAATATTAAGAACATAAAAAAAGCCCTGCTGCATCAGACCAAGGCCCATCAAGTCCAGCAATCTGTTCACAGTGACCAACCAGGTGCCTCTAGGAAGCCCCCAAATACGACGGCTGCAGCAGCATTATCCTGCCTGTGTTCCACAGCACCTAACAGGCATGCTCCTCTGATCCTGGAGCTAATAGGCATGCATCATGACTAGTATCCATTTTAACTAGTAGCCAGGAACACCCCTTTCCTCCATGAATACCCCTTTCCTCCATGAATATTGACATCCAACAGAGTGAGCTGGTCTTTCACAACAACCCAATGGAAGGCACCTCAGTCTTTTTACACCTGCTACTGTCTGTTTCAAAGAAACAGCTTGCAAAGTCACTCCAGCTCCCCACAGAGCGCTTGGATCTGCAAATCGAAACCAGGCCTTGGTGTCCGAGATTGAGTCCAGACGTGCCATCCAAGGCGATTTACAGTTTTAACATAGAAGTTAAAAAAACAACTAGATTACCCTGTCTGCCAGTGTGTCTTTCACATTGTAACGGAACTGTAAAATATGTATAGTTTTATCCTTTGGTGCCCTTGACGACATAAAATAAAACTTTGTTTCTTGCAAGGGCGTCTATCTGTCTGCTGTGAAACCGCCTTCTTGAGAATCTTCCAACTCAGGCCTGACTTTGGCTTAGTGGGAAAGCCTCTGCTTTGCATGCAGAAGGTCCCAGGTTCAATCCCTGGCATCTCTGGCAGAGGTCTTTCGCATCACCTAGGTCTTTTATGCATGGCTGTTTCACTCGCCGTCACCCCTCCAATGGTGTTTCCCCTTGCTTTTTCAGATATCTGTTTTTATCTCAAATTTCAAAATGTGGGCAAAACACAGGAGCAAGGCGACCTCTGACGGTCGGAAACGGCCTGCATAATCAACACGAAGACCCAAAGTCATCGTAGGGGTGACGTCGAGTGAAACAGCCGCGCATAAAAGACCCTATTGCCTGGTCCTCTTAACTGGAGTTGACGGGGATTGAACCTGGGACCTTCTGCAGGCCAAGCAGATGCTCTGCCACTGAGCCACAGCTCCTCCCCATGGGAAAACACGCACATACAAGTGGTGTTTTCCATAAAAGTTTTGTTCCCATATGTATTCTGGGTTCCATGGTTTCATAAAAAGGACTTATTGTAGAAAATTAACCAAGATTCATTTACTGTGGGATAAGGAATTCTTCTTACCACTTCTCATATTTTGGGTTCTTAAAACACTTAATTAATATAATGCGTGTTGTGAACTTGGCCCTGGTATTTGTGTACTTGTGCCCGGGGGTGGGGCCTCCAGATTAGTTTTGCTTCGAAAACTTTTAGGCAGGCACAATATTATTAATGGATAGGAAAAGTGCTAATTTTTTTCCTCCCAAGCTGTCCCAAAGGATGGTTTGTCCCTGAATGGAGACAGCCTTTCATCTCTCTTGCAAAATTTTATCCTCAAAGGAAGTAAGTTTCTCTCGAAAATATAAGCTTAACATGAAATTATGAAATTAAGCCTTATAGTGGAATGTCAAGAATCTAGGGAGCAGGGAGTTCCTCATCATTTCCAGATGGATGGATGGATTTTAACATTGGCCGAGAGCTTATAAAAGCATTGCTGCCTTTGGAGTGCCGGTTCTTCCTGCCAATAGCACAAAAACCCCTTGCTGTCCCCACATTTGGCCTATTTCGCCAGCCAACTAACCTTCGGCTTCCCTCACAGAGCCTGCACTGGGCGCCAACGTTCTGTAGTGACACCTTTCCTTGAATGCTTGCAATGCCCTCGGTCCAGACGCGGCCTGAAACCCTGTAAGCATATACTATTTATTTATTTATGAGCCATCGTAGTGTAGTGGTTTGGAGCAGTGGACTCTGATCTGGAGAACTGGGTCTAATTCCCCACTCCACGTGAGCGGCGGAGGCTAATCTGGTGAACTGGATTGGCTTCCCCGCTCCTACACACAAAGCTGGCTGGGTGACCTTGGGCTAGTCACACTCTCTCAGCCCCACCTACCTCACAGGGTGTCTGTTGTGGAGAGGGGAAGGGAAGGTGATTGTAAGCCAGTTTGATTCTTCCTTAAGTGGTAGAGAAAGCATATAAAAACTAACTCCTTATGGCAACCTCGTAGGGTTTTCAAGGCAAGAGACAAACGGAGGTGGTTTGCCATGGCCTACCTATGAGTGGTAGCTCTGGGTTTCCTTGGTGGTCTCCCTTCCAAGTACTAGCCATGGCTGATCTTGCTTAGCTTCTGAGATGTAATGACATTGGGCTGTTCTGGGCTATGCTCCTTATTTCTCTGAGGAGGTTGTAGATTCTGAGAGAGAGTGGGCTGCTTCTGCTGCTGCCCCACAGAACGACACCTCTGAAGAGAGGTGGCAACTTCCAGCCCTTCTTAGAATCATAGAATCACAGAGTTGGAAGGGACCGCCAGGGTCATCTGTTCCAACCCCCTGCACAATGCAGGAAATTCACAACTACCTCCTTCCCACACCCCCAGTGACCCCCACTCCATGCCCAGAAGATGGCCAAGATGCCCTCCCTCTCATGATCTGACTAAGGCCATAGAATCAGCATTGCTGACAGATGGTCATCTAGCCTCTGCTTAAAAACCTCCAGGGAAGAGGAGCTTACCACCTCCCGAGGAAGCCTGTTCCACTGAGGAACCACTCTTAACTATCAGGAAATTCTTCCTGATGTCTAGACGGATACTCTTTTGATTTAATTTCAACCCGTTGGTTCTGGTCCGACAATACTTATTCTTTTATTTATATCCCACTTTCAGAAACCCAAAGCGGCTTTTCCCATCGTCCCCCCTCCTCCGTTTAATCCTCACAGCAACAACCTTGTGAGGGCAGGTTATGCTGAGAGATTGTAACGGGCCCAGCATCACCTGGCGGGCTTCCATGGTGGAGCAAGGGATTCGAACCCAGATTCTAGTTGGACACTAACCACTTCGCCACACCAGCCCTCTAGCCAGAAGGGCCTGTAAAAAGTTTGTGGATGAGCTTTCATTTGATTTGGTGGGGGGGAGGGGGACCGTGGAGTATAAAAGTTTTTAAATAAATAAACGGAGCCATCTTCATTTTATCAAAAGTTGCTCATAGATCTTACGGTTGCAAATTGGAAAGTAGCTGCATATTATGCAGATGACGCATAAGTGTATTTCCCAAGGTAGTGGGTTTCCCCCCCTGCAAACTAAAAAGCACCTGCAGGATACCCATGTGACGCCTGCTTCCCCCCACCCTTGGGTTGCCAGCTCCAGGTTGGGAAATACCTGGAGATTTGTGGGGCGGAGCCTGAGGAGAGCGTGGTTTGGAGAGGGGAGGGGCTTCAATGCCATAGAGTCCAATTGACAAAGCGGCCATTTTCTCCGGGGAAACCTCTCTGTTGGCTGGAGATCAGTTGTAATAGTGGGAGATCTCCAGCCACCATCTGGAGGTTGGCAACCCTACCCTATCCCCATTATAGCTAGTAGAAGGTTTGACAGAGCAATTAAAGTAGTGCAGGAGGAAAGAGTGCAGCCATAATTTGGTTGGTTGGTTTATATCCCGCCCCCTCCCCGACAACGCTTGGCTCGGGACGGCTCAGAACATATTCAGACAGTTAAAACAGCAATTTACCATTAAAATTCCCAGCTTCTATTAAAATTCTAACGGGGCTCCTAATCATAAATAGCAGGGGTTAACCAACGGGGAGGGATAAAGGAATGAGCGCAATCTCAATAAAAGAAGGGATAAGAGTTAAAAATAATAATAATGTTGGTTTTTATATGCCAACTTTCTCTACCACTGAAGGATGAATCACACTGGCTTACAATCTCCTTCCCTTCCCCTCCCCACAACAGACACCCTGTGAGGTAGGTGGGGCTGAGAGAGTGTGAATAGCCCAAGGTCACCCAGCTGGCTTCATGTGGAGGAGAGGGGGAACAAATCCAGTTCACCAGATTAGTCTCCGCCGCTCATGTGGAGGAGTGGGGAATCAAACCCGGTTCTCCAGATCAGAGTCCACCGCTCTTAACCACTACACCACGTCAAAACATAATGAACTAAAAGAACAGGGTGGGAAAAGAAATTGTGGGAGGAGGGAGGCCGGCCGTGATGGAAACCATCGCTGCCCTCAACCATAGGCCTGGTGGAATATCTCGGTCTTGCAGGCCCTGCAAAATTGCATCAGGTCTCGCAGGGCCCTGGTGTCATTAGAGAGAGAATTCCCCCAGGCCGGGGCCAGAGCCGAAAAGGCTCTGGTTGAGGACAGCCGCCCCTCCCTTCGCCGTAGCTGGTTTTCGGTCTTAAAAACCAAATCTGAAGGTTCATTCGTGGAGCTCCTACAGAATAGTTAACTTACCTTCAGCCCCCTTTAGCAATCCTCTGCCCTTTCTGAGACATCAGAGCAGTTAAGCCAATAGCAGCCTGTGGTGCCTGAACAGAGGCCCACGGTCAGGCTTGCTCGCGGATGAACTGGCCCTCTCACCTGTCAATTCATATATCCATTATATATATGTATGTATGTATCTTAGCAAGTTTCTCTCCCAGCTGTGATTTATTTTCTGGCGTAGAAGACTTCCGTGCAGTTCTTTGCTATCCTGAGATAGGGCGAGCTATCGAAAACCAGTTTCTAAATCTATAATAAGGGAATCTAAGTGCCCGTTTCACGCCCGTGACAAGTGGCCATTGTCACTTGCCTTCCCTTTCCCAGGATCTCTTAATTCTCCAGATCCGCTGGCTTAGTTATGCTGTTAATGTTCAGCTGTCCTGGTCTATAAGGCAGGGGGGGAAATCTCCTAAATAGATCACAGATGGTGAAAAAAAAGTACTTTGAGCAAAAGGCAGCTGTAAATCAGCTCTTGCTTGTTTTCTCGTCCTCTGGGGCCTGATGCGTTATCTCCTTCATGGAAGTCGTTGGAAGTTTTTCTTCTGTGCTTTTGGGAACGACCAGGTTGTTCCATGCCGAATTTCGGCACAGCTCAATGGCAGAGCTCAATGCCAGAGGCCTCTTGATGCTGGGAATCTGATTGGTGTCACCACCTCAAGCTCTTTGTATCAACTACAAGAGATCTCAAGGACTGAGTTGATGGAATAGGAAGAAGCTTTTCTCCCTCTCTCATAATACTAAAACGCTGGGTCATCTGCTGATGCTGGAGGGTGAGAGATTCAAAACAGATAAAAGGAAGTATTTCTTCACACAGTGCATAGTTAAATGGTGAAACTCTCTGCCCCAGGATGTGGTGATGGCTGCCAGCTTGGAGGACTTTAGGAGGGGAGTGGACATGTTCATGGAGGAGAGGGCTATTCATGGCTCCTAATCCAAATGGATACTAGTCATGATGCATCCCTATTCTCTCTAGCATCGGAGCATGCCGAATATATTAGGTGCTGTGGAACACAGGCGGGATAATGCTGCTGCAGTTGTCTTGTTTGTGGGCTTCCTGTGTGACCAGACTGCTGGACTTGATGGGCCTTGGTCTGCTCCAGCATGGCTTTTCTTAGGTTCTAATGTGGTGGTGTAGTGGTTAAGAGCAATGGTTTGGAGCGGTGGACTCTGATCTGGAGAACCGGGTTTGATTCCCCATGCCACATGAACGGCAGAGGCTAATCTGGTAAACTGGATTTGTTTCCCCACTCCTACACATGAAGCCAGCTGGGTGACATTGGGCTAGTCACACCTCTCTTAGAGCTCTCTCAGCCTCACCTACCTCACAGGGTATCTGTTGTGGGGAGGGGGAGGGAAGGTGATTGTAAGCCAGTTTGATTTTCCTTTAAAAAGGTAGAGAAAGTTGGCATAGAAAAACCAACTCCTCCTCCTTCTGCTTCTTCTTCTTCTGTTGCTGCTGCTGTTGTGGGGGCAGCTCTTGCTGAAGCGACTTTTTAATGAATCTCCACCACCAATCAGAATCCCTCCTGGGCTAAAGCCCCCTATGGCCCCACCCCTTTTCTAAAATCACTTGACAAACACCAGGAAAGGTGTTGCCAGGCATTATGGTGCCCATGGGTACCATGTTAGGGACACCTGCAATAGATGGACATAAGGCACCAAGAGAAGTCATCGCTTCCGTGGGCACCCATGGCTTCAGAGCGTACCTGGAGGTGCTACCTTCTGAATATTAAATATTTGAGGCTTCGCTTTCTGGCAGCTAGCACAACGACCCGGACTGCTCTTGGCACCTGGTTTGAATTTAAAACTTGTTTGAACATGATGTCACTTTTTTTTTATTATCAGCCCAGGAAAGGTCGAGACGGGTCACTGGGGGAAGGCGCGCATTGTTGAGTCTCCGCAGGGCCGCCACTGATGCCTTCGCCATCTGACTCGCGTTTCAGGTTTTTTGGCATGATGTAATCTCGAGGCATGAGATTTATAATAAACCAAACAGGGAGCTGCCTGCCCGCAGGCTAATCGGCTTGGGTTTGTGGAACTACTTTCTGGAAAACAGGACGGAAAATTGGAGCAAATGTCAGGGAGCAGATCTGAGCTGTAGCTCGAGGGACCGCAGCCGGGAAGGTGGGCGGCTGCGTTTTGACGGTGTGGGGTTTGCCACGGGTGGGGAGAGCTGCGCGCTAAGCCAAGCAGAGCGGTGACATGCGTGGGATGGAGGGGGGAGGGCTGAGATCCATGTTCTTAGCTCCTTGTTTCATGATTAATATTAAGTTTTAGCAGTACCAAATTGAATTTGAGACAGCATGGTGCCAGCGTGGTTAAGAGCGGTGGTTTGGAGCGGTGGACTCTGATCTGGAGAACCGGGTTTGATTTCCTACTGCTCCACATGAGCGGTGGAGGCTAATCTGGTGAACCAGGTTGGTTTCCCCACTCCTGCACATGAAGCCAACTGGGTGACCTTGGGCTAGTCACAGCTCTCTCAGCCCCACCTACCCCACAGGGCGTCTGTCGCGAGGAGGGGAAGGGAAGGTGATTGTAAGCTGGTTTGATTCTCCCTTAAGTGGTCACGAAAGTCAGCATATAAAAACCAACTTCCCCCTCCTCCCCTCCCCCCTCCTCCCCTCCCCCCCTCCTCCTCCTCCTCCTTATTATTTTATTATTATTTTATTATTATTTAGTGCTGCTCCTGGAGGGAAACTGCCCTGCCCCTTTGTGTGAGTTAAGTGCTGTCAACTTGCTTCAGACTTAATGGTAACTCTATGAATTAATGACCTCCAAAACCTCTTCTTGATGTTCAGCCTGTCCCTTCAATGGAGGATTTTTTTAACCATCAAGTCGCAGATGACTTATGGCGACCCCACAAGGTTTTCAAGGCAAGAGACGTTCAGAGGTGGTTTCCCATTGCCTGCCTCTGTGTAGCAACCCAGGACTTCCTTGGTTGTCTCCCTTCCCAACTCTGACTAGGGCTGACCCTGCTTAACCCCCGAGCTCTGACGACATTTGGCCAGCCTGGCCCCTCCAGGTCAATCAAGGCTTCACGGGATGTTATTTAACAGGTGATGTTACTTACTTCCACACCCTGAAAAGCTTCTGCTGCCCATTTCCACACATTAAAAGCCTGCATGAAAGAGACAAGTCCTCTTCTGGTTGCTGGAAACCCAACTCGCCCTCCCTTGCTATTTCTTGTGCCCAGAACTTCCAGTGTGGTATAGTGGTTGGGAGCGGTGGACTCTAATCTGGAGAACCGAGTTTGATTCCCCACTCCTCCACTTTGAAGCATGCTGGGTGGCCTTGGGCTAGCCGCAGCTCTCTCAGAACTCTCCCAGCCCCACCTACCTCACAGGGTGTCTGTTGTAGGGAGGGGAAGGGAAGGTGATTGTAAGCCAGTTTGATTCTCCTTAAAAGGTAGAGACAGTCGGAATATAAAAACCAATTCTTCTTCCTCCTCTTCTTCCTCTTCCTCTTCTTCCTCTGCCTCTTCATCTTCCCGCTGTCTCTCAGCTGGGTGACAGGAGAAAGTGGGGGATTGGAGGGGCAACTGGCAGCATGCCGACATGCTACGTCACTTCCCAGCGATGCACTGACGTCACTTCTGGTCACATGGAGAGTGACGTCAGCACATCGCCAGCTACATCACTACATTGCCGAGAAGGGCCCCCCATCTCTTGAGACTTCTGTTGATCACCAGCCTTATAAAGGGTTGCTAGCTCCAGAGTGGGAAATACCTGGAGATTTTGGGGGTTAAGCCTGGGTCTTCTGGAGATCAATTGTAATAGCAGATCTCCAACCACCACTTGGAGGTTGGCAACCCTATGTCAACTCTGTGGTGCACCCCAAAGACACCTCTAGTTATGCGCATGGATTTATAAAATTCCAACCTGATAATGCTGGATGTCACGTAAGGAAAAATAGGACGGAATCTCTTGTCCTTCTTCACTGGTGAGCAGAGATTTTCTGTTTCTAATTATGGAGCTGCCATTCGTATCAGTTATGGTGGCTGGCGACTGAGGAGCCTGCTCTTCGGGTAGCCAACTCTAATTAGGAAATTCCTGGAGATTTGGGGGTGACTCCTGGGCATGGCAGAGTTTAGGAAGGAGAGGGAACTCAGCAGGGATGTGAAGGGGTAGAGTGCACCCTCTGAAGCTGGTGTTTCCTCCAGGGAAACTGATCCCTATAGTCTGGAGAGCGGTCGCAATTCCAGGAGAATTTCAGGCCTGACATTGAGGTTAATAACCTTACTTGTTCTCTAGGTAGGGTTGCCAATCTCCAGGTACTAGCTGGAGATCTCCTGCTATTACAACTGATCTCCAGCCGATAGAGATCAGTTCCCCTGGAGAAAACAGCCGCTTTGGCCATTGGACTCCATGGCATTGAAGTCCCTCTCCTCCCCAAACCCTGCCCTCCTCAGGCTCCGCCCCCAAAACCTCCTGCCGGTGGTGAAGAGGGACCTGGCAACCCTATCTCTAGGTCTTTGTGTTTGTGAAACACGTTCCCTCCGGCACATGGATCCAAGCCATCTATTTGTTTGGGCCTCTGCCGAAGAAGGAGGCCACCTTCCCAGCAGCGTTCTGAACCTTTGGCCCAGATGGGCCGGAGAGGCTTCCTGGACTCCCTGTCAACATGTCCCGTGCTCCTCGGAGCTGAAGTTGCTCTTCGGGGCCATGCCCACCGGGTTCTCCTTTGCAGCTGGGGCTGTCCATCAAAAGCAGGTGGTGTTAACTTGTTTGTTCTGGCAGCTGCCTCCTTGTCCCTGGTGAAGGGAGATCAGCTGCTGCTGGAGCATAAAGTAACTTTGGATAGAGACATCTGAAAGAATCTCAGTGCTTTCCTTTTGGTACAGGCGACGGTGCATTTTAAGAACACCAGCAATCTGGCTGCAAATCCTAACACCATCCATCCATCTATCTATTTATCTGTTTATCTGTTTTTCTTTCTTTCTTTCTTTCTTTCTTTCTTTCTTTCTTTCTTTCTTTCTTTCTTTCTTTCTTTCTTTCTTTCTTTCTTTCTTTCTTTCTTTCTTTCTAGCCAGCCAGCCAGCTTTCTTTCTTTCTTTCTTTCTTTCTTTCTTTCTTTCTTTCTTTCTTTCTTTCTTTCTTTCTTTCTTTCTTTCTTTCTTTCTTTCTTTCTTTCTTTCTTTCTTTCTTTCTATTAATCTACCTTTCTTTTTATTCAGCCATCCATCCATCCATTCATCTTTCTATCTACCTACCTACCTACCCCGCCCTCCTCAGGCTCCACCCCAAAAACCTCCCGCTGATGGTGAACAGGGACCTGGCAACCCTATTCCTGACCCCAAAGTGGCAATTGGCACTGCCCTGGGCATGCAAGAAAGGGCCACTAGAGCCAAACACTGGTGCAAACCTTCCTGCCCCCACACTCATGATCTGTCTAAGGTCACAGCATCAGCATTGCTGACAGATGGCCATCTAGCCTCTGCTTCAAAACCTCCAGGGAAGGAGAGCCCACCACCTCCCAAGGAAGCCTGTTCCATTGAGGAACCCCTCTGACTGTTAGAAAGTTCTTCCTAATGTCAAGACGGAAACTCTTTGGATTTTGACTTGGACATGTTGGCAATGTCCCTGAAACACCATTTCTAGAAAACTCACTGGCTTTGGAGCAAGAACTCTCCCACCCCCCGCAAGAAGAAAAACGCGCGGCTCTAAACGCCGTTAACCTGCCGCTGACAATCACTTAGAGACATGGGAGTGTAAACGGAGTAATTATTTGTCAATTTACTGCTGCGGATTTACGATTGTGGCAAATCACCGGGTGCTGAAAGCCTGAGGCCTAGCGGTGAATAAGAATAGCATCTGCAGTTAAGGCCAGCGGGGATACAGTTACAAGGGCAAACGGCCCCTCTTGCACAATCCGGTCACCTGCTAGGATTAAGGCAGAAAATGTCCTCTCCTGTCCTGGGGGCTGGCGTTGTACAACCCCGGGGGCATTCTGGAAGTCTTAGGTTTCCCCTCTGACATGTTTGGAATGGTTCAAGACAGGACAGGTGACATTTTCCTTAATCGTGGCCTCTTCCTTCCCACGGCCGGCTGGGTTGCTGTTGAACTCTGAAAACTTTCACAAAAAGCACCGGGGGTTTGCCTGGCGCCTGTGTGTACACACACAGAGTCGCTGGAAAGCACTATCGCTAATAACAAAGAGGCGATTCCAACCCCAGTGCGGATCACAAAAACATCACGATAAGGCCACACACCAACAAGGGTCTCTGCCTCCTCCAGGGGCTCCCTAGCTATGCAGAAAATATGGGAGTGTTAAAATAACCAAAAAAAGGGGAGGAAAGGACCAAACATGATCCAGGAATCCTGGAATCCTGAGAGCATCTGATTATCAGTGAAAATGGGGAAAGGGGGAAAGGAGGAGAAATCGGCATTCTGTGGCTCATGAAAGCTTAGAGAATCGTGGCAGGTGAGACCCTGGGGGAAGTGGGGTTTCCTAATTGCCCTTGGCTTCAAGAATTCCTTGTGTCCCTTCACTTGTTATCATCAATACATTATTTATATAGCACCATCAGCACACAGAATATTTTGCAATGTATCGTTTCTCCTTCCTTCCTTCCTTCCTTCCTTCCTTCCTTCCTTCCTTCCTTCCTTCCTTCCTTCCTTCCTTCCTTCCTTCCTTCCTTCCTTCCTTCCTTCCTTCCTTCCTTCCTCTAATCTGGAGAACCAGGTTTGAGTCCCCACTCCTCCACATGAGCAGTGGATGCTAATCTGGTGAACTGGGTTGGGGAGGGAAAGGGAAGGTGATTGTAAGCCTGTTTGAGTCTCCCTTAAGAGGTAGAGAAAGTCGGAATATAAAAACCTCCCCACAACAGACACCATGTGAGGTAGGTGGAGCTGAGAGAGCTCTAACAGAGCTAAAACTTGCCCAAAGTCACCCAGCTGGCTTCGTGTGTAGGTGTGGGGAAACCAACCCAGTTCACCAAATTAGCATCCACTGCTCATGTGGAAGAGTGAATCAGCAGCAGATAGCAGTAGGGCAAGGAACTTCAGCACTCAGTTCTTATTTGGTACAGGAAGAGTGCAAGAGAGTAAAGGGCAGGGTTACAACACCAAATAATATAATAATAAATTAATTAATAAAATACCAGTTATGAAGGTAGAAAGCCAGCAGGGGTCGGGGGGGGGGCTATCCAGTGTGCTGCATGGAGTGTCACATGTATGATTATCTGCCTGCTGGACAGAAGTCGTGGGTGTCTGCTCGGTGCAGGGAGCTCCTGGCTCTCAGGAAGCGAGTTCACTTCCTTGAGGCCAAGGTAGCTCAACTGGAGGAGCTGAGGCAGGCAGAGAGAAAGGTGACTAAGGACTCCGGGGATGAAATAGTCACATCCCAGTCCCAAGGTGACGGCAACCTGCCAGTCACGGATGATGGAGCCCTTGGGGAAGGAGGCCATCTGTGGTACCTTAGAAGGGACCTCTTCCTTGGTGGATGAACAGATATCCTCTCGTACCGAGGATATGCCTCAGAGGGGAGGGGGGCTTCTTGTAGTGGGTGATTCAATCCTTAAGAATGTAGATAGCTGGGTTTCTGGTGGGTTCATGGACCGCATGGTGGCTTGCCTGCCTGGTGTGAAGGTTGCAGACATTACCCGTCATATAGGTAGTCTGGTAGGTAGTGCTGGGAAGGAGCCAGTGGTTGTGGTGCATGTTGGCACCAACGACGTGGGGAAATGTAGTCTGGAGGTCTTGGAATCCAAATTTAGGTTGCTAGGCAGGAGACTAAAAGCCAGGACCTCCAAGGTAGCTTTCTCAGACATGCTACCTGTTCCAAGTGCAGGACCAGCTAGGCAGGCACAGTTGGTGAGTCTCAATGCGTGGATGAGACGATGGTGCAGGGAAGAGGGCTTTAGATTTGTAAGGAACTGGGCAACATTTTGGGACAAGCCGGGCCTATACAAAAGAGATGGGCTCCACTTAAACCAGGATGGAACCAGACTGCTGGCGCGTAATATAAAAAAGGTGGCGGAGCAGCTTTTAAACAACCTGGGGGGAAAGCCGACAGGAGCTGAGAAGCATCCGGTTCGGGCAAACTCAGTGCACACGGACAAAGGGAAAATTGCTTCAGACTGCCCACATGGGAATTACTTAGACATGAAAGGGAATGGGAAAAAAATGATGGATAGCCACTTAAAGATGCCCAAAGGCACATGCCAGGCAAGTCGAAAGAGAGAAACAGTGTGGAGGTGTTTCTGTGCTAATGCTAGAAGCCTCCAAGCAAAAATGGGGGAATTAGAGTGCATGGTTTTAAGAGAAAACATAGATATAGTGAGCATTACAGAAACCTGGTGGAGGGGAGAGAACCAGTGGGATACAGTCATCCCTGGTTACAAACTGTATAGAAATGACAGGGAAGGGCGTATTGGAGGGGGTGTTGCTATGTATATCAAGGAAGGCATAGTGTCTAATAAGCTAGAGACCTTAAAAAGGGCAGACTCGTCCACAGAATCCTTATGGGTGACGATTCTGGGCCCCAAAGGAGATTTAGTACTGGGGACGTTCTATCGGCCCCTGACCAAATGGCTCAGGGTGATCTTGAGATGGAGAATGAAATTAGGGAAGCATGTAAAGGTAATGAAGTAGTAATAATGGGAGACTTCAACTTCCCTCATATTGATTGGATAAATGTATGCTCCAGGCATGCCAAAGAGATAAAATTTTTAGACATCCTAAATGACTGTGCCTTCGAACAGTTGGTCATAAACCCAACCAGAGGGGAGGTGATCCTGGATTTAATACTCTGTGGTACTGCCAGTGATTTAGTGCAGGATGTGGATGTAGTTGAGACAATTGGCAATAGTGATCACAATGGCATCAAATTTAATTTATACGCAAGTGGGAAAGTGACTGGGAAATCTCACACAATTACCTTTGACTTTAAAAGAGGGAACTTCTCTAAAATGAGAAAACTGGTAAAGAGGAAGCTGAAAGGAACAGTTAGGAGGGTTAAATCTCTTGAAAAGGCTTGGGGGTTATTCAAGTCCACATTACTATAGGCTCAGCTAGCGTGTATACCGCAGGACAGAAAAGGTAGTAATAAGTCCAAGAGGTCACCACCATGGCTAACGGGTAAGGTGAAGGAAGCAATTAGAGGAAAAAAGTCTTCCTTCAGAGACTGGAAGGTTTGCCCAAACGAGGCGAACAGAAGCAAATACAAACTTGCACAAAGGAAGTGCAAGCAGATAATTAGAGATGCAAAAAAAGATTTTGAGGGGCATATTGCTAAACACATAAAAAATAAGAAATTCTTTAAGTATATTAGGAGTAGGAAACCAGCTAGGGAAGCGGTTGGACCATTGGATGACAATGGGAGTAAAGGAACTCTAAGGGAGGATAAAGCGATTGCTGAAAAACTAAATGAATTCTTCTCATCTGTCTTCACTGTTGAAGATACAGGGCAGATTCCTTCTCTTGAACAGAGATTTTGGAGAGGGGAAAATGAGGCAAATAGTGGTAACAAGGCAGGAAGTCCTAGAACGTCTAGACAAACTGCAAACTAACAAGTCACAGGGACCAGACGGTATTCATCCTAGAGTTCTTCAAGAACTCAAATGGGAAATTGCTGAACTTCTAAGATATGTAATATGTCCTTTTGATCAGCCTCTGTAGCAGAGGACTGGAGAATGGCCAATGTAACACCCATTTATAAAAAAGGTTCCACGGGGGACCCAGGAAATTACAGGCCAGTTAGCTTAACGTCTGTTCTGGGTAAACTAGTGGAAAGCATTATTAAAGATAGAATTGTCAAGCATATAGAAGGGCAAGGTCTGCTGGGCAAAACCCAACATGGCTTCTGTAAGGGTAGGTCCTGTCTCACTAACCTATTAGAGTTTTTTGAAAGCGTCAATAAGCATGTGGACAGGAATGAGCCTGTTGATATTGTGTATTTGGATTTCCAAAAAGCTTTTGACAAAGTCCCCCACCAAAGACTGCTAAGCAAACTTCATAGTCACGGGATAAGAGGACAAGTCCTCTTATGGATTGAGAGCTGGCTGAAAAATAGGAAGCAGAGAGTAGGAATCAATGGTCAGTTCTCCCAATGGCAGGATGTGAGCAGTGGGGTGCCTCAGGGATCTGTTTTGGGACCGGTGCTTTTCAACCTGTTCATCCATGACCTGGAGTTGGGGTTGAACAGTAAAGTAGCCAACTTTGCAGATGACACCAAATTATTTAGGGTAGTTAAAACAAAATCGGACTGTGAAGAGCTCCAGAAGGATCTCTGCATACTGGAAGAATGGGCATTAAAATGGCAAATGAGATTCAGTGTGAGCAAGTGTAAAGTGATGCATAGTGGGGCAAAAAATCCCAACTTCACATATACACTGATGGGATCTGTGCTGGCAGCAACAGACCAAGAAAGGGATCTTGGGATGATAGTGGATAGCTCAATGAAGATGTCAACCCAGTGTGCGGCTGCTGTAAAAAGGGCAAATTCCATGCTGGCCATAATTAGACAAGGAATAGAGAATAAAACTGCTGATATCATATTGCCCTTGCACAAATCTATGGTGAGACCACACTTGGAATACTATGTACAGTTCTGGTCACCACACCTAAAAAAGGATATTACAGAGCTTGAGAAGGTGCAGAAAAGAGCAACCAAAATGATTAGGGGACTAGAGCAACTGTCCCATGGGGAGCGGTTAAGACGCTTAGGGCTGTTTAGCTTGGAAAGAAGGCGGCTGAGGAGAGACATGCTAGAGGTCTATAAAATTATGCATGGTTTGGAGAGAGTGGACAGGGAGAAGTTTTTCTCCCTCTCCCATAATACTAGAACACGGGGTCATCCGCTAAAGCTGGAGGGTGAGAGATTCAAAACAGATAAAAGGAAGTATTTTTTCACACAACACATAGTTAAATTGTGGAACTCCCTGCCCCAGGATGGGGCGATGGCTGCCAGCTTGGAGGGTTTTAAGGGGGGAGTGGACATATTAATGGAGGAGCGGGGTATTCATGGCTGTTAGTTAGAATGGATACTAGTCATGCTGCATACCTATTCTCTCTAGTATCAGAGGAGCATGCCTATTATTTTGGGTACGGTGGAACACAGGCAGGATGGTGCTGCTGCAGCCGTCTTGTCAGTGGCTTCCTAGAGGCACCTGGTTTGGCCTCTGTGTGAACAGACTGCTGGACTTGATGGGCCTTGGTCTGATCCAGCCGGGCCTTTCTTATGTTCTTAAGAGTGAGAGAAATCAAACCCGGTTCTCCAGCTCAGAGTCCACCGCTCCAAACCACTGCTCTTAACCACTACACCGCACTGGCTCTCCAGGGTCTCAGGCAGAGATCTTTCCCCTACCACCTGATCCTTTCAATTGGAGATACCGGGGATCAAACCTGGGACCTTCCGCATGACAAGCAGATGCTCTCCTAGCTGAGCCACAGCCCATTCGAGCGGAGGAGGAGGGAAAGAGAGCATGCTGTTCACGACGCTGCTCGTTGGCCAACTTCAAATGGAAAAGTTTTCCCCCTCCCTTCTTGGAACAGGGGGACAGTCCCGAGCCCATCATATGATCCAGTTCACAATCAACAGGAAACAGAGGGGCCTGCCTTTGGCACCGGGGAGACCATGAACTAATCGGCCCCATCCGTCTCCCGAGCTCCGCAAGGCATTCCGGCCCCTTGTGGAATTAGCGGGCTGTTTTCTGCAGCGCCTCCCGACACCTGCTGAACCCAGATTCCCCGCATAGCCATGCCCTCCGCTGCCACGACCCTTCTGCAAGTAGATATTTATAGGCTTTGCAAGCAAGCTTCATGTTGACGGCGGCGCGTCCAGATACCGAGAGACACAGGCCTCCCCTCCCTTTTGCCGAGAAGGCAAATGTCTTGTTTGACTATTGTAAACTGTGCTCATCCCAAATGACTTGTTCTGCAGCACGGTTAGGCACGTCTACCAGATTAGCCTCCGCCGCTCATGTGGAGGAGTGGGGAATCAACCCCTTTTTAATCGATACCAAATGTCTAGGGGGGCACCTGGAGATTGCCTGCTGTTACAACTGATCTCCTGGCTACCAAGATCAGTTCCCCTGGAGAAAATGGCTGCTTTGGTGGGTGGACTCTAGGACAGGGAGGAGGAGGAGAAGTAGTAGTAGTAGTAGTAGGAAAACAAATCCAGTTCCCCAGATTAGCCTCCGCCGCTCATATGGAGGAGTGGGGAATCAAACCTGGTTCTCCAGATCAGAGTCCTCCAGCTCCCAACCACCGCTCTTAACCACTACACCACGCTGGCTACCTAGTCGGTGGATGTTGTCCTTCTCGTGATGCTTGGGGGCTTGGGGCCATTACTGTTGGGTTTCCTTAAGATGAACACCAGATGGCTTTTCGGAGGCCGGTTTTGCTGCTCATGAGCTTCCTGCCCGCGACCACTCTCAGCAGCTGTTGGCTGAGAAACAGCAGGGACTTTGGGGGCCTTCAAATCGAGTCTTCGCTCTCCACGTTAGGATTATTGGCTCTCCGGTGATCTGCGTGTCTCTTTTTCTTTGCGTTGCAGCCAAACCTTGGCAGCGACCCCTCTCCCCCCCCCGACCCCCGACCAGTTATGGAGACTTGGATGGTGGAGGTCATAAACTTACCCACTGTAATGTCTGAGACATGGACAGAGTTGCTGGGTTCTGACATCTGCTATAATGATAAACAAGGAGTCCAGTGTTGCTGGGGCAGGATGTTAGCTCAGATAGCTCGGGTGATGTTGCCAGGTTAAATTCTCAAAGCAGCAGAAGAGGATGAAGCCGCTGCTGCGCCCCCCACCCACCACCTATCCTGTAGCCCCTTTGTCATTGGCAACTATGCCTCTCCCACACCACCTCCATGCTCTAAAACAGAGGTCCCCAACATGAAGAAGAGCTGGTTTTTAAATGCCGACTTCCTCTACCATTTAAGGGAGAATCAAACAGGCTTACAATCACTTTCCCCTCCCCATGGGCACCATTGTGCCTACCAACACATGTCTTGGCAAGATCAAGTGTTAGAATCATAGAGTTGGAAGGGACCACCAGGGTCATCTAGTCCAACCCCCTGCACAATGAAGGAAATTCACAACTACCTCTCCCCCCCCACACCCCCAGTGACCCCTACTCCATGCCTAGAAGATGGCCCTGCTCTCTTTCACTGTGTTGGAACCTGTTAGCCACGTGCTGGCAAGAGTTTAGGAAACGAATTGTAGATATGAGTTATGAATTTATATTCCAAGTTTATCCACCTTTTGATATAGTAAACCTCTATATTTACTGAAAGAAAGCAATGTGTGTCTTGAACTTTGTGGATGTGTCTAATTTATGATCCATAAGATCACGATTTCTCGCACCTTGATGTTAATTTCGGGGAAACCCAGAAATGATGTCGGGTAGCTCTAGAAATCTATGGTGAAACCATAGAGTTTCTGAAAATCCCTAGAGCTACCTGATGTCACTTCCAGGTTTCCCCTTGAAGTGACATCACGGTGTACACAACACTAACTGTTTAATTTTTTTCCTTCTGCCACTTGGAGCAGCAGTGAATAATGAGGATTGCCTGTGAGAGGCCTCCTGCCATAGCAGGTGGCTTAGCAGCCCTATCGGGATACCACATTTTTGGCACGAAGCTCTTGAGCTCTTTTGGCCACCTCCCACGTCATCCTCAGCCAGCTGCTCTGAACTTGAGTACCCTATAGGAATGCCAGCCTACAGGTGGGACCGGGAGATCCCCTGGAATTACAGCTCATCTCAAGTCTGCAAAGATCAGTTCCCCTGGAGAAAATGGATGCTTTGGAGGGTTGACTCTGTGGCATTGTACCCAGTGAGGTCCCTGTCCTCCCCAGGCTCCATCCCCAAATCTCCAGGAGTTTTCCAACCTGGAGCTGGCAATCCTACCTTCCACACCCCACCAGTAGCCAGGGGAACCTGGCAACCCTACATTTCTATCAGATTTTTCTGACTGTTGACATGCCAGGGGTAGGGGTTGACATGACAGCTGGACATCTCCGGCTATTACAACTGATGTCCAGGCGATAGAGATAAGTTCCCCTGGAGAAAATGGCCGCTTGGGCAATTGGACTCTTTGGCATTGAAGTCCCTCCCCAAACTCGCCCTTCTCAGGCTCCGCCCCAAAAATCTCCAGGTGTTTCCCAACCTGGAGCTGGCAAGCCAAAGAAGAAGAAGAGTTGGTTTTTATATGCTGACTTTCTCTACCACTTAAGGCCGAATCAAACCGGTTTACAAGCACCTTCCCTTCCCCACAATAGACACCCTGTGTGGTAGGTGGGGCTGAGAGAGCTCTTAATAGAACTGTGACTAGCCCAGGGTCACCAGGCTGGCTTCATGTGTAGGAGTGGGGAAACCAACGCAGTTCACCAGATTAGCGTCCGCCGGTCATGTGGAGGAGTGCGGGAATCAAACCCGGTCCTCCAGATCAGAGTCCTCCAGCTCCCAACCACCGCTCTTAACCACCGCACCACGCTGGCTACCTAGCCGGTGGATGTTGTCCTTCTCGCGATGCTTGGGGCCATGACTGTTGGGTTTCCTTAAGAGGAACACCAGATGGGTTTTCGGAGGCCGGTTTTGCTGCTCATGAGCTTTCTGCCCGCAGCCCCGAGCTCACCACCTCCCGAGGAAGCCTGTTCCGCTGAGGAACCGCTCTAACTGTTAGGAAATTCTTCCTAATGTCTAGGCGGAAACTCTTTTGATTTAATTTCAACCCGTTTTTAGAAAGAAGGCTGGGCCAGGTGGTTCTTTTGCCCAGCAGGCCTTCTGATCGGCCACTGAAAAATCCAGTCGGCTATGCTGATTAAAGGAACATTTGCGGTGGCAGCACACGATAGTGACTGCTTGCTGGAGCCACCTGAACTTAGGTCATCCCTCTAGGTCCCTGCCTTCCCCAGCCTCCCTCCCCAAATTTCCAGGAGTTTCCCAACCTGGATCTGGCCGGGGATGGGGGACCTGGCAACCCTACACCTTAGGGTTGCTAGGTCCCTCTTCGCCACCAACGGGAGGTTTTGGGGGGCAGAGCTTGGGGAGGGGAGGGACTTCAATGCCATAGAGCCCAATGGCCAAAGAGGCCATTTTCTCCAAGGGAACTGATCTCTGTCGGCTGGAGATCAGTTGTAATAGCAGATCTCCCGCTATTACCTGGAGGTTGGCAACCATACTGCACCTGGAGACTGGTACAAATCTGCACCTGGAGACTGGTACAAATCTGGCATTGAGACCGATTTGTTTCGACTTAGGTTGCCCCTCTCAGATGCCCTTTGCAAAGAACAACACCACATCATTGGCTGAAAGATGACTGACCGCTTGAGAGAAAGGAGGCGAATCCGGCATTTCACCGCAGGCCGATTCGGCCGGGCAGAGGATCCTGGGCGAGGCGAAGACCAATGGCCGTTGTGCGATGCCCGGTGATTGATTTCCACAGCTGAAAAGCCGGATCGGAGCCGTGTTTTGCCACAGGAGAGAGCAGCGTGATGGATGAGTTCGCTCAAAGATTACGCTATAGATAGAGTTGTCAACAGCAGGAGCTGTTTTCATTCCCCCGGCTCCCCTGCATCTGTGTAGATAACACAAAACAGAGCCGAGGAATAAGGGCTTCCTGCAAGCTTGTTCCTCCTTCCTCTAAAGTTCTCCCACAGGTTGCAAAGTTACGCCAGATGGGGGTTTCTTCCCGGCCTGTCTCTTCGCGGCGCTTCCTTTCATTCATTTCTGCCTTTTCAGGGTCTTGGGGAAGGGCAGCTGCTCCGTGGCCCCTGCCCTCCCCAGTGCCTGGAGAAGATGAGCAGGGTTTTTGGTCTGGCTGGGAAACGGCCTCAGGGCCCAACCACACAGTATATACAATTGCACGTGACGTTCCTCAGATGGTGTAGTGGTTAAGAGCGGAGGTTTGGAGCGGTGTTTTCTTTGTATTTGCAGCCAAACCTATTGGCAGCGCCCCCTATTGGCAGCAGTGGTTTGGAGCGGTGGACTGTGATCTGGAGTTTGAGTCCCCACTCCTCCACATGAGCGGTGGAGGCTAATCTGGTGAACTGGATTTGTTTCCCTGCTCCTACACATGAAGCCAGCTGGGTGGCCTTGGCTAGTCACAGAGCTCTCTCAACCCCACCTACCTGACAGGGTGTCTGTTGTGGGGAGGGGAAGGGAAGGTGATTGTAAGCAGGTTTGAATATTCCTTAAGTAGTGGAGAAAGTTGGCATATAAAAACCAACTCCTCCTCCTCTTCTTCTTCTTCTCCTCCTCCTCCTCCTTCTCCTCCTCCTCCCAATAGAGATCAGTTCCCCTGGAGAAAATGGCTGCTTTGGCAGTTGGACTCTATGGCATTGAAGTCCCTCCCCTCCCCAAACCCCGCCCTCCTCAAGCTCCACCCCAAAAACCTCCCGCCAGTGACGAAGAGGGACCTGGCAACCCTAGAGCAGCTGCCAGCCAGAGCAGACAACGCTGACCTTGGTGGACCCAGGGTCTGACTCAACATTTAGCCGCTTCATGTGTTTAACAGCTGCTCTAGCTTTTCTTATCGGAGTGCTGTGGGGATGGGGAAAAATCCATGCTCGGTGGAATATTCTCTCCTGTGCTGCTCTGAAAGGGACAGAAACCCTGCCAGGGTCTGGAACGTGCAACGTGACTTTGGTGCCTGTTCCAGGAGCAGGGAGGCCGGTCTCATTGCTTTGGTCAGCCGGAGCACGGAACTGCCCGGGGGTGGTGATAAAAAGGGATTAGTCATCTGATAGCACATGTTATCTCCATTCCCTTCTCTCAACAGCTCGGGCTCACACCCATCCACCCCTGGGCGGAATCATGAGAAGCCACACTCTCCTTCTGAGACCAACGCCACCCCCACACAGAGATGGATTTTAACTCCTCCTGTAGTCCTTCGCACTCGGCTCTGGTGATATACAGCAGAGAGGCCTTATAGTCTGAGTAGAGCAATGAAAAAAGAGAGGCTGGTGAATTTTAAAACACTTTCATCCACTCCAAAATTATTTACTGCCTGAAGTAAACTGTTTAGCCTGAAGAGGAGAAGACTGAGAAGGGATATGATAACCATCTTCAAGTACTTGACGGGTTGTCATATGGAGGATGGTGTTGAGTTGTTTTCTGTGGTCCCAGAAGGTCAGATCAGAACCAACAGGGTGAAATTAAACCAAAAGAGTTTCCATCTCCATTAGGATGAACTTTCTAACAGTCAGAGTGGTTCCTCAGTGGAACAGGCTTCCTCGGGAGGTGGTGAGCTCTCCTTCCCTGGAGGTTTTTAAGAAGAGGCTAGATGGCCATCTGTCAGCGATGCTGATTCTGTGACCTTAGGCAGATCTTGGCCATCTTCTGGGCATGGAGTAGGGGTCACTGGGGATGTGAGGGGGGGGGAGGTACTTTGGAATTTCCTACATTGTGCAGGGGGTTGGACCCTGGTGGTCCCTTCCTACTCTATGATTCTATGACCGACAGAGATGCTTTCCCCCTAACGCCAGCGCTACTTAACTAGAGCAGGAGTGAAAGAGAGCAGGTACAAGCAGCTATGGATTTACCTGTGTGATGGTTAAAACAGGGGTACCCCCTTTGTCGCTTCGAGTTTGATACTGGTTTCATCTAAGGTTGCCAGCTGGACACGGGAAAAAGCGTTCTGTCCCTTTAATAGAGGTTTAACCAATGGAAATGGACAGTTGTTGCTTTTCATGGCGTGGAGCTAAATAACATTGGCTGACCATTGTTTGCAGATCAAACTGATGTTAAAGGGGGAAGGAAAGGGATTGGTGTCAAAGTTGGCAACCCCAGCTTCATCCGCCTTCTCAGAATGAGAACAAGGAAATAGTTGCTAAGTGACCAGAAGAACACCAACCTGGCTAGGTGGTTTGTTTATTGGAGGCCACTGGACAGAGGAATTTTTAGACTCAGCTTTTCTCTACTTTAAGGAGTCTCGAAGGGGCTTACAATCGCCTTCCCTTCCTCTCCCCACAACAGGCACCTTGTGAGGTAGGTGGGGCTGAGAGAGTTAAGAGAGAACTGTGACTGGCCCAAGGTCACCCAGCAGGCCGCATATGGAAGAGAGGGGAATTGAACCTGGTTTTCCAGATTAGAGTCCATCGCTCTTAACCTCTACACCATGCTGACAAGCCATACCATGGGGCCGCATTGGATTAGTAGTTCTCAAGATGCGCAGCGCCTCCTAAGACCTTTACCTCTTTTTCTGCCAGCATGCCAGGTATAAACCCCAGTCTTTCATGTAGTGATTTATCTGGGATTGTTGTTGGCATGCTTCATGACTGATACAATGAGGAACAGCACGTGCTGGGAGAAGGCCATCTCTGAATCTTTACCTGTAGCAAGCAGCAGTTGCCAACAGCTCCTTGGCACTGCCAGCTTGCCAAGAGGTAAACACATATGAGCCAGAAGCGATGCAGGTACCTGACAGTAGTCTTCAAAAGTCAATGGAGACCAAGTTGTAAACTTCGGGTTGCCAGGTGAAGAAGAAGAAGAAGAGTTTTTTTTATATATGCTGACTTTCTCTACCACTTAAGGGAGATCAAACCGGCTTACAATCACCTTCCCTTCCCCACCCCACAACAGACACTCTGTGAGGTAGGTGGAGCTGAGAGAGCTGTGACTAGTCCAAGGTCACATGAACACATGAAGCTGCCTTATACTGAATCAGATCCTTGGTCCATCAAAGTCAGTATTGTCTACTCAGACCGGCAGTGGCTCTCCAGGGTCTCAGGCAGAGGTCTTTCACATCACTTGCTTAGTCCCTTTAAGTGGAGATGCAGGGGATTGAACCCGGGACCTTCTGCATGTCAAGCAGATGCTCTACCACTGAGCCACAGCTCTACCACTGAGCCACCCAGCTGGCTTCATGTGTAGGAGTGGGGAAACAGATCCAGTTCATCAGATTAGCATCTGCTGCTCATGTGGAGGAGCGGGGAATCAAACCAGGTTTTCCAGACTAGAGTCCTCTGCTCCAAACCACCGCTCTTAACCACTACACCACACTGGCTCCCCTAGCCTGGCAACCAGCTGGAAACTATGGGTGTGGAGATACGGGATGGGTGGGTTCGACATTACACCTCTCTAGGAATCACCCGAAAATCTATGGTAAAACCATAGACTTTCTGGCAGTTTTTAGAGAGGTGTGATGTCGCTTGTGGGTGTTCTCCAGAAGCAACATCACGCCATAGGCCTGAAGACCAGTGGAGGACTGGCAACCCTAAGAGGCCCTCAGGCGACCCATTTTGCGTGGCAATCATCTCGTCGTGGCAGGCACTTTATGGATGGCTCTGCCTCCTGTGGCTGCCATCTTTGCCAGCCATTTGGTTGCTTGCGCCAACCATACCGTGTCAGAAATCCAAATATGCCCACAGGCTCAAAAGGGGTAGGGACCCCTGTTCTAGTGGATGGTTTCTGTAGGGGTGAAGACAACAGAGAAGAAAAAAGATGCTGGAATAGTCTTGCTGCAAACGGGGAGGCAGGTCCGTCTGTGAGCAGAAAGAGTTGTTATTCTATTAGACCTCTGAGACAGGTCAACACGGCAAAGGAGATCTTTTTATGAAGACTTTTCGGTGGGTCGGCAGCTTGGGTCCATAGATCATCCATTAGTCACACATGTCAGCAAGAGTATCAGCAGAATTAAAGGTCAAAGGAAGAAGAAGGGGTCAGCTGCTCTTCAGGGGAATCTTGAACGCAACAAGGCATTGCCGAAGTTAAAATTACACCCAGCCGTGCATTTTCAGGGCCCCGTGATGAAGCCCCTCCCACCCCCTCCCCAGTAAGGCTCGAACCCTTAAAGCAGGAGCATTTATGGATCAGACCAAGGCCCATCAAGTCCAGCAGTCTGTTCACACGGTGGCCAACCAGGTGCCTCTAGGAAGCCAACAAACAAGACGACGGCAGCAGCACCATCCTGCCTGTGTTCCACAGCACCTAATACAATGGGCCTGCTCCTCTGATCTTGGAGAGAATAGGTATGCATCATGACTAGTATCCTTTTTGACTAGTAGCCATGGATAGCCCTCTCCTCCATGAACACGTCCACTCCTTTCTTAAAGCCTTCCAAGTTGGCAGCCATCACCACATCCTGGGGCAGGGAGTTCCACCATTTAACTATGCATTGGGTGCAGAAATACTTCCTTTTATCTCACAGTGGGTAGCCGTGTTAGTCTGTTTGCAGTAGTCAAAAAGGGCAAGAGTCCAGTAGCACCTTAAAGACTAACAAAAATATTTTCTGGTAGGGTATGAGCTTTCGTGAGCCACAGCTCACGAAATTACAGTTGATATTCAAACTAAAGTCAATGCATTTACCTGGGCTGAATAAAGACCTTGTATTCATGGCCCATTACCAATGCTGATTTCTCCACGCCCATCTCTCCCCTGGACATCACACTCTTCTGCATATCACACCTAATCCCATCAAGCCTGCTATTCACATTTACATACTGTTCCTCTACTTAAAGACCGATGGATTCACATTCTAGCTGTATCTGAAGAAGTGAGCTGTGGCTCACGAAAGCTCACACCCTGCCAGAAAATATTTTTGTTAGTCTTTAAGGTGCTACTGGACTCTTGCCCTTTTTGACTACTTCCTTTTATCTGTTTTGAATCTCTTTACATGCTTAAAAGAAGTGTAAAGGAAGAGACGACAGAGAAAGTGAAAAGGGAAAGAGATGGAGAGTGAAAGAGAGATAGATGTGAAGTGAAAATAGACATGTACAATAAAAAATTAGAGCAAAATGGGATGTGACCCTTGACAGGCCTGTTCTGAATTCTCCATCTCCCAATAGCATTATATTTATTTAAGAAACCATTGTCAACCAATATAAAATGCTCACCACAGAATGAAAACATACATTTTAATTTTAGAAATATATTTACAAAGCAAAACAAAAAGAATTAAAACATATTAAGGATGGAGCAAAAATGGAAAATGTACTTATATTTACCCCATTATCTCCTTGTCACCATTCCATGTCGGTGGCTTTGGCTGGTGGGGAAAATGCAGAGAAAAGATACCCTTTGGACTAAAAGTTACAGACCGTGTTCAGAGAAAGGACTTAGCACAGGGCTGCCCTTTTCAGCGGCAGGGGTGTGTCAGGTATCCCAGCTAGTTTAATGTGATTATTTTAATATATTTACATATCCCCTTTCAATAGATGTCTGAGGCAAGAATCCAGATGAAAACAATAAAAGTGAAATCAACAGCAGTAACGTAAAACGTCTAAATTTAAATACACAGCAGAGATGAAAACGATTTGAAACGTAGCCCTGAAAAATGGGTCCTATCAGTTCCTCCTTCAAAATTAACCCCATAGTGCAGGATGGTTTCCCAGGAAGCAAAGGTTACAGTCTTTTGTGCCCCACACCAGGTTGGAACTCGTTGCATGCAAACCAACATCCACTCCCGTACTCGGCACAATGTCGTTGCATGCCAAAACCTGGGACGGACAGAAAGAGAAGAGCTAATGTAGGAACAGGAAAGAGAAGAGCTAATGTAGGAACAGGAACCGGAGCCAGTGTGGTGTAGTGGTTAAGAGCGGTGGTTTGGAGCACTGGAGTCTGATCTGGAGAACCGGGTTTGGTTCCCCACTCCTCCACATGAAGCCAGCTGGGTAACCTTGGGCTAGTCACAGCTCTGTTAGAGCTCTCTTAGTCCCACCTACCTCACAGGGTGTCTGTTGTGGGGAGGGGAAGGGAAGGTGATTGTAAGCGGGTTTGATTCTCCCTTAAGTGGTAGAGAAAGCCAGCATATAAAGCCCAACAACAACAACAACACCTCCTCCTCCTCCTCCTCCTCCTCCTTCTTCTTCTTCTTCTTCTTCTTCTTCTTCTTCTTCTTCTTCTTCTTCTTCTTCTTCTTCTTCTTCTTCTTCTCCTCCTCCTCCTCCTCCTCCTCCTCCCCCCCCCATCCATCAGCGGGGATGTGAAGGGGTTTCCGGCAGCTGCCGCTTCAGTATACCCCAGTGTGAAAGATAATGGATCAAATGGGAAATCAATGGGATATACAACGTTGAATGCCTGCGTGCGCCTTAGAGAGCATTACATCGAGGCTTTTGATTCCATTATTACCATGATATATTGCTGGACTCCGGAGGAAGAGAGTACCCGAAGCGGAAATCAGCTCGCCGGTGATTCTATTCATAGCATTACTGGTGCCGGGAATGACTCCTGTTGGGTCTATAAGTGTTCCTCTCCCCGCATCGGTCTTTAAATTTTAGTGTGTGAAATAAATAAGTGGTTTTTCTGCACTTGCACAGGCTGGCTCGGAAATGTCTTGCACCTCCTAGGCGACGGTCTGTCAGAAATTCTGTATTTCCGAGATGATATTTGCTGAGGGCGGAAATAATTTATCTGCCACGAAGGACATGTTCTAGTGATATTATTTAGTATTTGTATGGTGTTTCAAGGATTGGAAGGCTTCATCTTAGAAGGCTTGAAGAGGGGAATGGACATGTTCATGGAGAAGAGGGCTATCCATGGCTACTACTCCAAATGAATACTAGTCATGATGCATGCCTATTCGGGATCAGAGGAGAATGCCTATTATATTAGGTGCTTTGGAACACAGGCAGGATAATGCCGCTGCAGTTGTTTTCATAGAATCATAGAGTTGGAAGGGACCACCAGGGTCATCTAGTTCAACCCCCTGCGCAATGCAGGAAATGCACAACTACTCCCCCCCCCGCACAACCCTGGAAATCTTGTTGGCCTATAAGATACGACTGGATTTGAATGTAGCTCTTCTACTGTAGACCAACATGGCTGCCCTCTGAAACTATTTGATATGATAGACAGTATTGATCACCAAAAGTAGTTTACCCTGGTGATTCTTGCAACAAGCATGACACACATGAAGCTGTCTTATACTGAATCAGACCTTTGGTCCATCAAAGTCAGTATTGTCTATTCAGACTGGCAGTGGCTCTCCAGGGTCTCAGGCAGGGGTCTTTCACATCACCTACTTGCCTAGTCCCTTTAACTGGAGATGCCAGGGATTGAACCTGGGACCTTCTGCATGCCAAGCAGATGCTCTACCGCTGAGCCACAGCCCCTCTCCATTGCTCTCCAGGGTCTCAGGCAGAGATCTCTCACATCACCTACTTGCCTAGTCCCTTTAACTGGAGATGCCGGGGATTGAACCTGGGACCTTCTGCATGCCAAGCAGAGACTCTACCACTTAGCTACTGCCATGATTGACCAATGATGATTGACCAAATTTGTTTTCAAACCGGGGGGAAACATTCAAAGCCAAGCACAAAAGCAAAACAGTACAACGTCCAAGAGAAAGCACAAAATAAATCAACAGCAGGATCTTAATAGCAGGAAGAATCAGACAAACCAAGCGAAATTGTACCAAAAGCATTGGTGCCAGATAAATATTCACAGTGGGGTATGATTTTTATGAGAACACATGTACCGATTGTATTTTACTGACGCGCCGCAGATTGCCAGAAGCTCATTGGAAACTCGCTGGCACATAAACATCAGGTCTGTACCAAAGCGTATTCTGCATCCGTTGCATTTTGGATGGGATTCTTAGGAAAGCGGCCCCATGAGCGTCTCAGCGCATGAAAACTTCAGGCAGTGGGGAAACCTGGCAAGCACCTTTCTTTTTATGAATAGGGTCTTTGATCTTGGAAGCGGCCTCCCTATCTGCGTCTGCTTTTCAAGTTTGCAGGCAGAGTGGAAATTCAGAGCAACCGCAGAAACCCCTGGCATAAGTGGCTCGTCCCGGTTTTCGAAGTAGAAATCCGGGTGCCGTTGATTCTCTCTCAGAACATTAAGGTTGATGGATGGATTTGGGACGGATCCAGTTGAGGAAGCGAAACGGCACAGACACGTCCAAGGGCAGTGAAATGCTACCGAAAAATCCAGTGCTAAGCAGAAGCTTCCAGACCAGGGCATACGTATTTTTGTTATTTTGTCAAGTTGCCCTATATGGAGAGATCATTGGTCCTTCTAATTCTACATTGAGAGTAGGGTTGCCAACTTCCAGGTACTAGCTATTGCAACTAATCTTCAGCTGATAGAGATCAGTTCACCTGGAGAAAATATCCACTTTGGCAATTGGACTCTATGGCATTGAAGTCCTTTCCCTCCCCAAACCCCACCCTCCTCAGGCTCTGACCCCAAAACCTCCCGCCAGTGGTAAAGAGGGACCTGGCAAACTTAATTGAGAGCCGGTGTGGGGTAGTTGTTAAGAGCAGAGGACTCTAACCTGGTGAACCGGGTGTGATTCCCCATTCATCCACATGAGCGTCGGATTCTAATCTGGTGGACCGAGTTGGTTGCATACCTATTCGATCCAGGATCAGAGGAGCATGCCTATTATGTTAGGTGCTTTGGAACCCAGGCAGGATAATGCTGCTGCAGTCGTCTTGTTTGTGGGCTTCCTAGAGGCACCTGTTTGGCCACTGTATGAACAGACTGCTGGAGATCAGTTGTAATAGCAGGAGATCTCCAGCTAGTACCTGGAGGTTGGCTACCCTCTCCATAGATCACCCACTTCCATCTGTTTTTCTCTGAACCACATCAGAATTGGCATCAGCAATGGGTATTTTTTTTAAAAAAAATGTTTGCAAAATGTTGCTTCCCGTCTGTTTCTTCCCTGGAGGTTTTTAAGCAGAGGCTGGATGGTCATCTGTCAGCAATGCTGATTCTATGACCTTAGGCAGATGATGAGAGGCCGGGCATCTTGGCCATCTTCTGGGCATGGAGTAGGGGTCACTGGGGGTGTGTGGGGAGGAGGTAGTTGTGAATTTCCTGCATTGTGCAGGGGGTTGGACTAGATGACCTTGGTGGTCGCTTCCAACTCTATAATTCTAAAATTCCATGATTCTCTTTGCTTGGTGCAAATCAGAAAACAGGAAGCACCTGGAATGGCCTGGCATCTCAGTCTCAAGAGCCAATAAGGTCAAGAGGCAGAGCTTCTAGAGGGTAAAGGGCAAAAAAGCCCCTCCTTGACAGAGGCCCTTTGGCCGGCTCTTTTGTCTGGCAGCGAATTAAACCCTGCTCAGCGCTCATCTCGCCAGGTGCATTCTCAAGGGGATTTAAAGAGATCCATGTACCGTCAGCTTGAATTACTTGAAGAGCTCTTTGATGCCAATATGTCCATTCATGCCAAAAGACAGCGACCGGGAGGGGGGGACTTCAAAACATCTTTGGAGAAATGTAATGTACACCTAGTAAAGTCATTAACAATAACAGCAATGCAATTTGTACCTTAGGGAAGTAGGTTAACTATAGGGTTGTCAACCTCCAGGTACTAGCTGGAGATCTCCCGCTATTACAACTGATCTCCAGCCGATGGAGATCAGTTCTTCTGGAGAAAATGGCCACTTTGGCAATTGGATTCTATGGCATTGAAGTCCTTTCCCTCTCCAAACCCTGCCCTCCTCGGGCACCCCCCCCCCAAAATCAGGTATTTCTCAGCCTGGAGCTGGCAACCCTACTGCCAGGGGTGGGGCTGTGAATGCTGCCTCTCAGTTTTGGAACTATCTCCCTCTGGAGGTTAGCCAAAGCCTTAGCCTGTACAACATTCAACAATGCTAGGCAATGTATTTGTTCAAACTAGGAAGGGAACAGGGTAGCGTTGTTAGACAACAGTTCGGTAGCAGGGAGAATTTTCTTTCATTTTTTTCAAGGAGCAAACACTGGGTTGAATCTAGCAATCTGCAGATATGGGGATTTCAGATCTTCCCCATGCTCCCCTCCTACTTTCCAACCCCAGAAAAGTTTATTCCCAGAGTTGCAGAACCCACATGGACTTCTAGGTCATGTGGGTCAGAAGTAGGGTTGGTAAATTAATGGAGATTTGTGGGTGGAGCCTGAGGATATAATTCTGTTCAGGGTTGCACGGGGACTCTCCCGACCAGACCAGTGTGAAGCACAAATCCCATAATGTCCTGCTTTCCTATTTGTTCCATCTGCCAGCCCATTAGACAGAAGACTCTTCAGGCTCAGTGTCCTTCTGAAGCCTGGAGGGAATCAGTCATCCAGGTCAAGCGAGGTCAAGCTCCTCTCTCGAATCCCCCTCTCTTCCTCTGTTTGTTCTTTTTCTTGTCCAAACCATTCAGTGGAACCACCCATTTCAAATTAATAAGGGGAATCTGGACTCTTTCAGCAGCAGAAGCTCTGGCAGCTCAGCTATCAATTGCTTTTCCTCCATCAGCGCGCGTAGGCCTCGGACCACCTGCCTCGAGCCCCGAAGGCAGATTCCGTCAAGTGACCCTGAAGATCTCCACCTCCCTTCTAGCTTCCGGGTCTCTTCTCACATCAAGGATCTGGCCCCTTCAGCAAAGCGACTTTAATTAGCTTTTTAAACGAACGACCAAAGAGACTCTCCTAGCTTCAGGCACCGTTTGCTCTGGTTTTCTCTTGGGGGAGAGGCTATGCTGTTGTGGGATGCTCCGAGATCTGTCGATTTGGATAGCATGGCTAACAAATCTACTTAATAAGGTTCTCGACATGAAAAAACGTGCTCTGCTTGAAGTTAAATCTGCTTTTTTCAGCCATGCAGATTCAAGCTGTCCCAACTGCCTGCTCTCGCCCAGCCAAACCTAGACACAAAAGAACTGAACGACCACTTTTCTGGTTCAAGTCCAAGGCCGTCTGGCCCAGTTTCCAGTTTCCAACAGTGGCCAGCCTAGGGTTGCCAACCTCCAGGTGGGGCCTGGAAATGCCCCAGAATACAACTGATGTCCAGACTACAGAAATACATTCCCAAATGCCTGCTTTGGAGGGTGGACTGTATGGCATTACACCCCACTGAGGTCCCTCCCCTCTTCAAACCCCACCCTCCCCAGGATCCACCCCCAAATCTCCAGAAATTTCCCTTGAGCTGGCAACTCCTTTCACAAGGACAGCATGAAGGCCTTCCTCTCTTTTTTTTTGTCTAACATTGTGCACAGAAAGATAGACTGCCTCAGTAAAGGGAGGTTCTATTTATCTAGCATGGCTAATTTGCCACTGAGTCTACCTAGTGGCAATAGGGTTGCCAACCTCCAGATACTAGCTGGAGATATCCTGCTATTACAACTGATCTCCAGCCAATAGAGATCACCTGGAGAAAAGTCGGCATATAAAAACCAACTCTTCTTTAGAGAGCCAGAGTGGTGTAGTGGTTAAGAGCAGCGGACTCTAATCTGGAGAACCAGGTTTGATTCCCCGCTCCTCCAAATGAGCGGTGGAGTCTAATCTGGTGGAACTGGGTTGGTTTCCCCACTCCTACACATGAAGCCAGCTGGGTGACCTCGCAGTTCTCTCCAGACTCTCTCAGCCTCACCTACCTCACAAGGTGTCTGTTTTCGGGAGAGGAAGGGAAGGTGATTGTACGTCAGTCTGAGACTCCTTACGGTAGAGAAAATCAGGGTATAAAAATCAACTCCTCCTCCTTCTACCACCACCACCACCACCACCACTACTACTACAGCCCATGGCTGTGAATTCCACCAGTCAATTACTCTTTGAGTGAAGAAATGCTTCTTTTTGTCTGTCCTAAAACTGCTTTCAGTGTGAAGCACAAATCCCATAATCCAGTTCCAGAGCTGTCGTCGTTTTCTGGTGGTGACTCAACGCATGCGGCCACACTCTCCTTTCCATTTCCACTTGTTCACAGTGTCTGTATGTTTCTTTTTAACCCCTATGTTGAGAGGTAAGGGAGGTGCAGCAAGGAGAGTGACTCAACAGATACGTGCCTGGCAGGGACGTCGTCCAACCAGAACACTTAGCCCATGTTCACACCACGCAACGTTGCCCTGGATTGTGCACAGTATTTTCCCCAATTGCATTGCTGACTCAGTGGCTTGGAAGAACTCGCGCTCTGTGGAACCAGGAGTATTCCTTGTCTGAGCCGTTCCAGCTATGAGCCGGACTGTCAACAGGCCTGCAGGGGCTTAATGTGTGGAAATAGGAATCTGAAGCTTTTTTGTGGCATGAAAGTAAATGAGATCACTTGGTGAATATCATTCCATTAAGCATTAAACCAATAGGATTTTTTTAAAAAAATTCTCCAGGCAGTTGGGAAAAGTAGGTGCTGCAGAACAAGGTAAATGCCTTGCTTGCAGCTGATGACAAGTTGTGAAAATGCAGGCTGGGTGGGGAATTAATAGAGGCGAGGGTTTCTTTTTTGGCTGAAACCCCCCCCCCCCAATGGAAGTCGGTTTCAGGTAGCCGGCTCAAGATTGACTTCGCCTTCCATCCTTCTGAGGTTGGTAAAATGTGTACCCAGCTTGCTGGGAGTAAAGTGTAGACGACTGGGGAAGACAACAGCAAACCACCCCCTAAACACAGCCTGCCTAGTAAATGTCATGATGTGACATCACCCCCCACCCCATGGGTCAGTAATGACCCGGTGCTTGCATAGGGACTACCTTTTCTGCTAGCATAGGTTTCTTCCATCAGGATGCTAATCGGCTTGAGTTTCACAGCTCCCAAATTCAGCAACTACACATCTTGCATTTATGGATAGTGTTGCCAACTACCCGGGGGGGGGGGGGGAGGGAATGTCCTGCCACTTTAATACAGGGTGCATGGGATGCTATTTACCTCCATGGGGCAAAAAGCTTCACCTGGCCATTTTCACACATTAAGCCTCTGTTAAAGAGACAGGACATTTTCTTTTCTCCTGGCCTGTTGGCAACTCTTTTTATAGAAATAGCCCCAAACCACAATAAGCTTAATATCCAGAAACATTTGCCCCGGTTGGAGAGTCCATTCAAAAATCTTTCTGTAATAGGGAAAATGAAAATGGGGGAAACTGTGATAAGATGGAACTAAAATCTGGGGGAGGGGGGAAGAATTTATTGTGGCCATCCAGTGGTATTTAAGGAAGCAGCTGTTCTTAGAAACAGCTGTATCAGCTTAAGGCACAGGTAAGATGTCTAAGATGGCTTGAAGGATACAGTTTTGTAGCATTTTTGGTTTCATGGTGCAGGTCTATGGGAAAGATGGAACGGTATGTTAATTATAAGGTATTCTTGTATAGGGTACTGGTAAAACCCAGTTGCCTGTTTGAATGTTATGGCTGATGTTAAAATCTTGTCCAGTTGTTTCTGCTTTGGAGTATTTCCTGTAGTTGTTTAATCAGGAACAAATCACAATATAAGCAAAAACCACAGGCTGGGGCTTGTGCGTATTAGACCACGTTCTCAGGTTGAATCCTAAATGAAAAGTGTTTTCTGGGAAAGACCCCCTGGGCAAGGCTGAGAGCTGCCAGCTCTGGGCGGGGCAATACCTGGAGATTTGGGTTGGAACCTGGGGAGGGAACGGTTTGGGGAGGGGAGGGATTTCAGCAGAGTACAGTGCCCTAGAGTCCACCCTCCAAAGCAGCCCTTTTCTCCAGAGGAATTGACCTCTATTGTCTGGAGATCAGTTGAAATCCTGGGAGATCTCCAGGCCGTACCTGGAGGTTGGCAACCCTGTGGTGACACTTAATAGAATTGCTAGTTGAGTCTTATATTTTTGGTAGGGTTGCCAACCTCCAGGTGGTGGCTGGAGCTCTCCCGCTATTACAAATGATCTCCAGGCGATAGAAATCAGTTCCCCTGGAGAAAAATGGCTGCTTTGGCAATTGGACTCTCAATTTGGCATTGAAATCCCTCCCCGCTCCAAATCCCACCCTCCTCAGACTCCACCCCCCAAATCTCCAGGTATGGCAGCCCTAACTATGGGTCTGGAGGGACTGCCTGATTCTTAGGGCTGCCAGGTCCCTCTTCACCACCAGTGGGAGATTTGGGGGGAGGAGCCTGAGGAAGGCAGGGTTTGGGGAGGGGAGGGGCTTCAATGCCATACAGCCCAATTCCCCGTGTCATCTCTGGAAAACAATATTTCTTCTGCTGAACTATCTTGAAGAACTGGGTTTGATTCCCCACTCCTCCACATGAGCGGCGGGCTCTAATCTGGTGAACTGGGTTAGTTTCCTCACTCCTACACACGAAGCCAGCTGGGTGACCCTGGGCCAGTCAGCCCCACCTCTCAGCCCCACCTACCTCACAGGGTGCCTGTTGTGGGGAGGGGAAGGGAAGGTGATTGTAAGCTGGTTTGATTCTTCCTTAAGCGGTAGAGAAAGTCAGCATATAAAAACCAACTTCCCCTCCCCCTCCTTCTTCTTATTATTTTATTATTATTTTATTATTATTTGGTGCTGCTCCTGGAGGGAAACTGGTTTGAGTCTCCCTTAACTGGTAGAGAAAGTAGGCATATAAAAACCAACTCTTCTTCTTCTCCTTTCTCCTCCTTCTCCCTCCTCCCTTCTTGATGCTAATGAATTTTTGTCTTTCTTGCAGGTAGATACTTCTGATACAAGTTTCCAGCTTCTCCCTCCGGCTTCTGGTTTACATTGCTGCTGAGCTCTGAAGATGGGGAACAGGTCCATGAAGACCAGCTGTGGTTCACCTTCACAAGGAAACCAAAGAGCTAAGAATGACGGAGATCCTGTCGCACAATCAGCTAGAGAGAGTTCATCTCATAAGGGACCAGCAACAGCCCAGGCCCTTTGTGGAGAAGTCTTTGTAGTCTACATTACTCAAGAGGCAAATGAAGTTTACATCCTGGTACCACCCGAAGAGATGGAAGGAGAAAGAGCACAAGAGAATTCCCAAGACAGTGGCGAGACATCTTCCATTGCAGCGACCGCTGGATCCTCCGGGGCTTCTTCCTCTGGGATCTGGAAGGAAGTTCATCTAGCTCCTGAACTTGCTGATTCTCCTGCAGAAACCATGGTCAGAATGGATGCTCCTCCTATTGGGTTAGACTTGCTGGGTGGGGCATGCCAGTTGGTTCTTCCAGAGGGATCTCCAAAACCATCGCCTGAAACATGCAAACTATGTTCCTCTGCAGAACTTACTTCAGACTCTTTTGTCTCTGAGGAAGAGGTTGCTCCTGGCCTTGCCTCAGCTGTAACTCTATCTGCAGGAATGGCTGAGGCAGGGGAGGGAACCAAAGATCTCCATCCTTCTGCTGGTCTTTCTAGTGGAACTGAAGTACCAGAAAGTGACCAGCAGCTTCCCTGTGGGGTGGATCTTACGCTTACTATGGATAATGCGCCTGCTGAGGAACAGACAACTGTGCAAAGAGAATTTGATGAAGCTTCCTCTGAAGAGGCTCTGCAGAGAATGGCTGAACTTCAACCTGTCTTCTCAGAAACACCTGGCAGAGACTCCATTATCATGACTGCCAGAGAAGAAACTGAGCAACCAGCTGAAGGCCGGACTGACCCACAAAACAATCTCCCGTTATCAGTGCCTGAAATGGAAGGGGAGATACCTGGAGGATCCTGGAAGGAAAGAGTTCCCCTCTGTTCCCCAAATGAGGATTCTACTGAGACTGAACTTCAACCAACGGACCAGAAGTTTCTGTGTCCAATGTCTCTTGAGCTTACTTCAGAGAATTCACAAGTCGCCGTTGAGGAACCAGCCATCATGCCAAGACCACGTGGTGATGAAGCCTCCCCCAAAAAGGCTGTAGACACTGACTTAGCATTAGTAGAAACATCTGGTGGGCCTTCCAGTATGGGGGTTGCTCTAGGAATGAAGCAGCCAGCTGAGGAGCAGAGCATCCCAGGACATGACCTTCCTGTAGCAGTCACCAAGATGGAAGGAAAGGTGTCAGGAGATTGCCCCATGGCTGAAAACGTGGGAGAAATCACCGAGGTGCTGAGCAGTCAGCTGAAGATGCTACCAGCGGTGGCCCAAGATAACATACTGGTCCCAGTAGAATTGGGTGACGAGAATGCATGTTCCGTTGCATCCACAACCCCCCTGGAGAAGGAGCTGGGACATACATTGGCCACACAAGGCTTCCACACTGTTGAGGAGAAGCCAGATATTGATGTCCAACTTTTTGGTGGTGGTGCTGAGTTCTTGGATGCTTCTCGGCCTGACAGGGCTAGTCCTGCTTCGGACACCATGGTACCTGAGAGCTAGGCTTGGGGTTCTCGAAGCTCAAGAGAAGCATGACAGTGAACATGAGCAAAAACAAGAGTCCCCTGTTGGTTCTCCTAAGCTGATTGCTGAGGAGGCATACACCCTTGTCAATACTGAAGCAAATACAGACTATGGAAGCGGTCAAGGTGGACTCAGCTCCCAGACGCAAGTTTGGGCCTTCTGCCCCACATGTGTAGTACAAGCAGGAAAACAGAACCTCAAAGTTCAGAACTTCTAAGAACTTTTTTTGTGGGTATCATTATTATTAGCGCGAAGACACCTTTGCCTTCCCATGACGTTTGGATATCTTGAGAGGGTCCTGTCCATTTGTGGGACTGACTGAAGTAGAAAGAAAAGCCCTTCTATGGGCTTCTTGCAAATTTTGTGATTAGTCAGGTATTTTTTTGGAAAAGATAACACAAAATGGGTAAACTGGTAATAGAAATCGGTTCCAAGAGATTGCTTAATGTATTTTTAAAGGGATTTTAGTATCTCTCCTCCTTAGTATGTGTTTAAAGGTCTCTTATTGTTTTGAAGGGTCACAGAAATCAGTCACCATGTTCACCTGTGTGCCGGGGAGGGGGGAATCAAACAAATGATCACATGTCACATCTTAGACCCAACCTTCTCTCCTTGGATTTTGTCACCGGGGGTGGGGGGTGTCCCACAAAACATGCTGTGATCACGTTGGCTATGAAAATGTGCAAGATATCAGCAAATTGACTTACTTGCAAGTGTTCCAGACTTTTTCAGGTGTCAAAAATGGAAGACCTTTGATCCGCTGTGCTTCAACCTATGGCAAGATTTTTTTGTAAGTTAATAAAAATTGCTTTATATTTGTGGTTGTGGGGTTTATTTGTTGTTGCTTTTGCACTTCTTAAGGGTGAAGAGGAAATACTTCACTGAATCGGCTTCTGTGATAAATCCCTGCCCCTTATAGTGCTGGTAGTGGGGCATCTAATAGGAGGGAATGACAGGTGACATGTTCGCTCAGTCCTGTCTCATAGGGCTATGGAGTTTTAGAATGTGGCATGAACGGAACCCGGTTCTCCAGATGAGAGTACGCCTCTCTTAACCACTACACCATGCTGGTCCTGAATTTATCCGGGGCAAAAGCATTTCTAGGGAAGAGGCAGCAAGCATCCAGTTCCTCAGAAGGGCTTCCTGTAACACTAGGCTTAATTTATCCCCGTTTCTGCTGGGGAACCTTCCACCTACACTAACTTGTGCCTTCTAGTGTTCAAAAGGTCAGCGGGGTGTGCGTGTGTGTGTTAATCAATATCATGAGGTTCTAGAAATTCCCCAGAACTCTATTATAAAACCACAGAGTTTCAGGAACTTCCTAGAGTTCCATAACATCACTTGTGGGTGAAACCCAGAAGTGATGTCACAACTAGGGTTGCCAACCTCCAGGTGATGGCAGGAGGTCTCCTGCTATTACAACTGATCTCCAGCTGATAGAGATCAGTTCACCTGGAAAAACCGGCTGCTTTGACCATTGCAGTCTATGGAAATTGAAGCCCCTCTCCTCCCTGTCCTCCTCAGGCTCCACCCCAAAAACCTCCCGCCAGTGGCGAAGAGGAACCTGGCAACTTTGGTCACAACACTGATCCATGTTTCCCCTTCCTGTGCCCTGCTTTCAAAAGCTCCCAGAGATTGAAGGCAGAGGCCTGGTGCTCCTAGGAATAATACTAAACTTGCCCACAATTCCCAGTAAGGAAAGACACTTATCTTCTTACCCCAGATGAGATTTTTATTGCCTTCATCAACTGTACGGCAACCAGAAACTCAGGGAGCTGTTGAAGACGGGACCCCTTGCAGGGGAAAAGATGTGCCTTTGGCGCCTCCCATACCTCCCGCCTCCATCTTCATCATTGTCAACTGGAGATGCCAAAGATCAAAGTGCACGAAGAGCGGATTCTCTACTGCTGAGCAACAGACCCTCCCATTTTGTGAAAGCATATGCAGTGTCTGCCATTGTTCATAACACTTCTCAAGGCTAGGACCTGGTCATACCAGCCTCCGGTGGGATTCTCCTGGAATTACATCAGATCTCTAGACTACAGAGATCAGTTCCCCTGGAGGAAATGGCAGCTTCAGAAGGTAGACTCTACGGCATCACAGCCCTGCTGAGCTCCTCCTCCTCGCCAAATGCCACCCTCCCCAAACTCTACCCCCGCCCAAGATCTCCAGAAATTTCCCTATCAAGACCATCCTCCTAGCCACCACTGAGGGCAACATTGCCCAGTAAGTACGGGTTAACCCTTTCCCAGATGAATGCGGAGCTACGTCAGCAAATGTTAATTTAGTTTGTTATTGCTAGATGCAAGTCCAGTAGCACCTTGGAGAATAACAAGATTTTCGGGGTATGAAATTTCGAGTGCCAAAGCTCTCTTGAGCAGATCCCTTCGTAGCTGACTGTTGAAGCTCATACCCCCCAAATTGTATCGTTCTCCAAGGTGATACTGGACTCGAATCTAGCTCTTCTACTGCAGACCAACACGGCTACCATCTGAAACTAGTTTATTATTGTGGCATTTACACAGGGAAGGGACCCGGATTGTCCCACAGTGATCGCACAGAGCAACAAAGACACAGAACCAAAGGAAAATATCTACGCAGCTGAGAGGAGAACTGCACAGGGAAAGACTTGATTGTTTAATGGGTCCACCAGAGACAGGGTCAGATATACCCCTAATCACACTGTGGTCTACAACATCTCTCTCCCCCCCCCCCATTCACTCCTATGGAGAAGTCTAAACCATGGTAAAATAAAGACTTTTGAAGGAATTCTCTCACAGGGGCAACATGTCTATGGAAATGATGGTATCGCAGTCAGTTAATCTGGGATTTTATGTAGCTGGAGTGGAACATTTACGGCAAGAATGAGTGAAGGATCTCCAGGCCTTTGAAACATCATTGTAGAAGAAATTTACACAGTAACAAAGGTGGAAATGCTTCCATCTGGCATGGGGTGGGGGAGAGAGAGACAAAGATGCCTGCAAGAGCACAGGATGAGCACTGGTGAAACGTTATCTGATTGGAGTGGGCTGATCCCATTTGCAAAAGGTCCCAGGTTCAGTCCCTGGCATCGCCATTTAAAAGGATTAGATTGTAGGGGATGTTGAAACTTGAACGATCTCTACCTGAGACCCCGGACAGCTGCTGCTAGTCTGAGTAGACAATACGGATCTTGATGGACCAGTGGTCTGATTCAGTATAAGGCAGCTTCCTATGTACATGTATGTACTTCATCTATATCCCGCCTTTCTCCCCAAAGGGAGAAATAAGGGTGGGCATTTTTCATCCTCTTCTCTATTTTATCCTTACAACCCTGTGAGGTAGATTAGGCCAAAATATGTGACTGATCTGAGGTCATAGAATTATAGAATTGGAAGGGACCACCAGGGTCATCTAGTCCAACCCACTGCACAATGCAGGAAATTTACAACTATCTCCCCCCCACACCCCCAGTGACCCCTACTCCATGTCCAGAAGACGGCCAAGATGCCCTCCCTCTCATGATCTGCCTAAGGTCATAGAATCAGCACTGCTGACAGATGGCTATTCAACCTCTTCTTAAAAACCTCCAGGGAAGGAGAGCTCACCACCTCCCGAGGAAGCCTGTTCCACTGAGGAACCGCTCTGTTTGAAAATTCTTCCTAATGTCTAGACGGAAACTCTTTTGATTTAATTTCAACCCGTAGGTTCTAGTCCGACCTTCTGGGGCAACAGAGAACAACTCGGCACCATCCCCAATATGACAACCCTTCAAGTACTTGAAGATGGTTATCATATCCCCTCTCAGTCTTCTCCTCTTCAGGCTAAACCTACCCTGCTCCGTCAACCTTTCCTCATAGGACTTGGTCCCCAGACCCCTCACCCAGGACGCTCTCACGGCACAGTGGGAATTCAAACCTGGGTCTCCCAGATCCTAATTCAACACTCTATAACCACTGCATCATGCTGGCTCCAGGGATGTGTATGGATGCTGCTAGTCAGTGCAATAATTTACCTCCTGAATTTTGTTTTATCCATCCAGGAAAATCCTGTTGTAAATGACTGCTATGGGCAATGCTATTGCACAATAGTGAACAATGCCAGTGGACAATTGCACCAGCCTCTGCAAGAAAGGCAAAGGGAATAAACCACCATATAAAACAAAACCATCTTTATTAACACCATTTAAAAAGTACTATACTTCATGATTACAGAGAATCATTACTAACACTCCATGAACAAGCACTACAAAACTCCGAGAAACATCCCATTAATTAATTCAAACTCCAGAGTGTAACACTTTGCATATATTTTTAATTAATTAGGATTTCATTCACTTCAAAAGAAAATATCTCTCAGTATGTAAATAAGCAACAAAATAAAAAGGGGACAAAGAAAAACTTACTTAGGGATTACGAATATATAGACAATAGCAATGTTAAATTAGATTACATTCTTAACAAACCTATCTATTTTTGATGTTTACGTCACCCTGATTTCATCATCAGACCTCCATGGAATGGCACTTCGGTCATATTCATATGCTTACAATAAAAAAAAAATCTCTCTTATAAGTTATTAAGGTGGCACAGGCAGTAAAATACTAATGGCTGTTTTGGATATTAAATAAAAAGATGCATTTGAATATAAGATGTTTTAGATCTTCATACGAAGCTTTCGTTCAGTTGGGTTCTGAACAACAATCAGGAAACAGTATTCATGCAATCTCACCACCATCTGACAAGTGATTACATCCAAGTGAAGTCAAAGTGGATCAAAAGGTTATTACATCTTATTAAACAATAGTGATTACAATAATTAAACTCTATGCCTTGGTTACTTTCCGTGACTGGTGTGAACAGTTGAAGAAAGTGCAGCAGACAGGAAACACTAAAAACCCTTCTAGATATTCCACAAAGTTTGATTCCACTGCCAGTGATACCGTTTCATTTTTTGGGGAAAGTTTGTTTTAGCTGCCACAGAACTAGGAGTCAAGGACCTCCCTTTGACAAGGAAACCGCATCATTGTGAAATGCATGGAAACAATAAAACGTTCACTGTAAATTCTGAGATTTTCATTTCTGCTAAGGGCAACACAAAGCCGGGCACTGTAAATGGCACTCGGTCTTTGCTACTGAAATTTCACACTGTGGTTCTTCAGTCGCTTTCTCTGTTCCTTGACCTACCTCTACCCTGGGCCATCTGATGTTTCTGCAGATGCTAAACTGGGATGAGCTCCAGCCATCTCCCTGGTCTCTCCAGAAGACATATTGTTAATTTGTCTTTGCACAATTGTGTCATGTTCAGCGGCCCCTACTGTCTTCTCCGGGCCAAGCTCAAGATCCGTTTCATAGGAGGCCTTCTGGTCATTTGCAGCTGGTTCATCCTCACCAGGAGTGTTGAGAGGGGGATGGGCGTCTTCCATGGCTTGCCGTGCTGCACCTTCTTGCACATCTGGACTCGCAACAGGGGCAACCTCCGGAGGGATGTCTTCTTCAGAGACCATGGAAGAGGGCAATGGAGACTCTGGAGCAGAGATTTCTTTGCTGGTGTCAGAGGAGCCTCCAAAATCTTGTCCTACAACTTGCATCTGATGTGCCTGGGAAGTCACTTCATCCTCGCACTGCAAATCTAGTCCAGTAGGCTGGACTTCAGTCCTCACCGTGATATCTCCAATAGGATCGGCAACTTTGACAGCTGTTTCAGCCACCAAGATCCCAGAGGCAACCTTCGCAGATCCAGAGGCAGGTAGAAAGGACTGGGTCTCAACACCATCTGGGGAGGTCTTCTGTGGTTCCATCCCATCAGATGGTACCATCATGTGGCCTTCATTCTTGTTTTGGGTAATCTGGCACACGTTGACTTCCACAGGATGGGCATTAACGGTTGCTTGTGTAGGCTCTGATGAAGCCCCACCAGGCAGCCGTCTGTGGCTCTCACGGTTTCTTCCCCTCTCAGCTCTTTGAGTTTTCCAAACAACCAAACCAGGGCTGTTCTTCGTGAACATGCTCCCCATGTTCAGGGCTCAACAATGATGTACACAAGGGATGGAAACTAGTGACTTACAAGGAACCTGCAAGAGAACGTAAGAAGATCATCAGTGTCTAGGCTAGTATATAGGTAGTTTTCTGGGAAGAAGTATTTCTATATTACTTTCCCTGCACAGGTACCCCCAAACCTTCTGATAAGAAAGGCTTGTACATTGCAGTGTTCTGGAGCGTGTTCTGGAGCACACACTCTGTTCACGTGAACACTTGAAGCTGCCTCATGATGAATCAGAGCCTTGGTCCATCAAGGTCTGCATTGTCTACTCACACTGGCAGCTGCTCCCCAGGGTCTCAGGCAGAGCCATTTCACATTACCTACTGCCTGGGCCTTTTTAACTGGAGATGCCGAGGACTGAACTTGGGACCTTCTGCATGCAAAACAGAGGCTCTTCCATGGAGCCACAGCCCCTCCCTGACCACACCTATGCAACTGACTAGACCTGTAGAGCTTCATTCCCAGTTCATGTGGGACAATCATTAGGGTTGCCAGGTCCCTCCTCGCCACCTGTGGGAGATTTTTGGGGTGGAGCCTGAGGAGGGCGGGGTTTGGGGAGAGGAGGGACTTCAGTGCCATAGAGTCTAATTGCCAAAGCGGCCATTTTCTCCAGAAGAACTGATCTTCATCAGCTGGAGATCAGTTGTAATAGCAGGAGATCCCCAGCTACTACCTGGAGGTTGGCAACCCTAACAATCATGTTATCCAACACTTACCTGTGCCTTGCCTGTGGTCATTTTCTCCAGGTGAACTGATCTCTGTCACCTGGAGATCAGTTGTAATAGCGGGAGTTCTCCAGCCACCACCTGGAGGAAGTCAACCCTCCTTCTGACTGGCAACTGGAGATTTGATTGGCTATGCAGATTTTTAAAAATGTTGCTTTGGCAGTAACTGCCACCACAGCACAAGGATCTTCAGTGTGACTGAAGGTAAGCTACAACAGCCATTTTGAGGCTGGCTCTTCCTCCTTCAGCAGTAGGGTTGCCAGGTCCCTCTTCTCAACCGGCGGGAGATTTTTGGGGTGGAGCCTGGGGAGGGCGGGGTTTGGGGAGGGGAGGGACTTCAATGGCATAGAGTCCAATTGCCAAAGCGGCCATTTTTCTCCAGGTGATCTGATCTCTATTGGCTGGAGATCAGTTGAATTAGCAGGAGATCTCCTGCTACTACCTGGCAGTTGGCAGCCCTATTCAGCAGCCATTTTGTGGCTGCGCCCACCATACCCTGTCAAAATTCCAAACATGCCCACAGGCATGAAAATAGGGTTGCCAACCTCCAGGTACTAGCTGGAGATCTCCTGCTATTACAACTGATCTCCAGGTGACAGAGATCAGTTCTCCTGGAGAAAATGGCCTCTTTGGCAATTGGACTCTATGGCATTGAAGTCCCTCTTCTCTCCAAACCCCACCCTCCTCAGGCTGTGTGTTGTGTGTTAAGTGCCGTCAAGTTGCTTCCAACTCATGGCGACCCTATGAATGAAAGTCCTCCAAAATGTCCTACCTTTGACAGCCTTGCTCAGGTCTTGCAAACTGAAGGCTGTGGCTTCCTTTATTGAGTCAATCCATCTCTTGTTAGGTCCTCAGGCTCCACCCCCCAAAATCTCCAGGTGTTTCCCAGCCCAGAGCTGGCAACCCTACTTGAAAAGGACGAGACCCCTGGTGGAGTTTATTGCTCAGCATCCTCAATTGGCTTTCACAATACAATCTGGAACAACAATACTTAGAATAAAGAACAAAACTCAAGAATAATGTAACAAAACTCAAGAATATGTAACAGAACACAGGCTAAGTTGGTACCATAACCAATACCTAAGAGTACCTTAAAAGTAATGCTTGCCTTCCTAGAAACTAACAGTAATTATTATTCACCAAGCCACAATATTTTTTTTTTACCTTTTATAAACAGGAAACGCATACAGCTGTGAATGCTTACCACTTAGAGCGGCCTTTAATAGAAGTAGATGGTTACATCAATTCTCCCCCCCCCCCAGCACCATGGACTTCAGTTCCACCTCATCATGGTTCCTAGACTGTTACTTTTGGATATTTAGGACAGACCTAAGGGTGGCTTTTCCCTTAGAGACACTGAGAATTATGCTGCTTCTCTGAATGAAGGAGGTGCAGATAGAGAACAGGGAGAGCTTCTGGAGGTACAGTGGATCAGGGTGGAAATAATGGCTGAAGAACAGGGGATGTCAGAACATCTGAAGAGAGGATATCTATAAGATGGTGGAAACACTCCCACCCCCCAAGCAATCTGGAAAAGCAGGTGCATGTCAAAGAAGTGAGGGAACCCTTGTAAAAGATTGTCACACTGGAGATGGTTGATCATATTTTTCTAAATGAAATAACTCCTGAGCATTCTGGGAAGTCCTTTGCTTTCTAAAGACACTGAAAACATGGAGATCCCAATCCTGAAGAGCCTCGCATACCTCCCTGGGTATTTGTCCATATACTTATATGTGGTCATGTGTATGTAGTGGTTAAGTATGTAGTGGTTAAGAGTGGGGGTTGGGAGCTGTGGACTCTAATCTGGTGAACCGGGTTGGTTTCCCCACTCCTCCACCTGAATCCTGCTGGGTCACCTTGGGCTAGTCACACTCTTTCAGCCCCACCTACCTCACAGGGATTCTGTTGTGGGGAAGGGAAGATGATTGTAAGCTGGTTGGATTCTTCCTTAAGTGGCAGAGAAAGTCGGCATATAAAAACCAACTCTTCTTTTTCTTTTAACTGGAGATGTAGAAGATTGAACCTGGGACCTTCAGGATGTACTCAGCCACAGCACCTTCCCTGCACAAAGGTGTACCTTTAATGCCCAGGATGACTTTCATTTTACAGACCAACCAACACCAATGAGATACCTTTTCACCAGTGACCAACCACTTCTATTTTCAATTATTTGGTAGGAGTGGGATATTTCAAGCTACGCTACTGCACAGATTTGCTCTTTCAGGATGCTATAAATGCTCTGAGGTCTTCTCCTGTTCATTAGGTAGTGTTCACCCAATGATCTGCTCCAGTTCCTCAGGATCCCCAATTAGGGTTGCCTATAGGGTTGCCAACCTCCAGGTGGTGGCTAGAGATCTCCCACTATTACAACTGATCTCAGCCGATAGAGATCAGTTCACCTGGAGAAAATGGCCATTTTGGCAATTGGACTCTATGGCATTGAAGTCCCTCCCATCTGCAAACACCGCCCTCGTCAGGCTCCACCTCCCTAAATCTCCAGGTATTTCCCAACCCAGAGCTGGCAACTCTAGTTGTCTACCTCCAGGTGGTGGCTGGAGATCTCCCGCTATTACAACTGATCTTCAGGCAACAGAGATCAGCAGCTGGAGAAAATGGCCGCTTTGGCAATTGGACTCTATGGCATTGAAGTCCCTCCCCTCTCCAAACCCCGCCATCCTCAGGCTCCACCCCAAAGATCTCGAGGTATTTCCCAACCTGGAGCTGGCAACCCTATCTCCAATTCACCTGCTGTACCTCCTCTATTCATAAAACTGAATCCCAAATCAGAGTAGCACAGTTTCCATAGGAACTTTGTCCTGGGGGGAAAGTCCTCTCCAAGAACTTTCTTTCCTATAGAGCAGGGGTGGGGAACTTTCTTCCTGCCAAGGGCCATTTGCTCATTTATAACATCATTCAAGGGCCATACCAGGTGTAGATCTCCTGGCGGGGGGGGGGGGGTGAGAGGCTAGGGTTGCCAGGTCTCCACCTGGAGGTTGGCAACTCTAGGAGAGGCTATTCAGAGGAGGGAGGGAAGGAAGGCAGGCTAAGGTTGCTAGGTCTTCAGCCACCACCTGGAGGGTGGTGGAGTCCCCATCTTTGGAGGTCTTTAAGCAGAGGCTGGATGGCCATCTGTCAGGAGTGCTTTGATTGTGGGATCCTGCATGGCAGGGGGAGGGTTGGGGTCACTGGGGATGTGGGGGGGAGCTAGTTGTTAATTTCCTGCATTGTGCAGGGGGTTGGAATAGATGACCCTGGTGGTTCCTTCCAACTCTAGTATTCTATGAACCCTAGGAGAGGCTATGCAGAGGAGGGAGGCTTCCCACACACACACATGAACACACGCGATTGGGGGAAGCCTTCTCAGCTCCCCACTTTCACACATGCACTCACACACGCTTCCCCCTCCCCACTTTCACACACAAACACACCATTGGGGGAAGCCTTCTCAGCTTCTCCCCCCTCCCCACTTTCACACACACACTCACACACGGCCCACTGAGCCGGCGGAGGGTGCGGCCAGCGGCAGGCAGGCGAGGGGGAGATGGTGACACAAGCTCCAGGTGCCCAAGCAGTTTCAAGCTGGAGAGCGAAGGGAGGGCACGGCATGCCACCCGCTCACCTGGAAACAGCAGGTGAGAGAAAGGGGAGGGGGGCTTCCTGCCAGGCGCACATTTTGGGTGGAGGTTGTATGTCTCTCCAGGAGCAGGAAGTGGGGAGAGTTGGGAGAAACGGCCCAACAATTACCCAATCAGCATCAATTTTACATGCCTGCCAGCAATGCCTGAAGTGCCGAGGGGAGAGCCTAAATAGGGAGAGCTCGAGTGGCCCTGGAGCTCCTGGAATCAGCTCGAGGGCCAGGGAAAATGATCTTGCGGGCCGCATCCAGCCCCCGGGCCTGAGGTTCCCCATCCCTGCTATAGAGAAATGAAAGTGGAGGATCTGTGATGAGGTGGAACTAAAGGCCAAAGGTGTGTGGGACAGGGGGAAGACTTTGTTGTGACCCTATAGCTCTATTTAAAGTCGCTATAATCTGTAAGAGTTAACAGCTGTGTATTCTATGGGGGAAAGGTAAGGAGGTTTTGGGAATTGGTGTGTTATTGGGGTGTGTGGTTTTGGAAAGGTACAGAAACAAGAAATATCAGCTTTGTCAAGGTACTGTTGAGTTTTGACTTTTTTGATTTCAGCAAGGCTTGTATCCTGCTTTCTAGATATATATTTTGGGGGTTTTATCCCTGTTGTTGTTGGTGGTGGTGTGCATGCTTTAGAATATTAGGCATGATTTGGAGGTACTATATAATCCACTGCATCTTGTGGGGAAGGTCTGAAAGTTCAATCTTCATCATGAGTGAAAGGAATGCATTAGAACTGGGGAGGGATCTTCAGAAGTTGCTCCTCAGAGTGCTAATTACAAGGTCAAAGGTACCATTGGTCTGGCTTTCTGTCAAGTACCTTAATTTAAGGGGTCTTCTGAAGAATTTGTAATATGATTTTAGAACAATGCTTTGGAAAACTCCAAATTATGTTGGGGCAGGGTTGCCAGGTCCCTCTTTGCCACTGGTGGGAGGTTTCTTTGGGCGGAGCATGAGGTAGGTGGTTTTTTTGGGGGCGGAGCCTGAGGAGGACGGGGTTTCGGGAGGGGAGGGACTTCAATGCCATAGAGTCCAATTGCCAAAGTGGCCATTTTCTCCAGGCGAACTGATCTCTATTGGCTGGAGATCAGTTGTGATAGCAGGAGATCTCCAGCTAGTACCTGGAGGTTGGCAACCCTATGTTGGGGATGGTGAGAGTATGTCTGCTTGGAAGGAATCTTTCTATGATCAAAGAGAAATAGGGGTTTGCAGCAGAACTTGCATGCTGTTTACTTAGAGATGAGTTGCAATTCTGCTAGAGGAGCTGATACCCTAAGGTTGGTCATGGAGGGCAGTGTTTGTCCTTCTTATAAAGGTATCCTTAAGGCCTGGTTCACATATGCAAGAGAACGAATTGGTAAAATGTTGAGGTGGCTGGGTAGACCAACCTATATCAGACAACAGGTGAAAGATGACATTTTGGAGCATTCCTTATGCTAAAACCTCCCTGAAATATAAAAACCAACACAACTGAGAAAAGAGAATCTAGGATAAGGTTGCCAGATCCCTCTTCGCCACCGACGGGAGGTTCTGGGGTGGAGCCTGAGTAGAGTGGGGTTTGGGGGAGGGATTCAATGCTACAGAGTCCAACTGCTAGGGTTGCCAACCTCCAGGTACTACTACTCCAGATCTCCCGCTATTACAACTGATTTCCAGCCGATAGTGATCAGTCCACCTGGAGAAAATGGCCACTTTGGCAATTGGACTCTATGGCATTGAAGTCCCTCCCCAAACCCCTCCCTTCTCAGGCTCCGCCCCAAAAACCCACTGCCCGTGGCGGAGAGGGACCTGGCAATCCTACCAATTGCCAGATCGGCCATTTTCTCCAGGGGAACTGATTTCTATCGGCTGGAGATCAGTTGCAGTAGCAGGAGATCTCCAGCTAGTACCTGGAGGTTAGTACAAGAATGTGCTAGACAGCTGCTACATTTTGTATCCCTTGAGGAACCTGTTACAGCCTTTTGTAAGAAGCTGTGCATCTGGTCTGCTTTTAAAATTCTTGAAACTACTGTACTATAGATAAAACTTGAACATGGTAGACCATGTATCCATATGAGGAACTTGTTAATTTTCACTGAAGTGAATATATACATGTAGGGTGAAATATGTGGGACTGAAGAAGACTTCAAAACGATCATATCCCAGCATTCCACCTTATTCTTCAGTAACATGAACATCCATTGAACATCTACCTGCGTTCAGGATACGAAAAATACATATGCCTAGATTGCTGTATATGCTTATGGCAATTTATGTACATAGCACTTCACTGATGTGAATTGTCACTTCTGCAACTAGCACTTGCTGTGGTTGTTGATTTGGTTTTCCAATACAAACTGTTTTTGCAGATATTCTAGCACATTCTTGTACTAATTTCCTAACCTATGGTAACAGTACAGAGATGTTTATTTTTGTTAGTACCTGGAGGTTGGCAACCCGAGTTTAGGAGGCTTCAACTTCCTTTGCTAAATCTCTAGTTAACTTGAATTTCTTCCCATTGGGGTCCCAAAGCAGCTTACAATCGTCACCTCTCCTCCGTTTTATCCACAACAATCCTGTGAGGTAGGGTGAGCTGAGAGTCTGGGACTAGCCCAAGGTCATTCATTGAGCTTCCATGGCAGAGTAGGGATTTGAACCTCAGTCTCCCAGAACCTAGTCCAAGAAGAAGAGTTGGTTTTTATACCTCTCTTTTCTCTACCATCAAGGAGTCTCAAAGCGGCTTATCATCACCTTCCCTTCCCCTCTCCACAACAGACATCTTGTGTGGTTGGGGTTAGAGACCTTGAAGAGAACTGTGTCTAGCCCAAGGTCACCCAGCAGGCTGCATGTGGAGGAGCAGGGAATCAAACCCAGATCTCCAGATTAGAGTCCGCTGCTCTTACCCACTACACCGCACCAACGCTCTAACCACTACACCCCACTGGCTAGATGAGATGTTCATGACCTTTTCTTCTTTTTGCAGGTTTCCTGTTGGTGCGCACGCATGATACAAAGCTTCCCAGTTCCCCGTCTGCTGTGTGGGTGTTTTCGCTGATCTTCAGACATGGGGAGTAACCACAGCAAGCCATGTTCTGGGGTTCCTGAACGGGAATATCGAAGAGCTGAACAGGAAAGGATACACCAGATGTACATGACACAGCAAGCCTGGGAGGCATCATCTGATACGGCACAAGCAGAAGTCCATGTCCATTGTTGTGTAGATGATGTGGACCAGTACTTGGAAGAGGCTAACTCAGCCAGCGTCATGTTCCATTTTAAAGTGGTGAAGTCGCCGGAGATAAAGCCAGATAACTCCCTGGAGGGTGGGGAGACCCCGTCCCTCGTAGAGAAGCCCGGAGCTGCAGAGATTGCGTCAGTTGTTTTGGCGGGAGCTAAAGCTGCAGAGTCTGGCGGAGACACCATGGTGAAGTCAGAGCCTAACGGAGAAGTCCTGGTGAGATCTGAGCCAAACGGAGCCATCGTGGTGGGGACAGAGGCCCAGCCGCCTACTGAACTGGATTTGCCACTGGTGTGCCTGTGTGACAAAGTGTTCCGTTCATTGCTTATTGTAGAGAAGTCCTTCAGAGACTACTCTGAGAAAACCAGAGGATGCTCTGCTGGAGAGGATCTATCGCCTTCTTCCATGGAGCCTCAGTTGTCCATGTTGAGCTCAGACTCTCAAACCCTGAGCCCACCTGTTGGAGCGGCTGAGTCACTGAATGCTAGAGATGTCCACCACCCCAGTGAAGAAGCATTATTGGCAAATGACCAGAAGGCTCCCTGTGAAATTGGCCTTGCTATGGAGAATGCATTCGATGCTGCCGAGGAACTGAAGACTGGGCGAATGCAGCTTGATGAAGCCTATTCTGAAGAGACCCTAGAGGAGGTAGCTGAAGCTCTTTCTGGAACGGTCTCAGCAGAAGCATCAGATGGGTGCTCTGGTGTCAAGACTCACCATGGGACCGCAGAACTGTCTGGAATCCTCCCAAGTCTTGGAAATGACCGTCCCCAAGTTGCGTGTGAGCCTCGTTTGATTCTGAATGAAACGGAAGAAAAAATGCCAGAAGGCTATTGCGATGAGGGAAACATGGAAACTCAGCTGGAGGTGCTGCAAGAGAGAGCCCAGCGTGAGATGTTGGCCACGGTGGACTCTGAGGACGAGACAGAATGGCCCATTGCATCAAAAATCTTCCGAACAAGTGAGTTAGCCTGCTGGGCCCACAGGAGGTCAAGCCACACCCTTTGCAAGAAGACAAATTCTGATGGCCTCATCCTTGTAAGTGATGGTGTAGATTTAGATGACCTCAACCTTGTAAGTGACGGTGTAGATTTTGATGACCTCATCCTTGCAAGTGATGGTGTAGGTTTAGATGACCTTCAGAAGGATGGGGCCGTCCCTACGCCAGGGGCCATGAAGGCGAACGAGCGTCAGACGTCAATGGCACGAAACAGGGAAGCCCTACCTCCCGTGGACTTCGCAGAGATGACCACAGAAGTGTCTTCTCCAAAGGCTCTGTTAGAAACTGGAAAGACAGGCCAGGGTGGACCCCTGAAGGAAGCCTGTCCTGCTGAGCCCATTGGACCAGCGAGCAGAATGGAGGAGAACCACGTAGGTGCCCGGCTGTCTCCAGTGACTGTGCATGTCTCAGGCACTGTATTGCCAGATGGTGCCTCTGGACAAAGTTGCTGAATGGGTGGCCTATGAACGAAGCTCCAGTTGGCACAACCAAGAATGGAAATGACTTACAGATAGTTTGGCATGGTTTTTAGAAGGGGTTTTTAGTACTGTCGAACTGAGACGGCTTTTTAAATTGCTTTGCACTCGCGTGATGGTGATGGGAGAACTGGGACTTGGTTTCACTGTATTGGGTGGACTGACAAGGATCGTTGTGGGTCTTCAGACATAATCGGGTGCTTCACTTGGGTTTAAACATTGGGGATTTGTCATCTTGGTTCCCTGCTTAACTAGTGTTTCTTTTAATGCACAAACAGTCGCCATTTTTTTAAAAAAAAAACATGAATGTCATTTGTTAGAACTGCCTTGGAATTTTGGGAGTATTAGACATGCAGAGTTGCCAGCGATTCATTGTAAGAAGGAATTATGCCACTTCTATTAAACAGAACTCTTTGTTTTACACTTCTGCCCTTGTGGTTTGTGCAGTTTATAGAGTTTAGCCAAACCTGCTTCTGTATGCTAACTCTCCATCCTGTGCATGAACAGCCTTTTATGCAAGGCTGTTTTCCTCATGGTCACCCCTCCGACTATTTTAGGTCTTTGTTTTGATGATGCATGCCGTTTCCGACCGTCATAGGTCACCTCGCTTTCCCCTTATTCCCTGCGTTTTGCCCGTGTTTTCAAATTCAAGATAAAACAGGTCCCTCTTCGCCACTGGTGGGAGGTTTTGGGGCGAAGCCTGAGGAGGTCGGGGTTTTCTTCAGGTGAACTGATCTCTATCAGCTGGAGATCTCCAGCTAGTACCTGGAGGTTGGCAACCCTAACTGGCTACCCTAGGTGAGATGTACAGAGTGTGCATCTGAATTAATACCACTTTCTCACATGCCATCTTGGTGCTTAATACCTGAAATAAATAGATCAATAAATTTATTTATCTACTTCTTTTGCGCCCAGCCTTCCTCCCCAATGGGGGCCCAAAGAGACTTCCACCATTCTCCTCTCCTCGATTTTATCCTCACAACAACCCTGTGAGGTAGGTTAGGCTGAGAGAGTATGAGTGGCCCAAGGTCACCAAGTGAACTTCTGTGGCACAAGTGGGGACCCGTACATAGGGTTGCCAGGTCCCTCTTTGCCATCGGCGGGAGGTTTTGGGGGCGGAGCCTGAGGAAGGGGGTTTGGGGCAGGGAGGGACTTCAATGCCATAGAGTCCAATTGCCAAAGTGGCCATTTTCTCCAGGTGAACTGATCTCTATTGGCTAGGGATCAGTTGGAATAGCAGGAGATCTCCAGCTACTACCTGGAGGTTGAGAACAAAATTAAGTACCAAACAACAACTGGAATGCAAACACAAATTTAGTGCAAGTGAAAAATAGTGCAGAAAGTGAAACAATGACAAACATCACAATACAATTCTAGAATACATTGCTCCCAACGGAGTCTTCAATGAGAACGTCTCTTTGCAAAGGTCCCAAGGACTTCATACAATATAAGAAGCAAAAAGCAGAACAGGTCAGGTTGTAGTCGAAGCTCCTAAATTAAACTCCTATACACTTTTGGGTTGAGTTCTCTTTAAGAGATTTGTGCTGAAGAGTACTGTATAAATTAGCATCACCTGTAGCCTTAATATCCGACTTTGAACGGAGCAGCTCTGTGAGCGCTGTGGAATTGTCCTACTCCCTGCAGAGTTTTGATACACTTTTTATATTAAGGTATGTCAGGCAGACCTTGTTGTATTCTATTTATTGTATTTTGTATTAATTTTAAATATTTATAGTATTTATTGTATTATATAGGAGTTTAATTTAGGAGCTTTGTCTCCTGATACTGAACAGAGTTGCTGATGAAGCCGCCGTTGCGGTGGTGAAAACGTCAAGTTAATCCGGACTGCGTTTCGACTACAACCTGACCTGTTCTGCTTTTTGCTTCTTATATTGTATGAAGTCCTTGGGACCTTTGCAAAGAGACTTAGACGTTCTCATTGAAGACTCCGTTGGGAGCAATGTATTCTAGAATTGTATTGTGATGTTTGTCATTGTTTCACTTTCTGCACTATTTTTCACTTGCACTAAATTTGTGTTTGCATTCCAGTTGTTGTTTGGTACTTAATTTTGTTCTCGATTCCCATACAAGTACCTAGTGCCTCTTTTTTCCAGCACTACCTGGAGGTTGGCAACCCTAGTAGTACAACACTCTTACCCGCTGTACCTCACTGGCTTTCTCTATAAATAAACAAAAGGCTGTTTGTCTCAGATGGCTTTCTTTATAAAAATCCAGTTCTGAATGTTGGTCAGAACCGGAAAAGACCTTGTTAATATCAGGCTGTAACCATACACTTTTTTGGCTCATGCGCTTGGTGATTTATTTCCATGGCCCCCTTGCTATAACAAGCTTCCTCAGGAGGAAGGCCATCCATCTATAAACACAGATTTCCATGGTGCTATATCTCTTCTGGACACATTCGACATGGAAAAAAGCTGTCCATCTAATGGAATGAAAGCCCAGAAGCAAGATAAGCGTTGCCTTGGAAGCATAATTCTACACTAAGAGTGTGGCTTCTTTAAATAAATCCTGTCAAGTCAGCACCGCTTTCTGGTCCCTTGCCAATTCTTAATTTTTAAGGTTGAACCTTAGAATTTTTTGAGTCAAAAGCCTTTTAACTTCAACACAAGGCCAAGCCACAAATTATTACTCTTTCCAGCACATATCAATGCTACAGTTCCTTGGTCCCAGGAAGTTATAGAGTTTAGAAAGTCTGCAGCCTATTGACAAAGCCAAGAAAATTATGCATGGCATGGAGTGGGCAGGGAGAAGCTTTTCTCTCTCTCTCGTAATACCAGGATGCGGGGTCATCTGATGAAGCTGGAGGGTGAGAGATTCAAAACTGATAAAAGGAAATATTTCTTCACACAACGCATAGCTAAATTGTGGAACTCCCTGACCCAGGATGTGGTGATGGCTGCCAACTTGGATGGCTTTAAGAGGGGAGTGGGCATGTTCATGGAGGAGAGGGCTATCCATGGCGACTAGTCAAAACGGATACTACCTATGATGCATACCTATTCTCTCCAGGATCAGAGGAGTATGCCTATTATATTAGGTGCTGTGAAATACAGGCACGATCCTGCTGCAGTCGTCTTGTTTGTGGGCTTCCTAGAGACACCTGGTTGGCCACTGTGTGAACAGACTGCTGGACTTGATGGGCCTTGGTCTGATCCATCAGGGCTTTTCTATGTTCTTAAAAACTGGCACATGGTGGCTAGTGCATGGGTTTGTGGCAAATACATGTTAAGTGGTTATGGGTGTCAGTTTAAAAACAGATTAAAGGTAAAGGTCCCCTGTGCAAGCACTGGGTCATTCCTGACCCATGGGGTGACGTCACATCCCGATGTTTTCTAGGCAGACTTTGTTTACGGGGTGGTTTGCCAGTGCCTTCCCCAGTCATCTTCCCTTTACCCCCAGCAAGCTGGGTCCTCATTTTACCGACCTCGGAAGGATGGAAGGCTGAGTCAACCTTGAGCTGGCTACCTGAAACCGACTTCCGTGGATCGAACTCAGGTCGTGAGCAGAGCTTGGACTGCAGTACTGCCACTTACCACTCTGTGCCACGGGGCTCACTTTAAAAAAGACGAACAGATTAGACAAAGAAAAGTATAACACACGCACATCTTAAGCAACATAATAACCCCCAATATCAAGGCATGTTGAGTGACATGTCCAATAAGATGTTCTCAGAATGCTATCAGAACAGGATTTTGCTTGAGATCTGGGAGAGGGGCTGCCGGTGCAAGGAGACGGCGCTCTGTTAGATGGGTCCACTGGTGTTGCTTGAATCTGTCAACTGTCCGTGTGTGTGTGTGTGCTCACATGCAGCTGTGCACATTCCCCTTTCTTTCCTCATAAACGTCTCCGTATAAAACATTTCCTTCCCTTTCTGGGGAGAGGCAGCTCTGCTAGATGATTCACAAGCCAGCACAGGTGGGGGCTGGAGACCTCCTGGAATTACAACTGATCTCCAGACGACATAAATTGCTTGCTTATTTATTTACGACATTTATTCCACTTCTTCTGGGAAAAAAATGGCTGCTTTGAATGGTGGGAAAGAATCATAGAATTGGAAGGGACCACCAGGGCCATCCAGTCCAACCCCCTCCACAATGCAGGAAATTCACAACTACCTCCCCCCCTCCCACACCCCTAGTGACCAGAAGATGGCCAAGATGCCCTCCCTCTCATCATCTGCCTAAGGTCACAGCATCAGCATTGCTGACAGATGGCCATCTAACCTCTTCTTAAAAACCTCCAGGGAAGGAGAGCATGGCATTAAACTAGGCATTGCATGGCATTATACTAGAGTTGCCTTTGTGGGATGTGTAAGATTTTAATTAATTTAATTCTAGCATATTGAAGGAATGTTATTTTTCTAATATATTTGTAAGCTGTGGTTATTTATATAAGTCAGTAGAAAATAGTCCTGTCTAACTTAAACTGAACAAAGCAGGTGATCTTTCGTATCTGGTACAGGATATCACCAAATAACAGATGAAATCATATACATGTGACCACAAAATGAGATCAGAGTTAGGGTGGATTTGAGAGGAGGAGATATTCAAATCCTCTTAGAACAAAGAACTCTGGAAAAGTATAAATATGAGAACTAGGCGGAGTCTGTTAGGAGACTTTCACTTTTGAACCCGAAAAGGGCTGAAATGTCTTCCTCTTTTGCCTGGCAAAATAAAAAAAGCTTTTTTCTCCCTTTGCTTCTTAAACCTGGCGTCGTCTCTACTTTGTGATAATAAATCTGGTCACAGAGGAGAGTGTATATTTACATCCAACAGATTTATGGCACCCCAATGAGACATCTGGTTGTCAATTGCTCACAGATGACGGGTGTCGAAGTTTTGTAGGACAGGTGCACCCGGCGATTTCGCTGGTCCTCAAGCTTGGCAGACACAGCATCTGGGGGTGAGTGCAATTGCAGAGTCCCACTTTTAAACCGACCCACCTTCACCAACCTCCAAGGACTAGCTGGAGATTTCCTGCTATTACAACTGATCTCCAGCTGATAGAGATCAGTTCCCCTGGAGAAAATGGCCGCTTTGGCAATCGGAAGTCCCTCCCCTCCCCAAATCCCGCCCTCCTCAGGGTCTGCCCCAAAAACCTCCCACTGGTGTTGAAGAGGGACCTGGCAACCCTACACTATACCCTTACTGAGGTTCCTGCCTCCCTCAAGTCCACTTTCTCAGGCTCCAACTTCAAATCTCCAGTATTTCTGAACCCAGAATTGGCAACCCAACATTGGAGACTTTACTTTTTTCTCTTCCCTCTTCCCATATGATAAGATTTTATTAAACATGTCTTCCCATTCTGCATCTTCCTCTTCTTCTAGAGAAAAAAATGCATTTCCTCATTAAAATATTTCAGGATAGATTTTCCTTTCTCTGAATGTTTCGGGTGTCTCTGTGTGATATGAACTTCTTTACATACCACTTATGGGCTTTGGGAAGTAGTGCAATAATTATGCGCAACTAGGCAGTTAGGGGAGACATGATAGAGGTCTAGAAAATTATGCATGGTATGGAGAGAGTGGACAGGGAGAAGCTTTTCTCCCTCTCGCATAATACTAGAACTCAGGGTCATCGGCTGAAGCTGGAGGGTGAGAGATTCAAAACAGACAAAAGGAAGTATTTTTTCACACAACGCATAGTTAAATGGTGGAACTCCCTTCCCCCGGATGTAGTGATGGCTGCCAACTTCGAAGGCTTGAAGAGCAGGGTTGCCAACTGCCAGGTAGTAGCAGGAGATCTCCTGCTAATTCAACTGATCTCCAGCCGATAAGAGATCAGTTCACCTGGAGAAAAATGGCTGCTTTGGCAATTGAACTCTATGGCATTGAAGTCCCTCCCCTCCCCAAACCCCGCCCTCCTCAGGCTCCGCCCCAAAAAATCTCCCGCCGGTGGCGAAGAGGGACCTTGCAACCCTATTGAAGAGGAGAGTGGATATGTTCACGGAGGAGAGGACTATCCATGGCTACTAGTCAAAATGGACACTAGTCATGATGCATACCTATCCTCTACAATATCAGAGGTGCATGCCTGTTATATTAGGTGCTGTGGAACACAGGCAGGATGGTGCTGCTGCAGCTGTCTTGTTTGGGGGCTTCCTGGAGGCACCTGGTTGGCCACTGTGTGAACAGACTGCTGGACTTGATGGACCTTGGTCTGATCTAGCATGGCCTTTCTCATGTTCTTATTAAAAGGCTGCCTTATTTGAAATTAAACTTTTACACCAATTTAACCTCCTCCTGACGTGCTATTAAAAATATTGTTCAGAATTCTGCTGCTCTTTGACCGATGCCTTTTTGGCTCTCTGCAAGTCCAAACATCTGCTTTGGTTTAGCCTTCAGGGAAGCCTGTCTTGTAAAAGCACAGCTTAATCAGTCTTGCTAAAGTGAATGAAACAGAGGGTGGCGAAGGGCGGCTGGCAGAAATAGCCTCAAGCCCGTCCGTTAGCCAAAAGAGGACAAAAAGTTCGACCTCAAAATCGAAGGAGGCTTTTTATTGATTTACTTTAAAAATGAGTAGCTTGCCTCAGCAAAGAGCTGCCTGGGACATCTAACAAAACAGAAACATCTAAACAGAATAAAACGATAAAGGAGGACAAATAAAACCCACCAATAATAAAAAAGAGATGTAAAAATAATTATATTAGGTGCTGTGGAACGCAGGCAGGACAATGCTGCTGCTGCAGCTGTCTTGTTTGGGGGCTTCCTAGAGGCACCTGGTTGGCCGCTGGGTGAACAGACTGCTGGACTTGATGGGCCTTGATCTGATCCAGAAGGGCCTTTCTTATGTTCTAAAAATTTCCAGCAAAAAAATCAGTTTTTCAAGAAACACCCCCCATAGACATTTAGGGGAAATGGAAATATATTCTGCAATGCTTCCTTTCCTATCAAACCTTTCCTTTAACTAGTTCAACAAAATGTAAAAAGGTCCTGTTTGGCATATTTTTAGAATTTAAATGTGTAACTATCTTCATTTTCTGTAAGAAACATTGCAAGTATGCTCAGTGCTTGAGAAGGCGTGGTCACCTTCTGCTCTCTATGCTAACATAGCACATGTTTCTTCAGTTTTTGCCATCTGAAAGGTAAGAAAAAATAAAAGTTGAAGGTAGAAAACAAATTCTGTAATAAGGAACACAAAGGGTATTATTTGTATTTTACAGACCTTTTATGCATGGCTGTTTCCCTCGCTGTCAACCCTCAGACGACTTTGGGTCTTTGTTTTGATTATGCATGCCTTTTCCGACCATCAGAGGTTGCTAGAATTGCCAGAGGTTGCTAGGGTTGCCAAAAAAAAGCTTTGCCACTGGCGGGAGGTTTTTTTGGGCGGAGCCCGAGGAGGGCGGGGTTTGGGGAGGGGAGGGACATCAATGCCATAGAATCCAATTGCCAAAGTGGCCATTTTCTCCACGTGAACTGATCTCTGTCAGCTGGAGATCCATTGTAATAGCGGGAGATCGCCAGCTAGTACCTGGAGGTTGTGGAAAGTGGCAGCGCGTGGCTCAATCAAAAAATAAAACAAGGATATAGAGTTATGTGGTTATTTATAATTTTAACCGAAACAAAATACTCTGCTGGTAATGTGTTCACAATTCACACAGTTTGCCTTGCAGGGCTTAAGAGCCAAAATTCAAAAAAACTAAACCAAATAAACCTTATAAGGAAAATCAAATATTCAGAATTAAACATTCAAAGTAGCCAACTCGGGCTTATATTATTAACATGCTGTATAGGATACAATCCCATATAAATCATGAAGAAACGAAAATTGTAGGGGTCCAATGTTCAAAGTAGCCAACACGGGCTTGTATTATTCATATAAAATCCCATATCAATCACAAGGAAACGAAAAAATGTAGAGGTCTGTGGCTGGGTCCGTAGCAAGGACGCATTTTGAGAGTCTTCATCAGCTTGCCGACCCAAAGTAATTTAAAGGGACCACCATGAACCGGAAGAGTGAGCTTCTAAAATTAATAATAAACAGGAGACCTGATGGCAATAGGCTAAGGTATGAGAATACATAGTGTCATTAATTTCAACAATGTCAGCAAGAAACAAACAAGACTCGCTTACCCACTGCTTGAATGTATCAAAAATCACACCAGCAGAGCTTCGCTGAGATCAAGGCATTTCTGGAAGTATAATGGAACAAATCAGTATGTGTCTAGAACCGTATCTATAGTGATGTGTAGGAAATATAATAGAAATAGAAAAAGGTCTTACCCACGGAGTACAAATTCTAAGGTAGAAGGCACCAGTAGGGTTGTCTGAATTTCTTCGGAGTGAAAGAAAAGTGTGGCTTTGTGCTAAAATACACGCAGCTGTGGGCTTGGTGCAAAAGAAAATGAAACTGTTAAAGTGACACGATCATTACAGGAAACAAGAAAGGTCGAAGTCCGTGTTGAGACCGCTAGGGGCCAAAGTTTTAAAGAGAAAGATAAAGCGTCTCTCCTGGCAATTCAAAATTTTATTGACATCTTGAGCTTGATAAGCCTTAGGCTGGTATTGCCACAGGATGAAAAATTTTAGATCACGGTCACTGTGGCCATGGCTGATAAAATGGCTCACCATGGGTGCGTCTTTAGTGCAAGCCCTGATTCTAGCGAGATGTCGCCGATGCGAAGCCTGACCTGGCGAATTGTGCAACCAACGTACATTTTTGGAACTGGACAAGAACAAAGCAAGGCGTACACGACAAATGCCGAAGCACAATTGGAAAATTGTTTTAAAACATAAGTGAATTTGCCATCTGATGATGTGACCTGTTTGACAGGAAAACTGTAAGGGCAGGCAGCACATCCGTGACATTTAAAGTGTCCACATGCTATAGTTTTCGCTTTTCCAGGGAGCATATCAGTCTTAATAAGTTGATCCCTTAAAGCAAGGGTTTTCCTTAAACCTAAGATTGGGGGTGAGTCACAGCCCGGTATATGGTCAATTACATGCCAATAGCATAGAATGATCTTTTTTATATCATAGGAGAGATGTGTGAAATTGAATGAGGCTGTCAGTTTCGAAGATGCTTGTTGGCAAGGTTTAGGGATAAGAAGCTTTGATCTATCTGAAGAGACTGCTCTCTCAAAAGCCTGTGAAAGTACAGATTCAGGGTAAGCCCTGAATCGGAGATCCTGTGTTAAAGTTGTAGCTGCTGAAATAAAATCTGCAGAGGTGGTAGAATTGTGCTTCAAACGTAGGTATTGACTGTATGGAAGGTTTTTTCGCAAGTGTTCCGGATGATGGGATGTGTAATGCAAGCCTCCTCCCCTGTCAGTGGGCTTTTTGTATGGTCTAATGGCAATCGTGTTGTGAATAGATCAAGTGGTCAACACATCTAGAAAAGAAATGGTGGTGTCATGAAAATGACCTGTGAACTTTAAATGGGGACTCAGACTGTTAATCCACTGTAACACTATAGAGTAAGATTCAGAAGACTTGCATATAAGGTACAAATCGTCCACAAACCTTTGGTAAAAGACCACATGAGTTTGAAAAATGGAAGAAGAGGGGGAAAGATGTTGTTCCTCAAAACGGACCATATGCAAGTTCGCTACAGAGGGGGCACAGGCAGCGCCCATCGAAATTCCTTTCGTCTGAAGGTAAAACTGTTGTTCGTACCTAAAATAAGGTGCGTAATTGCATAGAAACTTGTCTCTCTGCCCGTACTTCACAACACCCACCTACTCATTTTCTACTGTCCTTGATATCTTGTTTGAAAATAATTATTTTCGGTATGAACAACAGATTTACCTTCTCCTGCCGATTGCTAGGCACTGCAGGCCAACCCTCAATCAGCTGGAGGACAGTGGTTGGGGTTGCCAGGTCCCCCCTAGCACCTAGCAGGAGCTTTGTGCTGCCACAGATGGTGTTCCACATGTCTAAGAACTTAAGAACATAAGAAAGGCCCTACTGGATCAGACCAAGGCCCATCAAGTCCAGCAGTCTGTTCACACAGTGGCCAGCCAGGTGCCTCTGGGAAGCTCACAAACAAGATGGCTGCAGCAGCACCATCCTGCCTGTGTTCCACAGCACCTAATATAATAGGCATGCTCCTCTGATACAAGAGAGAATAGGTATGCAGCATGACTAGTATCCATTTTAACCTCCCACTGGTTCTCTCCCTTCCACCAGGTTTCTGTAATCCTCACTATATCTATGTTTTCCCTTAAAACCATGCACTCTAACTCCCCCATTTTTGCTTGGAGGCTTCTAGCATTAGCATAGAAACATCTCCACACTGTTTCTCTCTTTCGACTTGCCTGGCAAGTGCCTTTGGGCATCTTTAAGTGGCTATCCAGCATTTCTCCCCATCCCCTTTCATGTCTAAGTAATTCCCATGTGGGCAATCTGAAGCAATTTTCCCTTTGTCTGGGTGCACTGAGTTTGCTCAAACCGGATGCTTCTCAGCTCCTGTCAGTGCAGTGACGTCACTTCTGGGTAAACCCGGAAGTGATGGGGATGCTCTAGCAATCTCCTCCGAAAAATATGGAAACCATAGAGTTGGGGGGGGCAGAGTGCTAGAGCATCCTCGTTGCTTCCGGGTAAATCCAGAAGTGACATCATTGCACTAGAAATGCAAGATGGCTTTCCTCCCTTCAGCTGGCCCTCTTCCACCTGCCAAACCGCTGAGGGGCAGTAGGTAGCCCAGTCCATTGGCGGGCAATTTCCTGCCAATACCAGGCAATTGACAAGTCTAGTGGTAGTGCTACACTCCAAAGAAGGAGTAGTAGTAGTTGGTTTTTATATGTGACTTTCTCTACTGCTTAAGGAAGAATCAAACCAGCTTACAATCACCTGCCCTTCCCCTCCCCACAACAGACACCCTATGAGGTAGGTGGGGCTGAGAGAGCTGTGACTAGCCCAAGGTCACCCAGCTGGCTTCATGTGTAGGAGTGTGGAAACAAATCCAGTTCACCAGATTAGCCTCCGCAGCTCATGTGGAGGAGTGGGGAATCAAACCTGGTTCTCCAGATCAGAGTCCACAGCTCCAAACCACTACTCTTAACCACTATACCGTGCTGGCTAGTGGAGATGATATGTGTGTGTGTGTGTGTGTCATTGTTGTTTGCACTAATGTGTAGGGTTGCCAGCTCAGGTTGGGAAATATCTGGAGATTTTGGGGGTGAAGCCTGTGGAGGGGAGGGTCCTCAGCAGGGTGTAACGCCATAGAGTCCACCCTCCAAAGCAGCCATTTTCTCCAGGGGAACTGATCTCTGTCGTCTGGAGATCAATTGTAACAATGGGAAATCTCCAGGTACCTGCTGGAGATTGGCAACCCTATTAATGCGGGCAAACCTGCAGGCAACATATAGGCCATTTATGCATGGGAGGTTTTGCCTTGGATTTGCCACTCTCTAGATGCAGTTTTTCTCCATCCAATTTCTCAAAACTCAACAATAAGCCCCCGTGCAGAGTTTTGAGAATTCAGATGGGGAAAATGTGCATCACTAGAGATTGGAAAATCCAAAGCAAAACCTCCCATGCATAAACGCTGATAGATTTGCATTTGCCCCTGAGCTCCGGACGATAGAGAGCAGTTCCTCTGGAGAAAATGGCTGCTTTAGAGGGGGGCCTCTATGGCATTACGCCCTGCTGAGCTGCCTCCCCAAACCCTCCACTCTCCACACCCCCAAAATCTCCAGGGATTCCCCAGCTTGGAGTCAGCAACACTACATGTGGTTGGGTCGGATGGCCCGCAGGCCTGGCCGCACGTGGTCATTCTCCGTGTTCGGAAAGACAAATCGGATAGATTTTACTGCCGGCCCGGCCCCAGGGCTGCCTTCCTCAGTGACCTCATGGCCTCTTTTTAGCTCCCAAAGGGATGGCCTGGGACGGATTTCTGAAGCCCATATCTGTATATGGGATAAATGGTAGCGACTCTGGTCCAGAATCCCCCCCCCCCTTCCAGCCAGAAGCTGGAGCATAAATCTTCGAACTATGTGTCGAGCCAGCTGCTGGATCATTTAAAAATAGTCAGCTCGGTGCCAATAAGACAGATCACTCGACATGGGGGCCATAAACAGAAATCAAAGGCTCGTTCCCCAGTTGCAGGAATGGGGAGGGGGGGAGAAGAAGCACGCCCCCCTCCCACCAAATATTTTACAGTGTTACACATAGTCCCCGTGGAATTGTCTACTGTCAACCGTTGCGTTCTCCATGCCCCGGAGGACACGGGCGGCTTCGTCTTATGTGGAGTTGTGGTGGCATCTACTGTCCTCTTGACGTCTGACCCGATATGGAGTTTTCCTCGGTGGTTTAATAAAGGCGATGCAGTTTTAAAGAGGCATTCAGGCGGTTTCAGTCCTGGGTATGGTTGCCAACTAGGGTTGCCAGCCTCCAGGTACTAGCTGGAGATCTCCCGCTATTACAACTGATCTCCAGCCGATAATCAGTTCACCTGGAGAAAATGGCTGCTTTGGCAATTGGACTCTATGGCATTGAAGTCCCTCCCCTCCCCAAACCCCGCCCTCCTCAGGCTCCGCCCCAAAAACCTGGATTGGGAAATTCCTGGTGATTTGGGGGTGGAACCTGGGGAGGGCAGGGTTTGGGGACAGGATGAACCTCAGCGGTTCCTACAGTCCACACTCCAAAGCAGCCATTTTCTCCAAGGGAACTGATCTCTGTAATCAAGGGATAGGGTTGCCAACCTCCAGGTTAGGGTTGCCAGCTCCGGGTTTGGAAATACCTGCCTGCGGAGGGCGGGGTTTGGGGAGGGGAGGGACTTCAGTGCTATAGAGTCCAACTACCAAAGCGGCCATTTTCTTCAGGTGAACTGATCTCTATCGGCTGGAGATAGGGTTGCCAACCACCAGGTAGTAGCAGGAGATCTCCTGCTATTTCAACTAATCTCCAGCCGATAGAGATCAAGTCACCTGAAGAAAAGGGCCGCTTTGGCAATTGAACTCTATGGCATTGAAGTCCCCTCCCCAAACCCCTCCCTTCTCAGGCTCCGCCCCAAAACCTCCCACCGGTAGCGAAGAGGGATCTGGCAACCCTAGCTGGAGATCAGTTGTAATAGCAGGAGATCTCCAGCTTGTACCTGGAGGTTACAAGTACAAAATAAGAATCACCCGGTGCTGTAATGGGAACTTCAAAACAAATCACAGCACTCTCAGTATTTGAACATGCACAATTTATAGAAAATTAATCCTACTATAGAACATGACTAACTAACCTATATGAAAACATGCAAAGATATGACTAAACACACAAAAGATACTGAACAGCAACTATGTACAATATATACAACAGATAACGTGGCCAAATTAGCCAAATTGGTCAGGATGGTCCCACAATATTCTGATAGTGATCATAGGTACACACAGTCCAAAGCCAAAAGCCCCAAACCCGGCTTAAACAATCTCACGAATGCGACGGTTGCATTCCGTTTCTCTAGTGGTACCAAGGTCAAAAAATCCCTTAAAAAGGGTAATTTCTTATTCCTGGTGGGACCCACAAGTCGGATGTTCAGGACCGCGTAGAAAAGGACGCAAATCCCAGGTAATTGTTTGAGTTTCACCAAACGAGGCTTCATCAGCCTTGCAAGTCTCAAGAAGGTTCCCAATTGCCTTAAAAAAGGCCCAGTGCTCTCAAGAAGAAAATAATATTGTGGGGCCATTCTAAAAATTGTGCATGTTCAAATATTGAGAGTGCTGTGATTTGTTTTGAAGTACCTGGAGGTTGGCAACCCTACTCCAGGTGGCACCTGGCGATCTCCTGCTATTACAGTTGATCTCCAGACTATCAGGAGCTGTTCCCCTGGAGAAAATGGCTGCTTTGGAGGGTGAAGTCTACGGCATTATACCCTGCTGAGGTACCACCCCTCTTCAAACCCTGCCGTTCTTAGGCTACACTCCCAAAATCTCCAGGTATTTCCCAACCCAGAGCTGGAAACCCTATCTGGAGTTGAGTGGTAATTCCAGGCGATCTTTAGGGCCCACCTGGAGGTTAGCAACCTCCCGGTGGAGGGACGACAGTTTAGGAGATTGATTGTATCCTCCTCTTTGTCCTCAGTGCTGAGGGCAGCCTACATAGTCCTCCCATCCTCCATTTTATCCTCACAGTAACCAGGTGAGGTAGGCTAGGTAATTGGCCCAAGCTCACCCAGCGATCTTCATGGCAGAGTATGGATTCAAACCCAGGGCTTCCAGGTGCTAGTCTAACCACACTGGCTCTCAGCATCAGGGTAGCCTCATGAACACCCTAATAGTGAAATAGAGATGGTGGAACTTCCAGGCTTGTAAGACTCTATGGTCCTTGAGCTTCTCTTGTTCCTCCACAGGCAAGATAGGTAGGGTTGCCAACCCCCAGGTGGTGGCTGGAGATCTCCTGCTATTACAACTGATCTGCAGGTGACAGAGATCAGTTCCCCTGGAGAAAATGCCGCCTTTGCAATTGGACTCTATAGCATTGAAGTCCCTCCCCTCTCCAAACCCCACCCTCCTCAGGCTCCACCCCCACAAATCTCCAGATATTTCCCAAATGGGTTAAAATTAAATCAAAAGCGTTTCCATCTAAACATTAGGAAGAAATTTCTAACAGTTAGAGCGGTTCCTCAGTGGAACAGGCTTCCTCGGGAGGTGGTGAGCTCTCCTTCCCTGGAGGTTTTTAAGAAGAGGTTAGATGGCCATCTGTCAACAATGCTGATTCTGTGATCTTAGGCAGATGATGAGAGGGAGGGCACCTTGGCCATCTTCTGGGCATGGAGTAGGGGTCACTGGGGGTGTGGGGGGGAGGTAGTTGTGAATTTCCTGCATTGTGCAGGGGGTTGGACTAGATGACCCTGGTAGTCCCTTCCAACTCTATGATTCTATGATTCATAGTCAGCCCTGGTTAGTACTTGAATGGGAGACCTCCAAGGATAGAAGGGTTACTATGCAGAGGCAGGCAATGGTAAACCACCTCTGCTCATCCGTTGCCTTGAAAACCCTACAGGGTCGCCATAAGTCAGCTGCGACTTGATGACACTTTGCATACACTCAACTGAACAATTCTGAATATTTATCAGAATTGCCCACTCCCAGTGAAAACTGATTCGAAGGCATCATGGCCAGAACAGTGACTCATTTAGAGACTCCAGGCAGCCTCTTCCATCAGCCTTCATAATTCATTTCTTGCAACCCACAGTACGAGAATTATTTTGTTTAATATCCAGACATAGTGTGGGCAGGATTACCATTCCTGCCCTGACTTGGCTTAAATTTAGACTCCGGTTTGACGTTTCGACTTATACATGTCGCCTGACCTCATGGGAGAAATGCTCTAAGAGTGCCCATGTGAATTTTACCTGTAGATGTGCCAATAATATTAATAGACTGTGGAGTGATTAATAACTGTTCGCATCACCAGAAGAACGTCCCTTGTCACATCAGACATTCTGGGGACTCCAGAGTCTCTCTGGCTCTGAATCCCTTTGGATTTATTTGCGGTGTGAAGGCCTTCGGCGTCCGTTATATCAAAGGACAGGGGAAACAGCTCAGGACATAACACGGCCTGCAGTTTCTTTACACGCGGCATTCCCCTGGTGTAATGTCTGCGAGGGAGATCCAAAATTAATCTTTGCCCCAACCCTGCCCCCTCTACCGGTTTCTCTCCCCTTTGCTTTGAAAATTGACCTTTTGCCTTTGTTCTCCATGGAGGGAAACCGAAAGGGTTCAGTGCAGTCCTAAGCGGAGTCACACCCTTCTAAGACAATTGGATCTAGTGGATATAGAAGGGTATAGTTCTACTAGAGAGCCAGTGTGGTATAGTGGTTAGGGGCTATGGACTCTTATCCGGAGAACCGGGTTTGATTCCCCACTCCTCCACATGAGCGGCGGACTCTAGAGAACCAGGTTGGTTTCCCCACTCCTACACATGAAGCCAATTCTTCTTCTTCTTCTTCTTCTTCTTCTTCTTCTTCTTCTTCTTCTTCTTCTTCTTCTTCTTCTTTCCATTCATCCAACACATCCATAGGGAAAACCCTCCCCTTATATCTCTGGCACTTTCCTTTTTTCTGCCGGGGTTGAGGAAAGATGTCTCCACTTTCACTCGGTGTAGTGTCATTGTTAAGAGCGGCGTTCTCCAATCTGGAGAACTGGATTTGATTCCCCACTCCTCCACATTAAGCCTGCTGGGTGACCTTGGGCCAGTCACAGTTCTCTCCGAACTCTCTCAGCCCCACCTACCTCACAAGGTGTCTGTTGTGGAGAGAGGAAGGGAGGGAGATTGTAAGCCTCTTTGAGACTCCTTAAAAGGTAGAGAAAATCCGCATATAAAAATCAACTCTTCTTCTTCTACCAAGGATTGCCATATTGGTAGCCCAGGAACCGAAGCTCTTTGCAAAATGCCTCCAAGTCCTCTGCAGCCCTTGACTTCACTAAAGTGTCATTGACAGGCGATCCCTGTGGAAGTGCCCCAGGTCATGGGTCACCCGTAACTGCCCCGCACTTGCCCCGCGGTTTCAGAAACGTCTTTTTATCACGAATTTAAATTTTGCCTCAATCCCAAAGCAAAGCGAATCGAGGCAATGTTTGTTAATATTCTCAGCTTCGGGTTTTCTCTTCCCCCATCCCTGGTTGCTTTTCCCACCCTCGCACAAGCCGTCCCAGAGAAACCATCTTTTGTAAGTATTTTAAAGGTCTCGGAACAGAGCCGGCTCTCCCTCCTCCCCAATGCGTCCTCTCTGGTCAGTTTCAGCAGCGGGAACAGAGACGAACAAATGAAAGAATCCCGCTGCTGGGCTGGTGGGGGAATGTTGACGAACGTGCAGGCACTTGGGCCAATAAAATGCTAAAATATTAATAAATTAATTGTTACATCGTTAAAGCAGCAATGTAAGACAAAACAAAAAATACGCTGTGGCTCGCCGCCAGAGGCTTCCCGCCCCATGGCCGTTGCCCATTTCCCCCACCCATAAGTGTTCTCTCTTGTTGAGGAGCCCACAAAGGGCCCTGTGCAACCCCTGCCACAGCTTGTGACCTGCTGGCCGTCGGCTCCCCTTGGCAGCCAAAACAGGGAGGGACTCTGATGGACCGCATTTTCGCTGGGGTTCTTCAGCGTGGTGTAGTGGTTAAGAGCGGTGGTTTGGAGCGGTGGATTCTAATCTGGACAACCGGGTTGGTTTCCCCACTCCTCCACATGAAGCCTCCTGGGTGACCATGGGCTAGTCACAATTCTCTTAGAGCTCTTTCAGCCTCACCTACCTCACAAGGTGTATGTTGTGGGGAGAGGAAAGGAAGGTGATTGTAAGCCGGTTTGATTGTTCCTTAAGTGGTAGGGAAAGTTGGCATATAAAAACCAACTCTTCTTAAGGAGAGTAAGAGAAGACAATGAAGTAGACGTAAAGATATACATAAGCTTGAAATATAATTTGAATGAGAGTTTAAATCATGTAATGTTACCATCATTCGCATAATAAGGGTTAAAGCATTATTAGGGGTAAGACACAATGTTGGGGTTGCCCCGGACATGATATGTTGATTTATAGTATTTCCCCCCTTTTTTTCACCCTTTTCTTTTCTGTACCCTACTAAAATTCAATAATTTTTTTTAAAAAACAAAACAAAACAAAACCAACTCTTCTCCTCCTTCTCATTCTCCTTCTTTGATTTAATATACTCCTACTACTCCTGGGATTTTTTCGGGGCAATAAGCCCCCATGCCTAAGGTTTTTAAGATTCGAGTCAGAAAACCATGCATCTGCAGAGCGGCAAATCCTTCAAAGCTTAAATGGCCTCTGGCTTCAGGCTGGACCTATCGAAGTATACCTGAGCCATATGTTTGAGCGCGAAAGCCATAATCACATCCACTGGAGTAACCACAGGGAGTATTGTAGTTTTAATAGGCCTCCCTTGGTGAAATGCTTTTGAGCCGCTGCCTCCTGTCCCACCCCGGGCCCCTTTGCCAAAATGTACTTCGGGTTCCCTTGAGTTCAATTCGGTATTGAGTAGAGAAAACTCGCAACTTGCTGCTGGTCTTCGGGGGGTGTCTTTTTCAGGCTTATGGGGTTACGCTAATAAAAAGAACAAGAACCAATTTTTAAGACACTGGAGACCACACCAGCTCACTTTATTATTTGGGCAGGAAAACCCAAAAAAAGAATGCCAGTAAACCTGATGTATCTTGGACACATCTAGCTTGTGGCTGAGTCTCTTAATAGCCCATTCCTCCCCACACTGCATTTGTTCTGAAAAACTGGAACTAAACACAAACATCTACTTTTTGATCTAGCTACTGGTTCATATCGCTCCCAAGAGGAAAGGAGAGGAATGAAACAGGAACATAATATGTATTTACATAGGAATCTTAACCTTTCTCCAAGGACGGCTGAACATGTTGGCCATCCAATTTATTGCCACAACATCCCTGCGAGGCATGCCAGGCAATGATAAAACAATTGAAGAGGAGAAGACTGAGAGGTGATATGATAACCATCTTCAAGTACTTGAAGGGCTGTCATATAAAGGATGGTGCCGAGTTGTTTTCTGTTGCTCCAGAAGGTCGTACCAGAACCAACGGGTTGAAATTAAGCCCAAAAAGTTTCCGTCTAGACCAGTGGTTCCCAACCTTTTTTTGACCAGGGACCACTAGGACTTTTTTGTTCGGTGCAGGGACCCCAAGGTTCAAAATAAAAATTCTGAGAATTTGAAAATAAACTTTAATCATAACTGTTAGTTAAACATTAAACTTGGAATAATATTTGAATATATATTTTTATAATAGAGAGCTTTTAATTGAAAATATTAATTTATTATGGGTTTATAACTTTGTTTTGCGGACCTTAATTTAGTTCTCGCGGACCCCTAGGGGTCCACGGACCCCTGGTTGGGAACCAGTGGTCTAGACATTAGGAAGAATTTTCTATCAGTTAGAGCAGTTCCTCAGTGGAACAGGCTTCCTCGGGAGGTGGTGAGCTCTCCTTCCCTGGAGGTTTTTAAGCAGAGGCTAGATGGCCATCTGTCAGCAATGCTGATTCTATGACCTTAGGCAGATCATGAGAGGGAGGGCATCTTGGCTATCTTCTGGACATGGAGTATAGGTCACTGGGGGTGTGGGGGGGAGGTACTTTGGAATTTCCTGCATTGTGCAGGGGGTTGGACTAGATGACCCTGGTGGTCCCTTCCAACTCTATGATTCTATGAACATATCAGCTCTTGCCGGAGCTAAGACTCGAACCTGTCTCCCAGCATCGTGTAGTGGTTAACAGCAGTGGACTCTAATCTGGAGAACCGGGTTTGATTCCCCACTCCTCCACACGAGCGACGGACTCTCATCTGGTGAACTGGGTTGGTTTCTCCTCTCCTCCACATAAAGCCTGCTGGGTGACCTTGGGCTAGTCACAGTTATCTCTGAACTCTCTCAGATCAATTGTAATAGCAGGAGATCTCTGGCCACCACCTGGAGGTAGGCAACCCTACCCTGAACCCAGATTGTCCAGTTCCTAGCCTGACACGCTAACCACTACACCACACAGGCAGCAAAAAGCACATTTTGCACTGAAGCTTTGACAAATAGTGCTCATTTTGGTCAAACAAAGCATCTAATATTTCTGTTTCAAATAACATTATGGGGGAAACGGCATCCCCCCCAAGATTCATTAACATATAAACAAAGCAGCTTTAAATTCAAAGCAAAATGTTTGGCAAAGGCTTTTTAAAAATATTTGAGCATTTGCCTCATGGGCTTCAGTATCTGGGGGGAAATCAGGATGGAGAAGCTTAAAATCAGCTTTTGTCTGCCTCTGGGCATGTTAGATGTCCCCCCCCCCTTCACTCCTAGGCATGTTCCTCTTGCACACACAACGGACTGATTCTTCCTTCCAGGCGAGCGTCTGCATCTGGTTTACGGATTTTATTAGTCACTCCAGAAATATTTAAACTTGCGGTGAGCAGTTTACAAGTGTTGTAGCATGAAGAAGGTGAGGAGTCGAGGGCAGACGATGGCTTTGCCAGACAGGCGTAATGAGACATAATCACCGAGAGGCTGAGGACGGAGGGGAGGAAAATCCCCCCCCCTACAGATCTACATCACATAATACAGTTCCAGTGGGAAATCCAGAGGATTTAACCCAGAAAGTTTGGAGACGGCGGTGTAAGGAAACGATGGCTTTTTTTCAAAAAAGAAAGACATTGTTTCTAGATCAATGGTAAGTAGGGAGCAGTAGTCTTCAACAGTTATTACTATCCTTCGCCAGTCGGGCCACTGCGATCCTTCCTTTGGTAACTTCCAGACTGGGTTACTGTAACATAGTCCCAAAATGGTGGTCAGTTTAGCTGAAGGTGGGTGGGGGGGAGAGAGAGAGACAGAGAGACAGAGAGAGATCACAAAGACATTAATGTTCAAAGAACTATACTGGCTCCTTCCTTCCTTCCTTCCTTCCTTCCTTCCTTCCTTCCTTCCTTCCTTCCTTCCTTCCTTCCTTCCTTCCTTCCGCATGGTGTAGTGGTTATGAGTGGTGGTTTGGAGCGGTGGACTCTAATCTGGAGAACCAGGTTTGATTCCCCCCACTCCTCCACATGAGTGGCGGAGGCTAATCTGGTGAACCTGAACAACTGAAACAGGCTGGGGGCAAATGTGAGTGAAAGTACCCAGGAATAAACGACCACTGTGTACTTTTCCTATGTACAGGACTAACATATTCACACACTCCCTCCCTGGTCAGAAGGATCTCGGTTTACCTGGCCCCTGCATGTATACCAATCTATAAAGTCTCATGCTAATGTAACTTTTTGAAAACAACATTCCCATTTCCCCATACTGCCTAGGGTTGCCAGGTCCCCCCCTGGCCACCGGCAGGGGATGGGGGGGGGTAGGTGTTGTGTATGTATATAGTTGGGTAGTAAGCAAGGGGAGACTTAGGAGCTTGAGTTCTGCACAAAGGATCCTAAACCCTGTTCGCCCTATTGGTTAAGCAAACGGACCCCATTGGCTCTAAGCCAACATGTACCATTGGTCACCAGGAGGTTATGTTCCCCCTATCACGGATCAAGGGGGGAGTGGCTGCGGGCGGCCGGGGGGGGCATATAAACAGGGTTTGCTCGTTGTGTTAACTAGTTCTGTGCTGAGATACAATAAAGCGGTTGTTGTTGAACTCCGTCTCAGACCTCGTGAATCCTTCCCATGCGGACATAACAGTGGCGACGAAGACTGGAGAGAGACCCGGCTGACCTGCTGAATCACTCCTGCTCCGCCGTTTCTCAGTGACCGGTAGGCAGCCCGGTCCACATTGCTGAATCACACGCCGGCTGCTCCACAGCTACAACCTCACTCCGCGACCTCGCTGTGTCCGGTAGGCAGCCCGGCCCGATTGCTGATTCACTTGGATTCTCAGGAGAGACTAACACACCGCACTTATGGCCACCACCGGGTCATTGGAAGCGTTCGACATCTCCAACCCCGGCAACTGGGAGAGCTTCCCTTCCCACGTCTCATTCTTCATGGTAGCGAACAAGTTCATGGACGCCGTGCAGAAGCTGGCAGTTTTCCTCAGCATCTGTGGGCCCCGGACGTTCCAGTTGGCCCAGACCCTCATGGCCCCTGCAAAGCTCGAGGAGACTGGCTTCGACGCCATCATGATGGCGCTGGGCGGCCATTTCACTCCGCAGCCCACAGTGTTGGCCCGCCGCCACGATTTCCACTTCCGCGATCAGCAGCCTGGGGAGACCGCCGCCAAGTACCTCGCCAGTCTCCGCCTGATCACGAGGTCCTGTGCATTCTCAGCCCTCGACGAGATGCTCCAGGACCAGTTCGTGTTTGGCCTCCAGGACATGAAGGTGCGCTGCCGCATGAAGGGATAAAAGGAGGCAACGCTGGCGATGGCCGTCGAGGAGGCAACTACGGCCGAGTCTGAGGACCGCCGTTTGCTCTGCCAGGGGTCCGAGACTGCCACAGTCCATTTTGGACACGCCAGCGACGGCGACTCCAGCGACGAGGCCCACAAAATGTCCGCCAGGGCACCCAAGTCACAGGACCCGGCTTCGCGGGCCTGCGCCAGGTGCGGCAACCCCCATGACTGCCGCACGTGCCAATTCCATGATGCCCTTTGCAGGGCGTGCGGCCACATCGCCAAGGTCTGCCGCTTGTCGAGGAAACCATCTCGCCCGGAGAAGAAAGATGGCGCCACCTGACCGGTCCACTCTCTCTCTCTCTGATGATGACGACGACTCCGAGTCCCTGTGCCGTGGCTGCCACGACCACCGCGACTGCCGCCACGTCCACACCCTTGGCCTGCACAAGGTCCACAGCATCAACAAGCTCTCAACCACCATTTTCATTGAGAGGACACCTACGAAATGGAAGTGGATTCCGGGTCCGCCCTCTCCATCATTTCTGGGGTCCCCTTCTGGGACCTGGCCAAGCGCACCCCATTGCCCAAGCTGGAGCCCTCCGGCCTGATTATCATGGACTTCCAACTCCGCCGTGTGCTGGTCAAGGGTGTCGCTCGTGTGAACGTGTGCTACGGGTCCCTCACCAGCCACCTGTGCCTTATTGTCGTTGAGGGGCCCCGCGCCAGCCTTCTGGGGTTTGAGTGGTTCCAGGCCCTCGGACTTAAAATCACAGGCCTCCACCCGTGATCAGCCACGCATTCCTCGATTCTGTCTGGTCCGAGTTTGAGGATGTTTTGTGAGGACCGTTGGGTCGCTACAAGGGGCCACCTGGCCACCTCCTTATCGACCCCGCCTCTGCCCCCATCCGCCTGAAGCCCCGCCATGTCCCCTTCGCACTCAAGGACCAGATCGACATGGAGCTCGATCGGCTCATCGCCCAGGGCGTCCTGGTCCTAGTGCCCAACGCAAAGTGGGAGACTCCGATTGTGATGCCCTTGAAGCCGAACGGGGATGTCCGCATCTGTGCAGACTACAAATGCACTCTGAACTGGGCCCTTCAGAGTCACGCATACCCTGTGCCGGTCGTCAGCCACCTTCTGGCCTCCCTAGCCGGGGGCCGGGTCTTCTCCAAACTGGATCTGGCCCAGGCGTATCAACAGCTGCCGGTGGACGCGGAGTTGGCGGAGGCGCAAACCATCATCACGCATCAGGGTGCGTTCAGGGTGACCCACCTGCAGTTCGGGGTCAGCATGGCCCCGGGTATCTTCCAAAACATCATGGAAGACCTCCTGAAGGGCCTGCCTGGCGTCATCCCATACTTTGACGACGTCCTGATCGCCGCTGCCTCCGAGGGGAAACTCCTGGACCGCGTCCACCAGTGCTTGGCCGCTTCAGGTCCGCGGACCTCACCGTCAAGCGTGAGAAATGCCAGCTGGGCCTGTCACAGGTGGAGTTCCTGGGCTACCCCATCGATGCTACTGGAATCCACTCGACCCCATTGAAAGTCAAGGCGATCCACAGCACCCCTCCACCCAAGTGCAAGCAGGAACTCCAGGCATTCTTAGGACTTTTGAATTTCTACCACTCCTTCCTGCCCAACAAGGCATCGGTCACCGAGCCCCTCCACCGCCTACTGGACAAGTCTATGCCGTGGTCATGGAACAAGCCGCAACAGCGAGCTTTCGAGGCACCAAGGGCCTCCTCTCCTCGTCCAGCCTGCTCGTCCACTTCGACGAGAAGTTGCCAGTGGTGCTGACTGGCGACGCCTCCCCATACGGTGTCGGCGCGGTCCTGCAGCACTGTTTGCCTGATGGTCGGGAATCCCCGATCACCTTTTACTCCAGGACACTCACGCCGGCCGAGCGCAGATTGACCCGGAGGCACTCGCCGTCGTGGCCGGTGTCAAGAAGTTCCACGACTTCGTCTACGGCTGCCAGTTCACAATTGTGACAGACCACAAACCACTCTTGGGGTTGTTTGTTCTGGATCGCCAGACACCTCAGATCCTGTCGCCCCGGATGCTCCGTTGGTCGATCTTCATGAACGCCTACGAGTTCCAGCTCGCCCATCAGCCCGGGAAGTCCATTGGCAATGCTGACGCCCTCAGCCGCCTGCCACTGGAAGTTTGCAACCCTGACCCACACCCCACTGGCGACGTCATGCTGCTGGAGTTGCTGCCTGATGCCCCCCTCCACACGTCGGACATCACCGAGCACACGGCTAAGGATCGCACCCTTGCCCGGGTTCTCAACTGGGTGGGGAAGGGGTGGCCGGCCACCAAGCCACCACACCGAGGGTCGTTGAGCAGGATGACCCCGTGTTCGCCTGAAACTACAGAGCGGGTCCGCCTGGATTGCAGCCACGGTCCAGAATGCCACCGGCCCGGTATCCTATCGGGTCACCACCCCAGAGGGGCGTGTTCTGCAGTGCCACATCGATCAGCTACGCCACCGCCTCGCCGACTTGCCGGAAGCAGCAGCGGCTCCAGCGCTGCTGCCGACTCTTGTCACCAGGGAGCCAGAACGACCGGAGCGACCGGAGCAACTGTTGCCACTGCCAGTGACGGACACCACCAACAGCCCGGCGGACGACTACCCAGCCACTGAGGGTGAGACTGATCCGGCACCGATGGATCGTCTGACATTCCCCATCCCGGCACCGCACCGTTCCCAGTGGAATTGATCGCGGCCGAGCTACCTCCAAGACTTTGTGTGCTCCCAGTGCACAGCAAGGGTCGCTCGGACTTAGGGGGGAGGGGTGTTGTGTATGTATATAGTTGGGTAGTAAGCAAGGGGAGACTTAGGAGCGTGAGTTAATGCACCAAGGATCCTAACCCCTGCTCGCCCTATTGGTTAAGCAAACGGACCCCATTGGCTCTAAGCCAACATGTACCATTGGTCACCAGGAGGTTATGTTCCCCCTATCACGGATCAAGGGGGAGTGGCCGCAGGCAGCCAGGGGGGCATATAAACAGGGTTTGCTCGTTGTGTTAACTAGTTCTGTGCTGAGATACAATAAAGCGGTTGTTGTTGAACTCCGTCTCCGACCTCGTGAATCCTTCCCACACGGACATAACAGTAGGGTTGATGGATACAGGTTGGGAAACTCCTGGAGATTTGAGGATGGAACCTGGGGAGGACAGGGACCTCAGTAGGTGCAATGCCATAGAGTCCACCCTCCAAAGCAGCCATTTTCTCCAGGGGAACAAATCTCTGTAGTCTGGGAATGAGCTGTACTTCTGGGGGATCCCCAGGTCTAAGGTTGCCAGGTCCCTCTGGGAGGTTTTTTTATGGTCGGAACCTGAGGAGGGCAGGGTTGGGGAGGGGAGAGACTTCAATGCCATAGAGTCCAATTGCCAAAGCAGCCATTTTCTCCAGGGGGAACTGATCTCTGTCGGCTGGAGATCAGTTGTAATAGCAGGAGATCTCCAGCTAGTACCTGGAGGTTGGCAACATTTACTGTGAAGGTTCAGTGATTTTTTTTTTTTTTTTGCATGGTTCTATGTCTCCTTTTTGATTTCCAGAATGTTGTACAGCATGTTCAGGACGGCACCTAGGAGCCAAAGAGAGAGCCAACCACATTATACAGAATCACACATTCCAACTCTGCATTTTCAATAAAGATAAGAGATACCTTTTTTTCCTCTTTGGGGCCCGTATTTAATTTGCACCTAGTATTGCTTTTCTTGTTTTGCTTTCTGAATAGGAGAAGATGGGTTGATAACCTTTAACAGAGCGCTCTGAATTTTGAAATCCTGAAAAGTCTGTGTATTACAAGTGGAATGTGTAACAACAGGCACCTGTGTCGCTCGGCCTTGATCATGAATTCACACCTTACAATTCTTGGTGTATTGTTTAATTTCAGAAAGAAAAAAAGGCTAAACTCCCAACTGCAATGTTTCTCTTCAGCAATTGTCGCTTGCGGCTTCAGGCACATGTGAGTTTCATATCGATTCGACACCAAAGTATGCATCTCTCACACCTTCGCTCTGGTTCAATAACATGAATGGCGAATTCATTCATTCTTCACAGTCTCCCAAAGGACTGGCTGGCTTACATGACCATCTTTTAAGACACTGGATCGATTTTCTAGCCTGCATGTGTGCTTAGGGGAAGTTATTTTTTAATAATAATAATAATAAAGGATACAAAGGATTATGTTATCAATCTTATTAGGGTTGTGCATATCGATATACCCGAACCGAAAATAAACCCGAAATTAGCCGTTTCAGCTTCATTCAGGTTTTCAGTTTACCAAACACCAAAACGTGGGAAGCTGCCCGAAGCCAAATAAACGATTTCAGGTTTTGACTATTCACCTACTGCGGAGTCTGGCTCTCCTTTAGATGCACCCACTGTTGCATTTAAAGGAGAGCCAGCATGGTGTAGAGGTTAAGAGCAGTGGTTTGGAGTGATGGGCTATGATCTGAGAAATCCAGGTTCAAATTGCGCCATGGAAGCTTTGTGGGTGACCTTGGGCCAGTCACACGCTCTCAGCCTAACCAACCTCAGAGGATTGTTGGAAGGATAAAACAGAGGTGAGGAGGAGGATTTAGGTCCCTGCTGGGCTGAAAGGCAGGATATAAATAAAGTAAGTAAATTCAACTCAGAGCCCAGTTCAGAAGGATGGGGCTACCACTAGGGTTGCCAAGTCCCTCTTCACCACTGGTGGGAGTTTTTTGGGAGCGGAGCCTGAGGAGGGCAGGGTTTGAGGAGGGGAGGGACTTCAATGCCATAGAGTCCAATGGCCAAAGCGGCCATTTTCTCCAAGGGAACTGATCTCTACTGGCTGGAGATCAGTTGTAATAGCAGGAGATCTCCCGCTAGGACCTGGAGGCTGGCAACCCTAGCTACCACAGAAAACATTCCTTCCCTGGCAGCCCCCCCCCCCGATCTCACCTCCTTCAAGGAGAGGGAAGAACATTCCTTTTTGTGAGGTTCTTCAGGTCTGTAGGAGATTGCAGTATGGTCATAGTTCCAGACTCCAGAGAGGTCGCTGTGGTCGTCTGTTGGGCAAAGAAGAAACAGGAGTCTAATGATATTTTAAAGACTAAAAAAAAGCTTTTGTTCCAACATAAGCTTTTGTGGACTACAGCCAACTTTCTCTGAGGCATGTGGTGGGTCCTTGCTAGGCAGACATTTATTTATAAGGTTATTGGGGGGGGGTATAAACAGCGGTCATTTTGATTATTAAACAAGAAGTTGAAAAACAGGTCGCTCCTTCCCAATGATCGCTATTCCCGCTTGCTGATCTATGCAGAAATGTAAGTGTTAAATACTCTAGAGCAGTAGGGTTCTCACCATCAGCAGGAGGTTTTTGGGGTGGAGCCTGAGGAGGGGAGGCTTTGGGGAGGGGACGGGAGGGCCTTCAATGCCATAGAGTCCAATGGCCAAAGCGGCCATTTTCTCCAAGGGAACTGATCTCTGTTGGCTGGAGATCAGTTGTCATAGCAGGAGATCTCCAGCTAGTACCTGGAGGGTGGCAACCCTAACAGGGGCACAAAAGGACTGAGAAATGCTGGAAGGCAAAAACGAAAATTGCCCGTGGAGGAGAAAGCGAAGCCTTAACCCGCACACGAAAAACCTTGCAGCAGAGGAGGAACTGAAACATCATCTCACTGTGCCGAAAATATTTCCAGGATGCTATAACATGATTTACTGCAAATGGTTCCACGGCATGAAAACTAGGTGTTTCTTACTTTCTTTCTTTTTTTAAAAAGCATTTATTTTCTGTGTGTGCCGCTTCAAAGAAGAAAGCCGTGGGCTCATAAAAATGCAAAGAACAAATAAGGGGCCTCTAAGTCCCATTTATACGCCATGCCCACTGTGCAGCGAGACACATATAATCTGTAAAATGTCAGCTTCAAAGTTCGGCGGAGATTGGTGTTAGCCCCGACCTTCGACCCCGGGACTCTAGCTGGGCCTTCATGCTCTCTCGCCCAGCTGTTTTAAATAAACGGGCTCCATTTTTTAAAAAAAGAGATTGTTCTCCAGAGCTCCCCGCGGAGAGCAGTAACAATATTAACTTGCAGCGGGGGTGGCGGGGGGGAGCCAGAAAAAGCCCCCCCACCTTTGCTCGAGAGTCTTTACAGAAAGCCAACCAAAGCCTTGCCTCACGTCGAGAGTGGCGGGTTAATAAATATGTCATTGGGCCCGAAAATATTTAAACGGGATTGAGAGAAAAGCCGTAAGATATACAGCAAAAAAAAGAAAGGGGGGGGGGAAGCGCATTGCTGAGGTTTCCTGTCAAAATACACAGGGGAAGCGCTCCACTTTGACCGCTTTCCTCATAAAGAGACCCGGTAGGCCAAAATAAACAAAGCGAAGGAATCGGGTTTGTCCCGCCGCTGGATACTGGAGTCTCTCGGCTTCGGTGAAGTCAGGCCCAGAGGCCCAACTTGGCTCTTCGTGCCAGCATGATTCATTGAAGCCACTAGCCTGTATGGGGTCTGCCTAGGGCTGCCAACCTCCAGGTGCTATGAGCAACCCAAATTAACACCACTGTACCGTTACCGCCGGTTAGGAAATGAGCGCAGAAGCGGCTGGAGGAATTTTTGAACAACTCTCTGATAAACAAGGGGCGAAAATGCACGGTCGCTTCATCCTCCTTTAATCCCTGTTTCAGCCAGGATTCAGCCTGGATCGAACACCTGCGTTTCGCCTAATATGCGTTCGATCCTGGCTAAAACAGGGATTAAAGGAGGATAAAGCAACCATGCGCTTTCACCCAAGGTGTATTAAAGTGCTTAAGGTGACTATAAACAGGAACAAGGAAATATATATACAACTATATCCACATAGTCCCAAAGGTACAGGTATCAAAAGTACAATAGAAGTTCAATAGAAGTAGAACTGGAACGAAGTCTTCATGGAAGAAGGATGAGGGGGACGATCGTTTCGTATCTTCTTCAGCCCCGTTTTTATTAGCATCGTTTCACGTGCATATTTCCATGTAAAGGAATTTGATTATTCTTAATTCTCCCATTGGGATGAAAAGAGCAACTTATGTATATTGACAATATTAGGTTCCAATCCAGGATACATCAAATCAAAAACATAGTTGCACAGACGAATTCAACCATTCCCAATGGGATACAAATAGTAACCTCCAGGTGCTAGCTGGAGATCTCCCGCCATTACAACTGATCTCCAGCCGATAGCGATCAGTTCCCCTGGAGAAAAGGGCCACTTTGGCAATTGGACTCTATATGGCATTAAAGTCCCTCCCCAACCCCTCCCCTCCTTTGGCTCCACCCCCAAAACCTCCCGCCGGTGGCAAAAAGGGACTTGGCAACCTTAGGATGTTCCTATATCTTTGCTAGTGAATGTACATACACGTACTCACCCGCCCACCAAGATCATAGATATTAGAAACATCTTCCCCAGTTTGGACCTGCACTGGAATGCATTCACTGCCAGAAGTATACTTCTGTGGGACTATCAACGTTAATAAATGACATAATCTGTTAGTGCATTAGTAACTGGGGGTCAAATGGCAGACATGTTAAAGGAGAGTTTTACGGATACCGTGGACCCCCCAAAAGACAAAGAAGTGGTTTCTAGATCAAATCGATCCTGAACTCTCCCTGGAAGCTAAAAAGACCAAAATGAGGCTACCGTGCTTTGGTCACATTATGCGCAGACGACTCGCTGGAAAAGACGATAATGCTAGGAAAAGTGGAAGGTGGCAGGAAAAGAGGAAGACCCAGCCTGAGATGGATTGACTCAATCAAGGAAGCCACGGCCCTCCGCTTGCAAGACCTGGGCAAGGCAAACAATGATAGACTAAAACAACTGCCCTATGAGGAGCAGTTAAAACGCTTAGGGCTGTTTAGCTTGGAAAGAAGGCGGCTGAGGGGAGACATGATAGAGGTCTATAAAATTATGCATGGTTTGGAGAGAGTGGACAGGGAGAAGTTTTTCTCCCTCTCCCATAATACTAGAACGTGGAGTCATCTGCAGAAGCTGGAGGGTGAGAGATTCAAAACTGATAAAAGGAAGTCTTTCTTCACACCACACATAGTTAAATTGTGGAACTCCCTGCCCCAGGATGTGGTGATGGCTGCCAACTTGGAAGGTTTTAAGAGGGGAGTGGACATGTTCATGGAGGAGAGGGGTATTCATGGCTACTAGTTAAAATGGATACTAGTCATGATGCATACATTCTCTCCAGGATCAGAGGAACATGCCTATTATATTGGGTGCGGTGGAACACAGGCAGGACAATGCTGCTGCAGTCATCTTGTTTGGGGGCTTCCTAGAGGCCCCTGGTTGGCCACTATGTGAACAGACTGCTGGACTTGATGGGCCTTGGTCTGATCCAGCAGGGCTTTTCTTATGTTCTTATGATAGGATGTTTTGGCGGACATTAACACCCACGCACACATCCTGGAATTGCCAAGATTTCTGGGAATGTACAAAGGGGGTGTCAACGGCATCAATCCAGTGTTCCTTTAGGATTGTCAATACTCACAAGTGAAGGTCAAAGCAGGGAAAAAACCTGACCATGAGCCTCCCCCAACAACCACAAGCCTGTTTTGGAGTGTGCCAGCATTCTCCACTAAATGATTCAGATCCCAAGATAATAGTGCTGGAATCAGACATCCCGTCCCCGGTCCAAGACAGTGCGAGTAGCCTACAATATAAGTTAACAACCCTCAAGGCAGTGTGGGGATAGGAACTTGGGTCTCCCAGACCTTAGCCCGTGGTGCTAACCATTATACCACACTGTACATGTGCCTTTTACTCATGTGGTGGGATTCCTGGAAAAACCTACATTGCCTGAGACTCCAAATTGCTGAGGACAAAAGTGCTAATTTTTCTTTCTTTGTAGCAAACAGCTTGGCCTCTTGCAAATGTATGGTGTGAGAAACGTCTGGTTTCAGAATGGTTGAGGTCCAGTCAGGAACAAACTATATTAGGTAGGGTTGCCAACTTCCAGGTACTAGCTGGAGATCTCCTGCTATGACAACTGATCTCCAGCCGACAGAGATCAGTTCACATGGAGAACATGGCCACTTTGGCAGTTGGACTCTATGGCATTGAAGTCCCTCCCCTCCCCAAACCCCGCCCTCCTCAGGCTCCACCCCAAAATCCTCCCACCAATGGCAAAGAGGGACCTGGCAACCCTACACTGAAGTCCCTCCCCTCTCCAAACCTCGCCCTCCTCAGGCTCCACCCCAAAAACCACCTGCCGGTTGTGAAGAGAGACCTGCCAACCCTATACTTAGGGTTTCCAACCTCCAGAGTTGCTGGTGATCTCCCACTATTACAACTGCTCTCCAGGTGACAGAGATCAGTCCCCCTGGAAAAAATGGCTGCTTTGGAAGGTGGACCCTATGCCATTATACTCCATTGAAGTCCCTCCCCTCCCCAAACCCCACCGTCCTCAGGCTCCACCCCCAAATTCTCCAGGTATTTCTCAACCCAGAGCTGCCAACCCTAACTATACTATTTATCCTGTTTTTAATGGCTATGTTTTTGAGTCTGGCAGTCCCAGTGAGAGGTTTCATTCTGCTTCAAGGTCTGAGTTAATATCCGGATATGCTTTTCAGTCTGCAGTTTGCCGTATTTGCAAAATGGAAATCTGTTCAGGACGAAAAGGGCAAAATGGGCGACACTGGGAAAGTATGGACAGGGGACAACGTCTGTTGACGAAACAACAACACAACATGCCTTTGAAGTGTCTTTGTGGTGATAATAAACAACTGGGCTGAACGTATGCTAACAAGTAATTAATATTATGGCTTGAAAATTAAACACTTCAACCATTGGGCTGTTCCTTTTATCCAAGGGCTTACAGTGGCATTTGATTTCACACACACAAACCCACAGAAAATATCCTGTTCCTGGAACGTAACAATTTAAGTTTCCACAAAGGTAGGGGAATACAGATTTTTCTTGGATGAAATGATCTCAGATAAAACATTTTTGTATTTATCTAAAAGATTTTTATCCCATTTTTCTGCTGCATCCCCATAAATTCACCTAGATGTTGGAAGAATAAGAGCTGGCTTTTATACCCCACTTTTCTCTACCTTTAAGGAGTGTCAAAGCGGCTTACAATCGCCCTCCCTTCCTCTCCCCACAACAGACACCTTGTGAAGTAGGTGTAGCTGAGAGAGTTCGGAGAGAAAGGTGACTTACCCAAGGTCACCCAGCTGGCATCATGTGTAGGAGTGGGGAAACAAACCCGGTTCTCCAGTTTAGAGTTCACCAATCCTTACCACTACACCTCCTGGTAACCACCCTCAGGTCTTCCGAAGATGCTATGGGGTGAGTGGTTTTCAAACTTCCAATTTCGGTCACATCATGAGAAGACAAGATTTCCTGGAAAAGACACAAAAACCTAAGAAAAGTTGAAGGCATCCAGAAAAGAGGAAGGCCCAACAAGAGATGGATTGACTCAGTCAAGGAAGCCATGGCCCTCAGTTTGCAAGACCTGAGCAAGGTAATTAAGGTCAGGACATCTCGGAAGTCATTAATTCATAGGGTTGCCATAAATCGGAAATGACCTGATGGCATGTAACACACATTCTTTCAAGGTTGACTTGTCTGCTAAAGAACCTGAGGACATCTGCCCCTTGTAAATTGCAGAGGATTCTGGGACATATTCTAGCATGCACATACAACTGCAAGCGCTCACTTGGGTGTCTTCGGCCTTGCTTGAACTGAGAATATGATTTACAAGAATGCACCCATGGAGCATGGCTGGCTCCAGTTGGGTTGCCAACTTCCAGGTAGGGTCTGGAGATCTCATAAGAACCTAGAACGAAGAAGAGCCCTGCTGGATCAGGCCAGTGGCCCATCTAGTCTGGCATCCTGTCTCACCAGTGATCAGCCAGTACCTCTGGAGGGCCAACAACAGGGCATAGAGGCTGAGGCCTTCCTCTTACATTGTCTCCTGGCATTGCTATAAAGGGTTTACTGCTTTGAATGTGGAGGTTCCCTTTAGTCACCATAGTTGGTAGCCAGGGTTGCAAGCTCCATGATGGGAAATACCTGGAGATTTGGGGGTGGAGCCTGAGGAGGGCTGGGTTTAGAGATGGGAGGGACTTAGGGTTGCCAACCTCCAGGTAGTAGCAGGAGATCTCCTGTTAAGACAACTGATCTCCAGTCGATAGTGATCAGTTCACCTGGAGAGAAGGGCCGTTTTGGCGATTGGACTCTATGACATTAAAGCCCCTCCCCTCCCCAAACCCCGCTTTCCTCAGGCTCCGCCCCATAAACCTCCCGCTGGTGGCAAAGAAGGACCTGGCAACCCTAGAGGGACTTCAGTGCCATAGAGTCCAATGGCCAAAGTGGCCATTTTCTCCAGGTGAACTGATCTCTGTCACCTGAAGAGCAGTTGTAATAGTGGTCACCAGATTAGCGTCCACCGCTCATGTGGAGGAGTGGGGAATCAAACCCAGTTCTCCAGATCAGAGCCCACCGCTCCAAACCACCGCTTTTAACCACGACACCATGCTGGCTCCTGAAGACCCCCAGGGCTTCCCAGAATGCCGTTTGAAAATGACATGTTCTAGCACCATCGCTGTTCGGTCTGCGAGAAGTTCACAGCGAGAAAAAAAACAAATCCCCACCAAATTCTCATTTGCCTTTTCTGAAAGAGTTTCCCTTCTGCCTATAAAGCAGGCGGTAGGTGTTAAAGGGGTTCACAGACTCACAACTCATTGTCAACTAATTATCTTTAAGATGGTGTCACCACATCTTAATCGCCGAGTAATCGCTGGAGGGGGCTCGCCACCGAGGGAGTTTCAACTACCCCAAAGCAACTTATTTCTGAAGTGGCCTCTACGTCCTCCACCCTCCCGGCCCCAAATAAGTTCATTAACCCAAACCATCCCGCAAATACAGAACACATAAAGCTTTTAGGAACTTTCATCTTTTTAAAAGGCCATGAGTTGGAGGGGGAGAGAGAGAAAGGCACCATAAACTGGTAGCCTAGTTAGCAGTAGGGGATAGCTTAAGACACCGTGGGTGGCTAAGTTGTACGAGAACCAGATGGAAGGGCTTTGGAAGGGCGGAGCGGCTCTCGCTCTGTTTACTGACAAATGAAGTGGGGCTGGGGAAGGCCATTAAAAAGCAATCGCTGAACATTAGCGGCGCAACCCTGCCACGGCAAAGAGAGACGCAAGGTGGAGCTTGGCCAGCATGGGGAGAAGCCGTGCCTATCGCGTATGGAAGTACATCGTTTACTCTGGTGCGGGAGAGCCAGCATGGTGTAGTGGTTAAGAGTGGTGGACTCTCATCCGGAGAACAGGGCATGATTCCCCACTCCTCCACATGAGTGGCGGTCACTAATCTGGTGAACTGGGTTGGTTGCATACCTGTTCTCTCCAGGATCAAAGGAACATGCCTGTTATATTCGGTGCTTTGGAACACGGCCAGGATGGTCGACTTGTTTGGGGGCTTCCTAGAGGCACCTGGTTGGCCACTGTGTGAACAGACTGCTGGACTTGATGGACCTTGATCTGATCCAGCATGGCTTTTCTCATGTTCTTATGAGTGGACATGTTCACGGAGGAGAGGGTTATCTATGGCTACTAGTTAAAATGGATACTAGTCATGATGCATATCTATTCTCTATAGTAATCAAGGGGCATGCCTATTATATTAGGTGCTGAAGTCATCTTGCTTGTGGGCTTCCTGGAGGCACGTGGTTGGCCACTGTGTGAATAGACTGCTGGACTTGATGGACCTTGGTCTGATCCAGCAGGGCCTTTCTTATGTTCTTATGGTTTCCCCACTCTTACACATGAAGCTAGCTGAGTGACCTTGTTACGGGGAATGCTGGGGGTCTCCAATAATTAATGGGGGAATTAGCTTTTTGGAGACTAATCCAAGATGGAGTCCTTAAAGTTAGAGAAAAGAAGGGTAATAAAAACCAACACTTCTTCTTCTTGGCCTTTTGGCTGAATTAAATGTTCCTGAAACAGTGCTTATATTTCATAATCAACATGGGGCTCTGAGTCTTGCCTTGACCTGACCTATAGGGTTGCCAGTCTCCTGGTGGGCCCTGGAGATCTCCCAGAATGAGAATGGATCTCCAGACTAAGGATCATTTCCCTGGGAGAAATGGCAGCTTCAGAGGGTGAACTCCATGCAACAACATCTCTGCTGAGCTCTCTCTTCAAACTCTGCCCCCCCCCAGGCACCTCCAGGTATTTGCCAAGCTGGAGTTGGCAACTCTACCTGTTAGGGTTGTCAACCTCCAGGTTCTAGCTGGAGATCTCCTGCTATTACAACCCATCGCCAGCTGATAGAGATCAGTTCCCCTGGAGAAGATGGCCGCTTTGGCAATTGGACTCTATGGCATTGAAGTCCCTCCCCTCCCCAAACCCCGCCCTCATCAGGCTCCACCCCACATCCTCCAGGTATTTCCCAACTTGGATGTGGCAACCCTACTAGCTATCTATCCTCAGGTGCTGGCCACAGTGGGAAGAATTGGTTCCAGGCAGCTAGAACACGTGAACACACATGAAGCTGCCTTATACTGAATCAGACCCTCAGTCCATCAAAATCAGTGTTGTCTACTCAGACCAGCAGCGGCTCTCCAGGGTCTCAGGTTGAGGTCTTTCACGTCACCTACTTGCCTGGTCCCTTTAACTGGAGATGCCGGGGATTGAAGCTGGGACCTTCTGCACGCCAAGCAGATGCTCTACCAATGAGCCACAGCCCCCCCCCCCTTCTGAAGCTTCCTTATTATTCTGGGAAACTCTTTAACATAAATTTTAATAGCCCTTACCTAGAACTATATATTACTTAAAGAAAGAGCGTAAGCAACCCAAAGAGAGGGAGAGAGGGGGAAAGAAAGAATGCCTCCCTCGCTTCCCTTTGACTGAGCATTCTTTTCTGTGACCGTTTTGTTTGACACAGAAGGTGCATTCTCTGTTTTGCACTGACCTCTAAACTTTACAGCTCTTTTGTGGCAGATCAGGGCTCAATGCAATTCATTCATAGCCTCTTAAGTGTTCGGGGAAGTCAACCCCCTTGGCTTTCATAACTATATGGTCTGCCCTCTGTAAAATTATATTTACAATCTTTTTTAAAAAATGCTTTATTATTGCATCTGTGACTAGGGGGAATGTCCCCAAGGTTTTAAATAAGCCCTAATAATTGATTACCAGGCAATTGTGCTCACACTCATTGTTTAGGGGCTATGCATGTGCGGATGCGCTTTTAACTTGCACCCACATAAGTTGTTACACCAAATGCTCCATTTAGGGCAGGGGTTGGGAACCTTTTTTCCTCCAAGGGCCATTTATAACATCATTCGCGGGCCATACAAAATTATCAACTTAAAAATTAGCTGACCAATATGTTTCTCCATAGCCCGGGTGGGAAAGGGCTAACACAGTTTCTTGGGCGGTCCTAGCAGCTCCATAGCTAATGACTCTTCTGCAAGGGGAAAAGAAGGTTCCTTTTCTTGGCAAAACAAACTCACATCTGCCTTGAATAGAGGCTATTCCTGTCCGCGGGAGGGGGCGGATCACCAGTCTTAGATCCTTATGAGCTAGAGATCTGCCAGGACCCACAAAGGGCCAGACCAAATGATTTTGCGGGCCTTAAATGTCCCCCAGGCCTGACGTTCCCCACCCCTGATTTAGGGTTTCTAATCACCTGGAGAGGGGGAAAAAAGCCCCGTCCCATTAAAAGATGCTTAATGGGATGTTATTTATCTCCGGGCCATGAAAATACTCAGCTGCACATTTCCAACCATTAATGTAAAAGGTAAAGGTCCCCTGTGCAAGCACCAGGTCATTCCTGACCCATGGGGTGACATCAAATCCTGACGTTTCCAAGGCAGACTTTGTTTTAGGGGTGGTTTGCCAGTGCCTTCCCCAGTCATCTTTCCCTTTACCCCCAGCAAGCTGGGTACTCATTTTACCGACCTCGGAAGGATGGAAGGCTGAGTCAACCTTGAGCCGGCTACCTGAAACTGACTTCCGTCGGGATTGAACTCAGGTCGTGAGCAGAGCTTTTGACTGCAGTACTGCAGCTTAACACTCTGCGCCACGGGGCTCATTAATGAACCATTAATGAAGCTTGTGTTAAAGGGGCAGGACATTTCTCCATGTTGGTTGGAAACCCTAACTGCACTGTTTAGCCTGCATTATTAACAGAGATGCAACTGGAAGGTAGTCCAGACAGGAGTCTTTTATCTGTAGCTGCTCCAGCTTTGTAATCCTTAGGGTTGCCAGGTGTCCCCCCCCCCCAGCCACCAGCGGGGGGTGAGGGGGTAGGGTTGCCAGATCCAGGTTTGGAATCTCCTGGAGATTTGGGGATGGAGATTGGGAAGGATAAAGAAGAAGAGTTGGTTGTTATACCCTGATTTTTTCAACCTTTTAGGAGTCTCAAATCAGCTTACAATCTCCTTACTTTCCTCTCCCCACAACAGACACCTGGTGAGGTAGGTGGGACTGAGAGAGTCCGGAGAGAGCTGTGACTAGCCCAAGGTCGCCCAGCTGGCTTCATGTGTACGAGTGGGGAAACCAAGCTGGTTCACCAGATTAAAGTCTGTCGCTCGTGTGGAGGAGTGGGGAACCAAACCCGGTTTTCCAGATCAGAGTCCACAGCTGTCTTAACCACTACCCCAAGCTGGCTCTCAGTGGGGCACAATGCCACAGAGCCCACCCTCCAAAGCATCCATTTTCTCCATGGGAACTGATCTCTGTAGTCAGGAGATGAGCTGTAATTCCGGGGAATCTCCAGGTCTCACCTGGAAGTTGGCATCCCTAGTAACCTCTGCCCCAGGAAATCCATCAGCTTTGGAGAGCAGACTCTATGACATCACATCCCTGCTGAGTGTCCCCTCCCCCAAACCCTGCTCTTCCCAGGCTCTGCCCCAAATCACCAGGAATTTCCCAATCTGGAGTTGGCCTTTCTCACTGTGACTCAAGGCAGATTGACATAATGTAAGTCAGGACAATCCATAGGATAAAGCGACATCTAATAAACCATAAAGGAGCCCCGTGGCGCAGAGCGGTAAGCTGCAGTACTGCAGTCCAAGCTCTGCTCACGACCTGAGATTGATCCCGACAGAAGTCGGTTTCAGGTAGCCGGCTCAAGGTGGACTCAGCCTTCCATCCTTCCGAGGTCGGTAAAATGAGTACCCAGCTTGCTGGTGGTAAAGGGAAGATGACTGGGGAAGGCACTGGCAACCACCCCGTAAAACAAAGTCTGCCTAGTAAACGTCGAGATGTGACATCACCACATGGGTCAGAAATGACCTGGTGCTTGCACAGGGGACCTTTACCTTTTTAATAAACCATGAAGGAGTCACATAGCCCCATCTCATCAGATCTTGGAAGCTAAGCAGAGCCGGTACTTGGATGGGAGACTGCCAAGGAGCCGTAAGTCTGTTGGGACTTGACGGCAGTTATATACGTACATGGAGCCAGTGTGGTGTATTGGTTAAGAGCGGCGAACTCTGATCTGGAGAACCGGGTTCGATTCCCCACTCCTCCACATGAAGGAGCGGGGAAGGAGAGGGGAATCGAACCACCATGTAAGTACACAATAAACAATGTAACAGGACGAGAACTGCAGTCTTATCAAGCAAAAAGTTCTTGTGAGCTGCCCGAGGTCTCCTGGCTAGCCACGGCTGGGGAGAGAACTCTTGTCTAGATTGAAAGGCTGTCATATAGAGGGTGCCGAGTTGTTTTCTGTTGCTCAAGAAGGTCGCACCAGAACCAACGGGTTGAAATTAAATCAAAAGAGTTTTCGTCTAGACATTAGGAAGAATTTTCTAACGGTTACAGCAGTTCCTCAGTGGAACAGGCTTCCTCGGGAGGTGGTGAGCTCTCCTTCCCTGGAGGTTTTTAAGAAGAGGTTAGATGGCCATCTGTCAGCAATGCTGATTCTGTGACCTTAGGCAGATGATGAGAGGGAGGGCATCTTGGCCATCTTCTGGTCACTAGGGGTGTGGAGGGGGGAGGTAGTTTCCTGCATTGAATTTCCTGCATTGCGCAGGGGGTTGGACTTGATGACCCTGGTGGTCCCTTCCAACTCTATGATTCTTTGATTCTAAGAAGGGTCAGTTTGAGTTTCATGGCCAGAATTCCTGTTTTAAAATTTATAAGACGATGGTGCCCTCTGGTGGAAGAATACGAGGAAGTCAACAGCGGTGGCAGCCGTTAGAATCCTGGAATCACGGAGTTGGAAGGGGCCATAAAGGCCATCTAGTCCAACCCCCTGCTCAATGCAGGATCAGCCTAGAGCATCCCTGACAAGTGTTTGTCCATCTGCTGCTTGAAGACTGAGGGGGAGCTCACCACCTCCCTAGGCAGCCAGTTCTACTTCTGAACTACTCTTACAGTAAAAAAAAAAAAAAAAAAATCCTAACATCCAGCTGGTACCTTTTAGCATGCCCTACCCTGGATAGCTCTAGGCAAGCCTGATCTTGTCAGATCTCAGAAGCTAAGCAGGGTCAGCCCTGGTAAGGATTTGGATGAGAGACCACCATAGAATCCCAGGGTTGTTAAGAAGACAGGCAATGGCAAAACCACCTCTGAACATCTCCTGTCTTGAAAACCCTAAGGTGTCACCATAAATCAGCTGTGACTTGATGGTACCAAAAAAAAAAAAAAAAAAAACCCTTTCCTCCCGCAATTTAAACCCATTCTTGCGAGTCCTATCCTCTGCTGCCAAGAGGAATAGCTCCCGGCCCTCCTCTAAGTGACAGCCCTTCAAATACTTCAATAGAGAGATAATGTCCCCCCTCAATCTCCTGTTCTCCATTCTAAACATACCCAACTCCCTCAGCCTTTCCTCGCAGGGCTTGGTCTCCAGGCCCCTGATCATCCTCGTTGCTCTCCTCTGCACCCGTTCGACTCTATCCACATCCTTTTTGAAGTGAGACCTCCAGAACTGCACACGATACTCCAGGTGCGGCTTAACCAATGTGATGTACAGTGGGAGTGTGACATCTTGCAATCTGGATGTTATGCCCCTGTTGATATACCTCAAGACCGCATTAGCCTTTTTCGCCACTGCATCACACTGGCTGCTCATATTTAGCTTACTGTCCACCCATACCTCAAGAGCGTCTATCCCAAGTTCAAGCAGTGTATAAACAACTGTTCTGTGACCAGAAGACATTACAAAGAAATATAAAAAGTATTCTCTGCAATACCAATTTTGTGTCAAACGTCTGATCGAATTGCCTTGTAAATATGTGCAAAATTCAGAGCGAACAGCGTTTTCAGCCGTTTCGCATGTGGGCATGGTTGATATTCAGCTGACTAGGTAGCTGCTGAGGCACGCTGACAATTTACTGGCTTGCTTGGATGATGATGATGAAGAAGAGTTGGTTTTTATACCCCGATTTTCTCTACCTTTAATGAGTCTCAAACTGACTTACAATCTCCTTCCCTCCCCTCCCCTCCACAACAGACACCCTGTGAGGTAGGTGGGGCCGAGAGAGCTCTAAGAGAACTGTGACTAGCCCAAGGTTTCCCAGCAGCATTCATGTGGAGGAGTGGAGAAACCAACTCGGCTCACCAGACTAGAGCACACCACTCCAAACCACCGCTCTTAACCACTATACCACGCTGTGGGCAGGTCTTTTGCCGTTCAAACCAACTATGTCGGGGCCATGGGCTGCTGCTTTTGTGCCTGAGCACTCAGTGGCATTCATTATGCTGGCTACGCATATGCTCTTAACTGACTGGATCTACAGTTCCCAGGAGGCAGTGAAGCCTGGGCAGAAAAGACCTTGCCACTCTGGTGCATGCCCTGGTAATATCTAGATTAGACTACTGCAATGCGCTGTATGTGGGGCTGTCCTTGAAGACTGTCTGGAAGTGGCAGTTGGTACAGAATGCCATAGCCAGAATGTCGACTGGGGTGGCTCACAGGGAGGACATCACACCAGTCTTCTTGGTGGGGGCACTGGAAGAAAGGCTTCCAAAGATGGCCGAAATGGATGGGTAGGTTCGTATGGAAGAGTTGGTTTTTATATGCCAACTTTCTCTACTACATTAGGAAGAATCAAACCGGTTTACAAGCCCCTTCCCTCTCCACAACAGACACCCTGTGAGGAAGGTGGGGCTGAGAGAGCTGTGACTAGCACAAGGTCACCCAGCTGGCTTCGTGTGTAGGAGTGGGGAAACCAACCTGGTCCTTCGGATTAGCCTCTGCCGCTCATGTGGAGGAGTGGGGGAATCAAACTCGGTTCTCCAGATTAGAGTCTACTGCTCCAAACCACCGCTTTTAACCACTACACCATGCTGGCCAAATTCACACACACAATGTCACCTATGACACAATTTAAATTATAATTTAAATGATTTGAATTGAATAAAAATTAATTATAATTTAAATTAAGTCATAGGTGACATAAACTATTCTTATTATAAAATATTCTTATGTTCTTATGTTCTTATTCTCCAGAGCAGGCATGGGGCTTCAATGCCCTGAAGCGGGTCGTGCTGTTCAGATGACAGGCTCTTAGAATGTATCACTTACTGAGAAGTGAAGTTATCTTATTCAGCCGGTCATCGAGTAAACAGGACTCAACAACTTTACCTACTTTTAAAAAGCAAGTCTTTTTATTGAAATACTTCTAGTAAAATATGTGTAAATGCAGATTATCAAGTCTTTAACACTTCTATAAAAACTCTTGTCAAAGTCCAATGTATGTATTTACAATGTATGAAGTAAAAGCAAGCAAGTCTTACATACTATTCAGTTTCAAAATCCAACTTCTAAAATATAACAGTCAAATTATTCTGATTCCGTTCAAAGTATCTAATTCATAAAGTCTAGAGTAATGTATTTAAGCCATACATACCAATCAGCCTTTTCTTGAGAGCCTTTGGAAGGTTCTGCTTCTTTGGGCTTACTGTGGCTGTATTTATACTGTTTCAGACACATTAAGAGCGTTGATTTTACCATCAGGTGGGACATCTTCCTCCCCACTTTCAGTTAACATGAGCAGTGCAATAATGTCTTAGTTGCAGCTGTTCAGGTTATTAGCTTCTCCCCATGACCAAATATGGGCTTCCTTTCCTTTCAGTCTATTTTGCTTAAAGTATAAACAATCATTTCTGAGCTCCATGATCACTCCATATACTCAATTTTCATACCATTCTCATCTTCAGTACAATACGCATTAAATGAGACTATTTAAAAATCTACAACACAATATATAACTATATAAATCATAAAACACAATTATTGCTCACATTGTAACATGTAACCATCTGGTCAGTAGGAAACATAGCCTTCAGCAAGGTTATAGAAAGCAAGAAGCTTACTGCACATAGCCTTGAGGTCTTTGAGTAGACCTTCTCAAGGTTTGAGGATAGCAGGACTTTTCTGCTCTTGAGATATGAGCAGCTGACAGCTGGCAGCTGAATCAGGAAAGGTAATTTCAGATACATCTTTCTGGCAGATAGTGAAGGATGACTCTGTTCTTCTACCTTCAAGGACAAGACCAGGGTAAGTTAGTTAGCTCTTGAAAGAATTCAGACCTTGAAGAATTCAGTCAGCCTGTTCTAAGGACGTTTGCATTTTGCAAGCTGTTGCCAGGCTCTTCATTACACAAACCTCTGCAGTTTATGGTTCAGTTTGTATGTTGTGTTCAAGCTCTACATGGAATTAATTCTGCATATGTACACAAAATACCATAATTATGTCAAAGACCGTGACATAATTAGCATTCCAGCCCTATGTATCCTCTCCTCTGTGACCGTGAGAATTAGAATATATTATAGGGAACAGTAAAGGTTTCAGAATAAATTATGCAGACTAAGAAAAATGCTGCAGGTGATCCTGGACTCGCTTGCAGAATTCATTTACTTTGGGCATGGAATCTGGATTTCCTGGGTGCACAATTTTAATTCAGCATTCTCAACATTGCCCATAATCTTCTGGCCAAAACATCAGTCACACCTGATTGGCAGGAATAAAACAAATGAAATAAATCAGCACCAATGATTAACTTGGCAGGCTGTAGTGCAGTGGTTAAGAGTGGTGGTTTGGAGTGGTGGAATCTAATATGGAGATCTGGGTTTGATTCCCCTCTCTACACATGAGCAGCGGATGCTAATCTGGTGAACCGGTTTGGTTTCCCCACTCCTCCACATGAAGCCAGTTGGGTGACCTTGGGTGACCTTAGTCACAGCTCTCTTACAGCAGCCCCACCTACCTCACTGGGTATCTGTTGTGGGGAGAGGAAGGGAAGTTGATTGTAAGCTGGTTTTATTCTTCCTTAAGACAGCATATGAACACCAACTCTTCTTCTTCTTCTTCTATCCAGTGCCTCTCCATTCTGCCCGAGGAAGAGTTCTGTGTCCTCGGGAAAGCTGCAGATCTTTAAAGTATCAGGATGAATAAATAAATGTATATCAACCAGGCAGGCGTTTTTCCATAGAGACCCGAAGTTGCGACTCTAGCGTTTTATTTGCAAGTGTGTTGAGCATCACCATCTAGTGGTGTTGGTTTGGATAACAAGCTGGCACCACTTTGGAACCTGCATCGATGGCTGCTTTCCAAATCCACCTTCTCAGACAACACACCTACACCTGTTCCCTGCTGCCTACTCACAGGTCCACAGGTATAATCACCTCCACCGTCTGGATTTTCCTGTTCTGGCTGAGGGCGGCGTGTCATTATTAATTTTTGACTACATAATTAGGCTCGATCGACTGGTTTTGACATTTCATAAAAACTGGGAGTGGATCTGGACGAAACCGTCAGGTAAACACGTCGGGCTACATCCCTCAATCCTGTTTTATGGAGCTGCGTGGCCAGATTTAGCTCTGCTGGGCGACGTATTGCCTTGACCTGGGTGGCCCAGGTGTAAGCTCTAGCCTTGCAGCGAACCCATAAACAGATTCCAGCAGACGGCAAGTCCACGAAAGCAGTTTTATTGGTTATAATCGACAGGTTTCAGAAGCCATATTTCAAAAGGACACTAGTAAGGGGCAAAGGTAAGGCACAGGCATGTATGGAAGAGCAAAAGGAGATAACTGGTAACCCAGGGAACCCCCCTCCCAGAGGCCAGAAGGAGTACTTGGCATTTTCCACAGTATGGGGATCTATGAAGACTAAACACAGGGTACAGACTGGCCTTGGACAGAATAGCACAACAGCACCTGGAGGCAGCTCAGTCACACTATCGCATACCATCCTCATGGCTTGCTCCGGACATTCTGCCCCCCTAAAGACCCCCCTCACCCCCCACCATGGGTTTGTGAAGGTAGGCGGCATGGAATTCTTGTACTAAATGGGGGGCAGAGACATCACGGGCGCGCACCCATTCATCCTGGGCGGACCAAAATGTTTCCAGCGGACCAGGTACTGAAGGGTACCACAGCGAATGCGAGAATCCAGTATTTTAGCCACTTCAAAATGCTCCCCCCCACACACACACACACCATTTCAGGCACTTCGGGTTGTGGTTCAGGATGCCATCTTTGGGAAGGAACATACGGTTTTAACAGACTGACATGAAACACTGGATGAATCCTTCTTAGGGACTTGGGCAAGGAGAGCTCCACAGCCACTGGATTAATAATCCGGGAAATGGGGAACGGACCCACATACTTGGCACTGAGTTTATCACATGGGCGGGTGGACCGTAGGTTCTTGGTGGACAGATAGACAAGATCCCCCACTTTGTATTCCTTACTGGGGGAGCGATGTTTGTCAGCCTGAGTCTTGTACTTTTGTTTGGCTCGTTCCAGATTTTGAATCAGCCATGGCCAGGTTGTTTGAATTGAACGTACCCATCCGGCCACATCAGCTCCCCCCCTCCTCCTCAGAAACCTCGATATGACCAGCGGGGCCAAACTCTTTACCATGGACAACCTGGAAAGGGCTGAACCCTGTGGATTGGTGAACCGCATTATTATAAGCATATTCAGCGAACGGCAACAGGTCTACCCAATCATCTTGATGGTAATTAACGTAGCAGCGTAAATAGCATTCCAACACTGCATTTACCCGTTCGGTCTGACCGTCTGTTTGGGGATGGAAGGCACTAGACAGTCCTTGTTCTACTCCGACCAATTTAAGAAAAGCCTTTCAAAATTTAGTCACGAAAGTTGGCCCCTGTCCATCACTATCTTGCGCGGAAAGGAATGGAGACGGAAGACATGTGACACAAAGAAACGGGCCAATTTCGGGGCGGAAGGGATACCTGCGCAGGGTACAAGATGCACCTGTTTCGAAAACAGATCAGTTATCACCCAAAGTACTGTCTTTCCCCCACTAGGGGGTAGGTCCGTCATAAAGTCCATCGCAATTATTTCCCATGGTTTTGAAGGAGTTTCTAATGGTTGTAAAAGTCCAGGCGGCTTGCCCTGAGGGCGTTTGGCTGCTGAACAAATGGGGCAGCTGTGGATGAAGGAGTCCACATCCGATCTCATGCCCGCCCGCCAAAATTGTCTTCGTTGCAAATGCAAAGTCTTGAGAAACCCGAAATGTCCGGCGGTCTTGGCGCCATGAACCAAACCCAAAACCTCCCCCCACAACATTTCTGGAACATACAATTTAGAATCTTTGTACCAAATTCCCCGCGTTTAATGAGAGTAGCCGGAAGGGTCTGCGAGGACAGTTCCACTTGATAGCTGCGAAGAAGGGTTTCCTTAAAGGAATTAGTCAGTCCTACCACCCCCTCTGGGGTTGCGTCGGTGGGCAGCGTGACCGGGGATGGAGCCGACACAGGTGCAGGGAGAGACTGAACAGGGCGCTCGGGTCCCTGAACCTCGGGGACCGTGGCTGTCGGTCGCTCAGGGTGAGGAGGAAATGAGCTGGATCTTGTCAGCTCTTGGAAGCTAAGCAGGATCGGCCCTGGTTAGTACTTGGATGGGAGACCACCAAGGAAGTCCAGGGTCATTATGCAGAGGTGGGCAATGGCAAACCACCTCTGTCCCTCTGTTGTCTTGAAAACCCCATGAGAGGGTGCCATCAGTTGGCTGAAACTTAACGTCACTTTCCACCGAGCGACATATTTCCAAGTCCTGCAAGGAAAGGCTGAGGGACTTGGGAATTTTCAGTCTGGAGAAAAGGAGGTTGAGGAGCGACAGGATTGCTCTCTTGAAGTATTTGAAGGGCTGTCACTTAGAGGAGGGCAGGGAGCCGTTCCTGTGGGCAGCAGAGGACAGGACTCGCAGTAATGGGTTTAAATTGCAGGTGGAAAGGTACTGGTTGGATATAGGGTTGTCAGGTCCCTCTTTGCCACCGGTGGGAGATTTTTGGGGCAGAGCCTGAGGAGGGCAGAGTTTGGGGAGGGACTTCAATGCCATAGAGTCCAATTGCCAAAGCGGCCATTTTTCTCCAGGCGAACTGATCTCTATCGGCTGGAGACCAGTTGTAACAGCAGGAGATCTCCAGCTACTACCTGGAGGTTGGCAACCCTAGCTGGATATGAGGGAATTTGTTTTTTTTTTTTACAGTGCAAGTAGTTCAGCAGTAGAATTGGCTGCCTGGGGAGGTGGTGATTTGCCCCTCACTGACAGTCTTCAAGTAGCAGTTGGACAAACCCTTGTCAGGGATGCTCTAGGCCAGTGATGGCGAACCTTTTAGAGACCGAGTGCCCAAACTGCAACCCAAAACCCACTGATTTATCGCCAAGTGCCAATATGGCAATTTAACCTGAATACTGAGGTTTTAGTTTAGTTTAGTTTAGTTTAGTTTAGTTTAGTTTAGTTGAGCTGCGGCTGCGGCTGCAGCTCAGCTGAGAGAGAGGGAGGGGCTTGCCCCGGGTGCAAGGAGAGGGAGGGCGCCAGCGCAGGCTTGGGGAGCATGGGCTTGGGGAGAAGGAGCACTGCCCTCAGCGCCCTCACTACGGCAACATGGCACAGCCCTAGGCAGACGTGACGGCTCCGTGTGTGCCCACAGAGAGGGCTTGGTGTGCCGGCTGCGGCACGCGTGCCATAGGTTCGCCAACACGGCTCTAGGCTGATCCTGCATTGAGCAGGGGGTTGGACAGGATGGCCTGAATGACCCCTTCCAACTCTGTGAATCTATGGTTCTAGGTCGCTAGACTGTTTTTGAAATAGCCCAGCATTTCAAAAATAGTTTGCTGTGCAGAGTTCTGGATCAAAAAGCACCATTGCAAATCCTTCATTGGGTCATGGGGTGGTCTACACAGAACTGCTCGTACTGAGCCAAATTGATAATGTATCTAACCAAGAACTGCTAACTAGCTGTACCTCTCTGGAGGCTCCCAGAGGTCCCCCCTTCCCAGTAAGAATTATTATATTAATGTGGGTGTTTTGTGTCATTCATGAACGCACAGACAAGACTGGTACTTCTACATACTTGTGGGACTCCCCAGGGAATTAGAAAAATACAATGTACTAATAATCCAAACAAACCAAAGCTGCACCTCAACAATAGCCTCAGGAGAACTGAGTATACTCCAGGAGGCATAGGACATTAAAAGCAGTTGAGAGTCCAGCAGGTAGATCTTACCACTCCACTAAGCAAAGTCTGACGCTTTCCTCTGGACCAAAGAGCCTTCCTCCAACTTAAGAGGATCTTCATCCAATGGAAGAGCCACTTGTTGGAAGAAAGCTCCTTAAGCGGGAGAAGATCTCATTACAGCCAGCGTGAAATAGTGGTTAATCATAGAATCATAGAGTTGGAAGGGACCAACAGGGTCATCTAATCCAACCCCCTGCACAATGCTGGAAATTCACAACTACCTCACTCCCCCCCATTGACCCCCTACTTCATGCTCAGAAGATGGCAACAAAAACGCTCCAGGATCCCTGGCCAATCTGGCCTGGTGGAAAATTGCTTCCTGACCCCAAAATTGGCGATCAGCACTACCCTGGACATGTAAGAAAGGGCCACGAGAGCCAAGCACTGACACAACCGTTCTTGCCCTCCTTCTCATGACCTGCCTAAATTCCTAAATGGGTAGAAAAGGGCAATAGTCCAGTAGCACCTTAAAGACTAACAAAAATATTTTCTGGTAGGGTATGAGCTTTCGTGAGCCACAGCTCACTTCTTCAGAAGCTCATGAAAGCTCATACCCTACCAGAAAATATTTTTGTTAGTCTTTAAGGTGCTACTGGACTCTTGCCCTTTTCTACTACTGCAGACAGACTAACACGACTACCCACTGTTAATTATCCTAAATAGGTTGACATTCTCAGGGATTACACTCTTCTCTCAAAGGAACCTCCCTCCCTGATGTCAGAGGGATTGGAGGAAGCACCCCTGTTTTATTTTATTGCCGTCAAGTCACAGCTGATTTATGGCAACCCCATAGAGTTTTCAAGGCAAGAGACTTTGGGAGGTGGTTTGCCATTGCCTGCCTCCGTGTCACAACCCTGGTATTCCTTGGAGGTCTCCCATCCAAATACTAACCAGGGCCAACCCTTCTTAGCTTCTGAGATCTGATGAGATCAGGCTAGCCTGAGGCTATCCAGGCCAGGGCTCCCTGCTTTATAGGCAAGTAAAATCCTCCTTTTCAATGTCCTGGATTTTTTTGTTTGGGGAGGAGCTGTGGCTCAGTGGTAGAGCATCTGCTTGGCATGCAGAAGGTCCCAGGTTCAATCCCTGGCATCTCCAGTTAAAGGCACTAGGCAAGTAGGTGATGGGAAAGACCTCCGTCTGAGACCCTGGAGAGCCGCTGCCAGTCTGAGCAGACAATACTGAGTTTGATGGACCAAGGGTCTGATTCAGTATGAGGCAGCTTCATGAGTTCATGTGTATTGGGGAGGGGCCGTGGCTCAGTGATAGAGCATCGGTTTGGCATGCAGAAGGTCCCCGGTTCAATCCCCAGCATCTCTAGTTAAAGGGACTAGGCAAGTAGGTGATGTGAAAGACAATAGAAAATACTGACTTTGATGGACCAAGGGTCTGATTCAGTATAAGGCAGCTTCATAGGTTCATGTGCGTTTTATTCTCCCCAATGGGCACCCAAAGTGGCTGACATCCTTCTCCTCTCCTCCACTTTGTCCTCACAACAACCCTGTGATGTAGGCTAGGCTGAGAGGGTGTGACTGGCACAAGGTCACACAGCAAATTTCCGTGGTGGAGTGGGGATTTGAACATGGCTCCTAGCCTGATGTTCTAACCACTACACCACCAGGCCTGATCTCAACTGATGTGTGAGCTACCGTCCCCTCCCTTTTCTTGGATTCCCCAAGCGAAAGGATGGGGTCTAGTTGGGGGTTTGTGTTGGTTTGTTTGCAAACGGGCAGACAAGAGCGCTCCCCAGTGAGTGCAGCCACACTCTTCCCCTGGTGTTTCCCCCCAGCCGGGCTGACTTCCCGCATGGGAGCCTGGTAGGGTTGCCAACCTCCAGGTATTAGTACAGAAACAGGCTGATAACAGTGTGTAATGACAATAGTATATTGAATGTAACAACGTGCTACCAAGCCAATTGCATATATACAACAAAGTGTTTCTCAGTCCTGGCTATATAACAACGTGCTAACAAGCCAATTGCATATGTATAACAAAGTATTTCTGTGCAACCTTTTTTCAATGATGTTGGAATAGATAAGCTAAAAAATACACATGGTTGCTATTTTGTCCCTAAAAGGGTGATGCTTAAAAGTCTAAAGAAAATTTTTGGAAGCTACAGAAGCTTATATTGAAATGAGTACATTTTGACATCAATATATAAACGGGACTGAGGAAGAATTGAAACGATCATATCCCTTTCTACCCTTCTTCACTTGAAGACATCGAGCTCGGATTGATTGTTACTGTACCAGGACTGAGAAACACTTTGTTGTATATATGCAATTGGCTTGGTAGCACGTTGTTACATTCAATATACTATTGTCATTACACATTGTTATCAGCCTGTTTCTGTACTAATTTTCTAACCTTAGGTAATGGTGCAGAGGTGTTGATTTTTGATAGCTAACCTCCAGGTATTAGCTGGAGATCTCCTGCAATTAAAGCTGATCTCCAGCCGATAGAAATCAGTTCACCTGGAGAAAATGGCTGCTTTGGCAATTGGACTCTATGGCATTGACGTCCCTCCCCTCCCTAAACCCTGCCCACCTCAGGCTCTGCCCACAAAACCTCCCACCGGTGGCAAAGAGGGACCTGGCTAGCCTAGAGCCTGGCCAGGAGAACGAGCTCTCCTCTCATCTGAGGAGGACCTAATTTAAAGGTAATTCTGGCTGGGGCAAAAACCTGTAGGATTTTGTACGCTCTACTTGTGCAAAGCAGCTCCCTCAATCCAAACAGCAGCAAAGTACACCCATAAATTAGCAAATTGCAGTCTAACCCACAGTCTAGCCAAGGCAGGCAACCAAATCCTGGTTTTCCTCCTTTGGCCTTTTATGCAGGGACGTTTCCCTGCGGTCACCCCCAGCTGACTGCTTTGGGGCTTCCTTTTGATTATGGATGCCTTTCCTGACCGTCAGAGGTCGCCTCGCTCTCTGCGCATGTTTTGCCTGCGTTTTCCAGATTCTGGCTAAAACAGTATCCGGAAAAGCACAGGCAAAACGCACGGGAATGCGCAGGGAGGGCGAGTCGACCTCTGTGGGTCAGACATGCATAATCAAAAGGAAGCCCTGAAGTAGTCGGTGGGGGTGACCCCGGGGAAACATCCCTGCATGAAAGCCTTCATCTCCCCTGAAGCTCATCTCTCCAGTCCTGTTGGCAACCTCATATGATGGAAATATCGCTTCTGTCTCCTGCAGAGTGTGAGCTGGTTGCTGCTGCCTGACGATTGGAGTAGGAGAGCCTTAGCTCGGGTTGCCAACATCCAGGGTTTTTTTTATATCAATACCACATTGGCAGCTCAAGTGTATAATCATTTTGACCAAATCTCCAGGGGGTGGCTGGAGATCTCCCGCTATTATATCTGATGTCCAGGCGACAGAGATAAGTTCATCTGGAGAACGTGGCCTCTTTGGAAGGTGGACTCTATGGCATTGAAGCCCCCCCTCCCCAAACCCCACCCTCTTCAGGGTCCACCCCCAAAATCTCCAGGTATTTCCCAACCCAGAGCTGGCAACCCTAGCCTTAGCCTCTGTGGGAAGGAGCTGTGGCTCAGTGGCAGAGCATCTGCTTGGCATGCAGAAGGACCCAGGTTTGATCCTTTATTTATGGTTATTTAAGTTACTTAAATAAGTCATTTATGGTTATTTAAGTTACTCAGATGATTACGTGAATAACGCCACTTGAGTCCTTACCTAGAGTGGAAGGAACTCAGCACCTTACTCCTATGGGGAAGCGTAATGTATTCTATTTATGAAATGGTTATTCGCTTGAAACCAGATATTGTGGATGATGAAATATAACTGCAAGCATTATATTTTTGTAAGTATTTTTGTACATATTTAAATGACTAACTGTGATAGAATTTTAGTAACTTATTGATAAATGAGACCAGACATTTAGAAGAATTGGAGACAATTGAAAAGTATTTTTTATTTATTTATTGTACTACATAGGAAGAACTGATGAAGAAATGGGCTTTATGCCCTGAAACGATCGTTTTCTCCTTCTATGCATAACTTGCTGTTGTGTGAACAAAGAGCATCTTAAGAGAAGACTTCGTGTCTCTCCTTCTATGCACATCTTGCTGCTATAAGGATAGAGCATCCTATAAGAACATTTCTTGCAAACTGTACTTCATTACTCACCTGCTGGAGGAATTAATGTGTTACTTGCTTTGACATTTCATTATGTAAAATTGTACATCTTTTGTTATAGTATATAGAATTGTTAAGGGTGGTTGTGTTACCACATACTGTGAAAAATACAGCTACAATATATTTGGCTTTGGTAACAGCTATACTCCTGTACTAATTTCCTCATCTTTCTGATACGTGTGCAGAGGTGTCTTTATTTTCCTTCATCCTCCAGTTACTAGCAGGAGATCTCCTGCTATTACAACTGATCTCCAGCTGGTAGAAATCAGTTCACCTGGAGAAAATGGCTGCTTTGGCAATTGGACTCTATGGCATTGGTCCCTCCCCAAACCCTGCCCCCCTCAGGCTCTGCCCTCAAAACCTCCTGCCAGTGGCAAAGAGGGACCTGGCAACCCTATTTATCATGCCACCCGAGAGTTGCTTCGGCGGAGAAAGGGCAGGATAAAAATCTAACGACAAGCTAAACTTTATTCCCCCTGTCCTTCCAGTCTTCCCTGCATGTGCAAAAAAGTCTCCTGAATTTCAGTCTGTCCCCTGAGGGGCAGGTGGGAGGCCTACGCCACATATTAAATATGTTAAATAAGCCAATAAAGAAGATAAATATTCCACCCACTGACCCAGTCTGTCTCCAGGGCAGGCAGGCAACCCTTGGGTGTCTCTCTCTGTTCCCCCTGTTTCTATAGCCCTGCCTGCCTGCTTGTACAAGCAAAGAGTTTCGCACTGCTCCCCTTCAGACATTCGAATAGGTAACTGCCTACCAATCATTGCCTTCCCCTTATCTGGCCTTCATTGCTTCAGATAATATACAGCTTAAATCTCCCTTGCCAGCCTAGCCTTACACTTGCAACCTGGGAGGGGCTGTGGCTCAGTGGTAGAGCATCTGCTCGACGTGCAGAAGGTCCCGGGTTCAACCCCCAGCATCTCCAGTTAAAGGGACTAGGCAAGGCGGTGATGGGAAAGACCTCTGCCTGAAACCCTGGAGAGCCGCTGCCGGTCTGAGTAGACAATACTGACTTTGATGGACCTTAATGATCTGATTCAGTATATGGCAGCTTCATGTGTTCATGTGATATTGGAATAGTTCAGGCAACCAAGAGCCTTGGCTCTGGAGAATCAGAAAGCCCACCCCGAGTAGGAGACCTGGTACAAAGACTGGCTGAAAGTGGCAATGGGGTGATTACAGAACCACCGATCAGGGAGATCCTGCTTGAACATCAGAACATCAGAAGAGCCCTGCTGGATCAGACCAGCGGTCCATCCAGTCCAGCATCCCGTCTCCCACAGTGGCCAACCAGTTCCTCCAGAGCATGCAAAGCAGATGCTCTACCTCTGAGCCATGGCCCCTCTCCGATGAGTCCACAGAGCTCCCACCATAGAAAAGCTGTTGAGCTTTTCTTGCAGGCGAAGCATCAAAGTTAATTTTAACCACCCCTCCTCTCGCCCCCAGATCTGCAAAGCAGGAACTAAACTTCCTTGGTTGCGCCATCGCCGGTGACCTGTTTCTGTCTGTTTCCTCCTACAGATGTTTCTATAATTGTTCATAAGAACCGATCGCGGCAGGGTAAGGCTGCACCAGTAGAATTTCTGCTGTTTGCAAAATTGTTTGCGGCTGCACGTGCTTGACAGGGACGCTTCAATTACTCACTGTTTGCCTTCGCGGTGCCAGAATTCATCTTGTTTACTTCATTTATAGCCCTCCTTTCTCACTGAGACTCACGGCAGATTACAATAGAGAACAAGTAAAGTCCACCTTCCATAGAGTCATAGAGGCCACCTTTCAAACCAGTAGGATTGCCAACCTCCAGGTGGTGGCTGGAGATCGCCTGCTATTACAACTGACCTCCAGCCGACAGAGATCAGTTCCCCTGGAGAAAATGGCTGCTTTGGCAGTTGGACTCTGTGGCATTGAAGTCCCTCCTCTCCCGCAAACCCTGCCCTCATCACGCTCCGCCCCCCAAATCTCCAGGTATTTCCCAACCCAAAGCTGGCAACCCTACAAAGCAGCCCTTTTCTCCAGAGGAACTGATCTCTGGAGATCAGTTTTAATTCCGGGGGATCTCCAGGCCCCACCTGGAGGCTGGCAACCCTGTGACAAACAATGTTGCCAACTGACCAAAACCAACCCAAGCTTGACCTTCTTTTAATTCATTTGTCACATCTTCCCTGCTCTTGAACCTTCGATGGCAGCGTGCCGGTGACGTTCTTGATACCAGGCAGGCAAATTTATCTCTCTAAGGTCGTTTATGCATGGGTACTTTCACTCGTGTTCACCCCCTGTCTGTCTCGGTTGTTCCTTAGAGTTATGCATGAGTTTTCTGTCCATTCAGGATGACCTCACACCCAGCCCTCACAAATCCCAAGACTTCCTGTTCCTCCCCGATTCTTCCCTCTCCCCTGAGCTTAGCCTGGGTGAAATCCCTGTGCATGAGGCAAAGCGTGGGACACAGAAGCTTGGTTTCTCTCACAGCCAATTACAAAGCAACATGTAAAGAGGCAGGGATTCAAATGCTTCCTGCTTCCTGGGAGCTCTTTCTGAGCAGAAGAAAGGCTTTTAAAACCAAGACTTGGATATCTCCCCCACTTCTTTTCAGATTGCTCCGTTTTTTGTTTTATATTCTTAAAATGCTTTAATGCTTTTTTATGTGGCAGTTGGGTTTGAGGGGGCAGGAACATTTTCTCTCACTACAGCCAATTAGGAAGCAGCATTTCAAGGGGCAGGGATTCAAATACTTTCTGATTTGAGCTTGGAGACTGCAGGTACATAGACTCCCAACAGAAAAGTGTGGGTCCAGCGAGCAACGACCCTCAGGTCAAACTCTCCTGCATAAACGACCTAACACATTTTTATCCCATCCTTTTTTAAAGGGTGCTCTTAGCCGAGTACAGGGTTCTTCCACATTTGATCCTCACAACGACCCTGTGAGGTAGGTTAGGGTGAGAGAGACAGAGAAAGAGAGAGGTTGGCCTGAGGTCACCCAGTGAGTTTCAGGACAAAATAGGGATCTGACCTTGGTCCTATTCCATTAGTCCAACTACTACATCACTTTTTTTTTTTTGCAGTCAAGTCACAGCTGACTTATGACAACCCCACAGGGTTTTCAAGGCAAGAGACATTCATAGGCGGTTTGCCATTGCCAGCCTCCACGTCTCTGGTATTCCTTGGAGGTCTCCCATCCAAATACTGGCCAGGGTCGAGGCTGAGGGTGTGGGACTGGCCCAAGGTCACCCAGCAAGTTTCCATGGCAGAGCAGAGATTCGAACCTGGGTTTCCCAGATCCTAGTCCAATTCCTTGACCACTACACCACACCAATATCTGTGCATTGATCTGCCCTTAAAGTCCAAATACTGGGTCAGCCTCCTGAAAATATACGCCAAAAGCAGCTCCCTGAAAGAGTTAAATGAGACAAAAAGTTCAGCATTTCTTTTATTTCTACATTTGACACTTTCTTTCTTTCTTTCTTAGGTACGTTTTTTGTCCTGCCATTTCCCCAAAGAGTTCAAAGTGGCGTTCTCTGTTTCATCCTCACAATAACCAGGGTTGCCAACCTCCAGGTACTACATTGGACTCTATGTCATGGAAACCCTTCCCCAAACCCCACCCTCCTCAGGCTGCACCCCAAAAACCTCCCACCAGTGGCAAAGAGGGTCCCAGCAACCCTAATAATAATCCTGCGAGGTAAGTTAGGCTGGGAGAGAGTGGCTGGCCCAAGCAAGCTTCAGGGCAGAGCGGGGAGTCGAACTTGCCTTTCCCAAGCCCTAGTCCGACACTCTCACCACTATGCTATGCTGTCTTGCAAACAGAATCCCCCACCTTTTTGTCCACAGACCCAAAAGAAAAAACACTCCTCCCAACAGAGATCCACATGCATTGAACTGCTAACTGTCTCCAAGTCCAGGAAGTCTCCCTTTGGGCTGTTGTCATCTGACGGCGTTTTAATTTGCCTGGAGAACTCCTGCTATTACAACTGATCTCCAGCTGATAGGAGTTCTCCAGGCAAACTTGAACCAAGTGGATTTTCCAGCTCCTGCCCTGAAAGGAACGTGGCCTGTAGAGCTAAAAAAATTGGATTTGCGGAGACACACCTGGATGAAGGGAAGAGGGACTGAACACCTCTTCTCTTGACTTGGGGAGGGGTTGTGGCTCTGTGGTAGAGCATCTGCCTGGCATGCAGAAGGACCCAGGTTCAAACCCCAGCATCTCGAGTTGAAGGAACTGGGCAAGTAGGTGATATGAAAGACCTCTGCCTGAGACCACGGAGAGCCATGGAGAGGGGCTGTGGCTCAGTGGTAGAGCATCTGCTTGGCATGCAGAAGGTCCCAGGTTCAATCCCCGGCCACTCCAGTTAAAGGGATCAGGCAAGTAGGTGATGTGAAAGATCCCTGCCTGAGACCTTGGAGAGCCGATATCAGTCTGTGTAGCCAATACTGACTTTGATGGACCAAGGGTCTGATTCAATATAAGGCAGCTTTGTGTGTTCATGTGTATTGGGGAGGGGCTGTGGCTCCGTGATAGAGCATCTTCTTGGCATGCAGAAGGTCCCAGGTTCAATCCCCGGCATCTCCAGTTAAAGGGACTAGGCAAGCAGGTGATGGGAAAGACCTCTGCCTGAGACCCTGGAGAGCCGCTGCCGGTCTGAGTAGACAATACTGACTTTGGTGGACCAAGGGTCTGATTCAGTATGAGGCAGCTTCATGTGTTCATGTGTATTGGTGAGGGGCTGTGGCTCAGTGATAGAGCCTCTGCTTGGCATGCAGAAGGTCCCCGGTTCAATCCCCGGCATCTCCAGTTCAAGGGACTAGGCAAGTAGGTGATGTGAAAGTCCTCTGCCTGAGACCCCGGAGAGCCCCTGCCGGTCTGAGCAGACAATACGGACTTTGAGCAAGGGTCTGATTCAGTAGAAGGCCGCTTCGTGTGTTCATGTGTGTTGTTCAGGTGACTTGCCAGGAAAGAGTACTATGTCATGGAGTTGCGATGAATGGACTGGAAAGACGATTGTTACGCACACACACACACACAGAGGGAGAGAGACAACCACTCCTGCCTCCCCTTCTGGACAAGTCCTGGCATGGTTGCCGGAACGCTCCTCCTCTCCGCCTTCCCTCCTCATGGGCTTGTCAGATTCCCCTCAAGGTGTTTCCCTCGCCTAATAAGCACTTAGTGGCTTTTCTCACTCCGAGGGCAGAAAGAAGAACCAGAGGAACAGGAGGATGGGGGAAACAGAAGAGGGGGAAAGGGAAGGCCGGCTGAAGGGGCTGGCCTGAATTGGAGCCGGCGGGGGGACTCTCTGGTGGCGGCTTGCGCTTGTGCGTGTGGAGTTTTCTCACTGCTGCGGCTTCTTCCTGGAATGGAGAGCCGAGCCAGAAGGGGGGGAGGAACTTCAAGCGGTGTGTGAACAGAGACCTGCAAAGCCTGCCCTTTCTCTCTGTGTGTAGCAGGCAGCCAGAAGCTTGGGGGACGCCTGGCGTCGGCCGGGATCGCTCCGAAGGGGTCGCTTTCTCCCTCCCTCCTTCTCCCTTCCCCTCCCCGGTGCATTTCCATGTGCTCTACAGCTCCCCGAGGAGGTGAAGAAAGCGGCTCTGGTCTGCACGAAGTGATTCAGCAGCTGCTTTCCTCGGCTGCCGAGGAGAGGAGGAGGAAACTGGATTGAATCCGGATTGGTGTTCGAGAGGATGGCCCGGAGCGGGAGGTCCACAGACTGTCCTGTCCCCTGAACTGCTGCAGAGAGAAGATCCCTGGCAGGGTGATAAGTTTTCTCTTCTTTCCTCCCCCCCCCCCCAACGAGGATCCATCTCTGGGCGGCGATGTCCGGAGGCATGAAGTTCAACGGCTACATGAAGGTGCGGATCGGGGAGGCCGTGGGGCTGCAGCCCACGCGCTGGTCCCTCCGCCACTCGCTCTTCAAGAAGGGCCACCAGCTCCTGGACCCCTACATCACGGTGAGCGTGGACCAGGTGCGCGTGGGGCAGACCAGCACCAAGCAGAAGACCAACAGGCCCACGTTCAACGAGGAGTTCTGCACCACGGTCAGCGAGGCGCGCAAGCTGGAGCTGGCCGTCTTCCATGGCACCCCCATCGGGTACGACGACTTCGTGGCCAACTGCACCGTGCACTTCCAGGAGCTGCTGCAGGGCACCGGGTCCTCTGATAGCTTTGAAGGCTGGGTGAGTAACTGAATCTCCCCCGGGACTGTGTTTCCCCCTTGGGATTTGCATCAGCGCATTATGCGCGGTGGCATGATGCACCTGCGCATGGCGCACAATGGCATGATGTGCCAGTGCATTATGCACAATGGCATGATGTGCCAGTGCATGATGCACTTTGGTACGATGCGCCCATGTGCGATGTACAATGGCATGATGCACCCACATGTAATGTGCCAGCGCATGATGCGCCAGTGCATGATTTGCAGGCACATATGTATATGCAATGACTGCCTTTCTTGCCACTGGGTGCTGAGTAGTTTGATTACTGAATCGGTCTATCTATCTATCTATCTATCTATCTATCTATCTATCTATCTATCTATCTATCTATCTATCTATCTATCTACATTTTTATCCCACCCTTGTTGGAAGGAGCTGTGTATGTGTTCCTCCCCACTACTTTGTTGTTACAACAGCCCTGTGAGGTAGGTTAGGTTGAGAGAGAATGTGACAGGCCCAAAAGTCTCCCACTGGGTTTTAGGGCAGCGTGGGGATTTGAACCCTAATCTCCCAGGTCCTAGTTCAGTACTACAGCCACTGTGCCACACTAGAGTTTTAGCAGTGGCTTTTCAGCAGCGTAGGTAGAAATCCTGATTTATCGGGCTTCAGGAAATTTGATGTTGACATCTGAGATTTTAAAAGGACGTCAGAATTGTTGTGATTGGTCAGACTGAAGATCTGCCTAGTCCAGCACCCTGTTACTAACCTGACATGAAAGGGATCTCTCCCCATCCCTGGTCTTTGCTCCTAGTATCAGACATATCAAAGGTATACTTCTTCTGCACATGGAAGCCCTATTCATGTACCAACTTCGGCTAAAATGGATTATACCATGTTTTAACCAGTGGTCCACATCTTCTCGAGCAACCTTGGAGCAAAAGGTTCAGTTCCTCTGAGAGGACTCTGACCCTCAGCGTACTTATTTTGTTGCTCTTTTTTTTTTTGGAGGCTGCAGAGAAGAGACGAGGACAGGTGTTTTTAGAGATGGGTCTTGTTTAAGTTTTATGGTTTTATTGTTCAAGACCTCGGTCTAAGAACAGGGGAAGGAAGGAAGGAAGGAAGGAAGGAAGGAAGGAAGGAAGGAAGGAAGGAAGGAAGGAAGGAAGGAAGGAAGGAAGGAAGGAAGGAAGGAAGGAAGGAAGGAAGGAAGAAGCCCTATTTAGATACTATCAATGGCTACTACCCATTGTTGGTCATTAGAAGGAAGCCTTCTCTCTGTCTTTCTCTCTTTCTAAAAGCCATCTATGCGAATGCCGATCTCCATATCTTGTGGAGGAGAGTTCCGTAAGTTAATAATGCTTTGGGAGAAGAAGCATTTCCTCTCCGCCTGTCCCAAACCTGCCACCAACCAGTTTGTTGGGACCGTCGGAAGCTGAGTCAGATCCAAACTCAGCCATGCCAGGCTGTGGTTCACCAGGGTATGGGAAAGATCTTTCCCCACCCCCTGCGACCTGAGCTCTTGCCCTTTGCCCGTAGCCCCCGGCATTAACATTTGTCTAACCTTCAGAGCCACAAACCCCAGCTTCCTCAGTCTGAACAAAAGAGCCGCGTCTGCGAAGAGGCAGATTCCAGTAAATACACAGTGTGGCTACCTCCTTCGCCCGCTTTTCGATGAAAGCAGAGGCTGAAGCGGCCAAAAAGGCCCGTGCGGCGGCCCTGCGCATAGCTGAGCATGAGGTCACTGACCTGCCACAGACTTCTGTGCACTGCGAGAGCGCTCGTCCGCTCGTGTTTGTTAGCTGTGGCAGAGTTGCATTTCTAGGCAAGGAGGCAGGTGTGTGTGTGTGTGTTGTGTTGCGCCTTGTAATAATTTATGCTTCGGCAAGAAATGCGCTGGAAGAAGATGCATGCTCATTGATCTCTCTCCTCCCCCCCCCCCGCTCCAATTAGAAGATGTGGAAGAGGATGCAGATTTCCCAAGAGGGATCCTAAGAGCTGAAACCTAATAGCTTCATCTGCATAAGCCAGAGGAAATGCTTTGGCCTGGTTGGCTGGATGCAAAGGCAGTGTGTGTGGGGGGGGGGTGTGGGGGGTGGGGAGCACTGCAAGAAGGAAATATGTAGGTGTAATTTTGCAGGGGCGAGAAGACATGAACCTCGCGAAGTCCCTGTGCAACTCTTAAAAAGTTACAGGAGGCAGATGAAGACAGTTTTATTTAGGACTGAATTTGACTGATGTAATTTTATTATTGGCAGTTCTAACTCGAGTTTTTAAACTGTGATCTTTGTGGGTTTTATCACTGTTGTTTTTATTGCGTTGAAATAGGTAGGGTGTGGGGGATAGGTAGGGTTGTCAGGTCCCTCTTCGCCACGGGTGGGAGGTTTTTGGGGTGGAGCTTGAGGAGGGTGGGGTTTGGGGAGGGGAGGGACTTCAATGCCATAGAGTCCAATTGCCAAAGTGGCCATTTTCTCCAGGGGAACTGACCTCTATCGGCTGCAGTTGTAATAGCAGAAGATCTCCAGCTAGTACATGGAAGCTGGCAACCCTTAGGGATAGGGTTGCCAGATCCCAGTTGGGAAACTCCTGGATTTTTGGTGATGGAGCCTGGGGAGGGCAGGGACCTCAGTGGGGTACAGAGTCCACCCTCCAAAGCATCTGTGTTCTCCAGGGGAACTGATCTCTGTAGTCTGGAGATGAGCTGTAATTCAAGGGGACCCCCAGGTCCAACCTGGAGGCTGGCATCCCTAGGTTGAAATAATCTGAAGGAGGACACACGCATCCCCCATTTCAGATAGCCTCGTTGTTTTTAACACTGCTACACAACAACCCAAGAACAGAAAAAGAGCCCTGCTGGATCAGGCCAGTGGTCCGTCCAGCCCAGCATCCCATCTCACGTTGAGACAACCAGTTCCTCTGGCGAGCCAACAAAGGGCATAGAGGCCACATGAACACATGAAGCTGCCTTATACTGAATCAGACCATCAAGGTCCATCAAAGTCAGTATTGTCTACTCAGACCGGCAGCGGCTCTCCAGGGTCTCAGGCAGGGGTCTTTCACATCACCTACTTGCCTAGTCCCTTGAACTGGAGATGCTGGGGACTGAAACTGGGACCTTCTGCATGCAAAGCAGATGCTCTACCACTGAGCCACGGCCCCTCTTCATGGCTCTCCAGGGTCTTAGACTGAGGGCTTTCACATCACCTACTTGCCGAGTCCCTTTAACTGGAGATGCCGGGGATTGAACCTGGGACCTTCTGCTTGCCAAACAGATGCCCCACCACTGAGCTACAGCCCCTCCCTTGAAGCCTTCCCCTGATGTTCCCTCCCTGCGCTGGTAGGCAACAGTGTGGATCCAGCAAGTATCCCCAGGGAACCAGGGCAGCCGCTAGAGCAGCAGAGCAAACCAAGCCCCAAATTAGCTGTTTCTGTTTGCCAGATGGCTGGCTAACAGATCGCCTTCTAAAGTGACACCCTCCACACCTCCTTGGGGAGGTTGTTCTGTAATTGTGGGGCTGCCACAGAAAAGGACGTCATATGAACACATGAAGCTGCCTTATACTGAATCAGACCCTCGGTCCATCAAAGTCAGTATTGTCTACTCAGACCGGCAGGGGCTCTCCAGGGTCTCAGGCAGAGGTCTTTCACGTCACCTACTTGCCTGATCCCTTTAACTGGAGATGCTGGGGATTGAACCTGGGACCTTCTGCACGCCAAGCAGATGCTCTACCACTGAGCTATGGGGGCTTAACGGTGTCCCGGGAGGCATTCCCAGGGCATTATGGTGCCGGCCAGGGGGTGGGGCCGCCATTAGGTGGCCTCCTGAGCCGTTTCAGCCCAGGAACTCCCCCTCCCCCCCCCCCAGATACGTCACCTTTTAGGAGGTTTTAGGAGATACGCTGCTGCGTTGCCTCCTAAGCCCGGTGCATGCATTCCTCTCATGAATGAGCTGTAAGCCACCCCCCCTCCTAAGTCTGTTCCCACTTGGTGGTTGCCATTATCATGAGCTGCCTAATGATTTGGCCATAAGATGTGATTCCCCCCCAAAAAAAATACTCCATGGCCTTTCTAGCTTCAAGGAATACTTTCCATGTCCGCAGAAAAAATCTCTGGGATGCGTTCTCGAGGGCTGTCTGGCACATGGCTTGATCAATAGGGTTGCCAACCTCCAGGTACTAGCTGGAGATCTCCTGCTGTTCCAACTGATCTCTGGCTGATAGAGATCAGTTCCCCTGGAGAAAATGGCCACTTTGGCCATTGGACTCTATGGCATTGAAGTCCCTCCCCTCCCCCAACTCTGCCCTCCTCAGGCTCAGCCCCAAAAACCTTCCGCTGGTAGTGAAGAGGGACCTGGCATCCCTATTGATCAAAGAGTCCTGCAGAACCAACAGTGGAAAGAATGCTTACAGGAAGAAAGTTTGATTCGTCTGAAATGGGGTGTAGGAGGAGTGTTTTACCGATACCATGGACTTAGGGTTGCTGATAGAGATCAGTTCACCTGGAGAAAATGGCCGCTTTGGCAATTGGACTCTATGGCATTGAAGTCCCTCCCCTCCCCAAACCTTTTCAGGCTTCACCCCAAAAACTTCCCGCCGGGGGCGAAGAGGGACCTGGCAACCCTACCTGCACTGTAGATCCAGCCTTCCAACCAATCAAAGGGATAACATTCATGTGGACTCCAGTCCTGGCCACCGTGTGCTGTGGGTGGTAAATCTGCACATGGCCGCCCTACATGTTTTCACATGCAAGACTATTTCCCTTCTACAGTATTAGCAGCCTGGTTCTGATTATGTTGGGCCCAATTGTACCCAAGTAGGCTCAATACCTCCTCAGGGGGAGGAGCGGGGAAACGAACCTGGTTCTCCAGATTAGAGTCCGCCGCTCCTAACCACTACACCACGCTGCTGCTGGTTTGAGTAGACAGTACTGTCATTGATGGACCAAGGGTCTGATTCAGTATAAGGCAGCCCCAGGTGTTAATGTGATCTTTAAGAATGTGGACTTTCCCATCCGGACGATGTGCTAATGCACTTGGACTGTGTTCTTCCCAGAACCAGGGGGTTTGAGAGAGAGCGTACAATGGACATGGAAAATTTGGCAAGTGGATGATTAGAAGAGGATGTTATGGGACTGTTCCAAACAAAGCAAGCTCCAGGTTGGAAGGAAAGACAGAGAAAAACATTGATACAGAAGCAACTGGTGTTATCCGTCTGTAAAATAAAGTGTTGTTATTTTTAGGAGTCCTGCAGGCTGATAGATATGAATACGTTTCTTGGTGTTTCAGGGCACGTAGTTTCGGGTGTGCATTTTTCCCTTCTGGCAATCTTGGCGAAAGAAAATGTGTGGTTGATTTGCGTGCCATGGGATGAGCAATCTTGCCGGTTGTCATTCTTCTGTCTTAGAGAGAACCCAAACAAACTCACAACCTCGGGATTACCTGAGAGCCTTCCCACAGATTACGTCACACACTTGGGGCTAGGTGGGGTTTGTTTGAACATATGAGTTTCGGGTTGTGCACGCCTGACACAGTGGAGAGAAGTAGGGGAGCTGGTTCTTCGTCAATGACAGAACATGGGAGTAAGGACTAAAGACGCGAGATAATCTCTCATGGGCTATCTACTACAGTCTCCGTCACACAAGACAGGGGCTGTAGTCTGGAGATCAATTGGATTTCCAGGAGATCTCCAGGCCCCACCTGGAGGTTGGCAATAGGCTTGCCAATTGTCCGCCAATCCACCAGTCTGCCCGCCGACCCTCAGCTGGTCGGCGGGCAGAAGTGGGCCAGTTGACAGGGGGGATCAATCGTCACTGCCAGGCAAACCTGGAAGTGATGGGGACGCACTAGCACTTTCCCCCAAAAACTCTATAGGTTTCCATAAAGTTTTTGGAGTAGAATTGCTGGAGCTTCTGGGTTTCCGTAGAGTTTTCAGAGGAGATTGCTAGAGGGCCCCCCCCCCATCACTTCCAATTTTGCCTGGAAGTGATGCTGACACTCTATCACTCTCCCCCACTCTAGCACTCTCCCACTCCAGCACTCTCCCCCACTTTCTATGGAAACCATAGAGTTTTTGGAGGAGATTGCTAGCGCTTCTGGGTTGCATCACCCCAGCCCCAGAAAGCTCCCACTGGTTGCCAGAGGCAACCCTAGTTGGCAACCTTAAAACCCCTTCTTAAGTCCTTTAGATGTAGTCTTGGCCTCTGGGGTGGCAGAGAGCGAGTCCTTTCTTCCAGGTGATAGTTAGGGGAAAAGAAAACAATTTTGTATATACCAATTTACATTCATTATGTGAATTTACACATAATTACTGTAATTGAAGTAGAAATATTACTCCCCATAGTGCCAGCTGGGAGGGAAGGCAGCATAGTTTATAGCCTGATCTCATCAGAACTTGGAAGCTAAGCAGGGTTGGTAGTTGGATGGCACACCGCCAAGGGAGGCTCTGCAGAGGACAACAATGGCAAACCATCTCTGCTTAACCACTTGCCTGGAAAACCCCTTGCTGTGGTTATAATAGGGTAGCCAAGTCCCTCTTTGCCACTGGCAGGAGGGTTTTGGGGAGGAGCCTGAGGAGGGCAGGGGTTGGGGAGGGACTTCAATGCCACTGAGTGCAATTGCCCAAGCAGCCATTTTCTCCAAGGGAACGGACCTCTATCAGCTGGAGATCAGTTGTAATAGCAGGAGATCTCCAGCTAGTACCTGGAGGTTTCAGTATGCAAAGTATGCCTTATGCTGTAATAATAGGTATTACAAAGAAACAGCACTTATGGTCTAATAAATAATAAATTATACCAATTCTATAAGTTTTAATCAGAATTATTTATCAGATTGATTTTAGTTACATGGATACAAGATCCAATAACAGGATACAAAACACACAGTTAGCAATGAAATTCCCAATTGCAACGTTTGCAATATTTACAAAGTAATTATACAATTGTATTAAAGTTCCAAATATGCATACAGTAGCTCATAGCCCTGACCTGAATGACCCAGGCTAGCCTGATCTCGTCAGATCTCAGAAGCTAAGCAAGGTCAGCCCTGGTTAGTATCTGGATGGGAGACCACCAAGGAATACCAGGGTTGCTGTGCAGAGGAAGGCACTGGCAAACCACCTCTGTTAGTCTCTTGCCATGAAAACCCCAAAAGGGGTCACCATAAGTTGGCTCAACTTGAAGGCACTTTACATACACACACACACACAGCTCATTGCACCAAAGATGCCACCGGATTCCAAAAAAGATGGGTTTCCGGTATTTTTCTACCCATTTCGCCTGTTCAGGCTTCATCAATCCAAGAAATCCTTGGGTGGCTGAAGGACAAGGTGCTTATCCAGAAATTGAATGTGTACTTCACAGATTTAAATGGAGGTCATAGTAAGTCAGATGGGTAGAGGGGAGGGCGAGGGAAGGTTCCCGGGCTGGCTCGCGGGCCTGCAGCGGGCGGCCCACTTGCCCCAGGGAGGGAGGAAGAGGAGAGGCTTCCCGGCTGGTACGCGGCATGCACGATTGCTCGCCGACCCTCAGCTGGTCAGCAAGCAGAGGGGCACTTTACTGGGGGTTTGCCCGCCACCAGCGGGCACCTGGCAACCCTAGTTGCATAGAGACTAGTTGTAATCCCAGGAGAGCTCCGTCCACCACCTGGTGTTTGGCAACCCTATTTATTGTCCTTGATTTTTTTTATTTTTTAAAACAAATATTGTTTTAGCCTTCTTTTTGCAAGCCTCCCCAATTGCTTTTTTAAGAAGGAGCGATAGAAATCTTTCCAGTTAATAAATATCCTCCCTTACATGTATCACAGTTTCCAGATCAGAGAGCATGCATGGTGTAGTGGTTAAGAGCGGTGGACTCTGATCTGGAGAACCAGGTTTGATTCCCCACTCCTCCCCATGAGCGGCGGAGGCTAATCTGCTGAACCGGGTTGGTTTCCCTACTCCTCCACATGAAGCCAGCTGGGTTACCTTGGGCTAGTCACAGCTCTCTCAGCCCGACCTTCCTCACAGGGTGTCTGTTGTGGGGAGGGGCTGGAAAGGTGATTGACAGCTGGTTTGAGTCTTCCTTAAGTGGTAGAGAAAGTTGACATGTAAAAACCAACTCTTCTTCTTCCCCAAAGGCCTTCTTTAAGAATCCATTTTTTCAGGCCCTCTGAAAGCCAGACGGGTTGGGAGTTGTCTAATTTCCTAAGGGATGCCATTCCACAAATCGACAGCTATTTCAGGAAACACCTCCCCTCTCACATGAATTAGGTGCAATGCCTGGTTAGAAGGGACCGAGAGAGACGGGATTTGGAGGCTGGTTTATTTGTGTGCACAGACATGTACCAGGAGAGGTATAACCAGCACCCTGAATTGAACCAGGGAACAAATTGGTCTCCAGTGCAATTGCTTCCAAACTGGTGCAATGGGCTTTGGAACTCATTTGCTCTGGCGAGCCAGCGCATTCTGCATTCGCAAAATAGGGTCGCCAACCTCCAGGTACTAGCTGGAGATCTCCTGCTATTACAACGGATCACCAGCCGATGGAGATCAGTTCACCTGGAGAAAATGGCTGCTTTGGCAATTGGACTCTATGGCATTGAAGTCCCTCCCCAAACTCCACTCTCATCAGGCTCCGCCCTGAAAATCTCCAGGTATTTCCCAACCCGGAGCCGGCAACCCTGTTGAAGTCCCTCCCCTCGCCAACCCTGCCCTCCTCAGATGTAATAGGAGGATGTCTCCAGCTAGTACCTGGAGGTTGGCAACCCCCACCGGTGGCTTGGCATTTTTTTTGGGGGGGGGAATGATGCTTACTCCTGCCAAACTATGCTGAACATTCTCTGTGGAGAGAGCCTCAGGTTACCTCTGCAAAGGGAAAATTGTAATGACCTGCTTTTGCTTAGAAAAGGCATCAGGCGTACAATTACTGTAGCTAGCAATTCTTCTGAAGGAAAAAAAAAGTTAGCTGTGGTATCAGATGTACACATGGAAAAACCATGAATAGTAGGAGTCGAAGGGCCTCTTTCAAAGGCTGAATTGCCATGGCAGGTCCTGTTTATAATGCGATTGCTCTCCTTACAAAGCCGCTGCAAAACCGGCCGTTTTAGTCCCTCTCCTCTTACAGAGCAAAACAAAACAGGAGTTCACTAATGGGTTCTGCATGACTGAAACTTCTGCTACACCAGTAACTCCCAAACTTTGTACTGCGAGAGAACATACAGCATGCCCAAAATAATGGATTTTTAAAAAAAATTAAGGCCTCTGTGAGCCCCAAGTATCAGTGCATGGAAGAGGCTGCCTGCTTCCTCTCTGAATCATTGGTAGGGTTGCCAACCTCCAGGCAGTAGCTGGCGATCTCCTGCTATTACGACTGATCTCCAGCCGATAGAGATCAGTTCCCTTGGAGAAAACGGCCGCTTTGGCAATTGGACTCTATGGCATTGAAGTCCCTCCCCTCCCCAAACCCCGCCCTCCTCAGGCTCTGCCCCCAAAACCTCCTGCCGGTGGCATAGAGGGACATGGCAACCCTAATCATTGGTTGTTGCTAGTATCTGCTTAGCCTTGGAATTGAGATTGGCCATTCATGCAGGACTGATTCCCGCGGTCACCCCCGGCTGACTGCTTCAGGTCTTTCTTTTGATTATGCATGCCTTTCCCTGACCGTCACAGGCCGCCCCACTCTGCCTGTGCATTTTCGCGCTTCTTGCCCATGTTTTCTGGATGCTGTTTTAGCCAGAATCTGGAAAACGCAGGCAAAACGTGTGGAAACGCACAGGGAGCATGAGGTGACCTCTGACAGTCGGGAAAGGCATGCGTAATGAAAAGGAAGATCCGAAGCAGTCGGTGGGGGTGACCGCTGGGAAAAGCCCTGCATAAATGGCAATTGAGTAATTTTTTTTTAGTTCTGTTCTTTACGTGTGACTGGATGATCTCAAGTGAGGCTGGCTGTTGCATCTCTGCATGAGTCGTTCCTCTGGGCATGCATTCAGGAAGCATGCCTATGGGCCAAATGACACAGTACATCTGTGTATTTCTTGAGGATATCATATCTACCACATAATTGACACAGGGGCTCAAAGCAGGATGCCAGCTGCAAATTCCCTGAGGGGACTCAATGCAGAAGCATGACAGGGGCCGGATTCAGATCAGGACCCCAGTGTGGGGGAGAGGAGCAGCCTTCCCCCATGACATTTTCCTGACCCGAAAGGGCAATGGTGGACCCAGGCTTGTGGGAAAAAAATCCGGTCAATTTCAGGTTTATTGGGCCTGAATTTTTTCGGGAAACCTGAAATAAGCTGAATTCCCATACTGGTAAATAAGGGAATTCTGCTTATTTTCGGGTTTCCCCAAAAAAATTGGGCATTCAAAGCTCCTGGGGGGCATTTTTTGAGGTAGAGCCCCCAAATTTGCAGCGTTGCTGTAAGGGACTCTCCTTGCATGAACCCCCAAGTTTGGTGAAGATTGGGTCCAGGGGTCCAGCTTTATGGATTCTGGAAGGGGTCGCCCCCATCCTCCTCCATCGAAAAGAAATAGTGAAGTGGCCGCAGTCAGATTCTCTACTGTGAACTTCTCTATGCTTCTCTATGGAGGAGCCTGGCAAACTTTCCCACCATTGAAAGCAATTTGTCCCATGGGGACCAATGCACGTGCACTGAGGTTTGCAAATACCCCTCCCCCTGAGAAAATGGGGCAGGGGGAGAAGGCAAGAGCCCTTCCTTCCTCCCTGCCCTGTAGTCCAGATCTGAACCCGCCCGAACTTGCAGCTGCCGCCTGGCTGCGAGTCCCCGTGGTGATCGTGTGGTAGATGTAAGTTTGTATCGAAGTCACGCAAAAGCAGAGGAAGTGGTTTCTTTCCAACCACACGTTTGAGAGCCAATGGTATAGGCATCAATTCAGTGAAAACCGGGAGGAGATATCATCGCATGCCTGGTGCTGTACCTTCCTGTAAATGACTTGGCCCCAGCCAGCCACCTCTCCTCTTTAGACTCTGAGCACTGGAAATCTGACAACACTGAACCACAAAGACTTAAGGGGTCTCTTTCCCCCCTAAAACGTTTAATCACTAGGGAAACCTCATGTTGTTTTAAAAGCAGACTGCAAGGAAGAAGATATTTTGAATAATGGCATAGCTGTAAGAATTATCTTACAGTTTCTTGTGCTCCTGCCAGCAGGGCAGGTTCAAGGGCAGCTGTTGTTACGTGGTTTTGGCAGCGTTGGTTGTGTGTGGCAGGTGCGGAGAGAAGGGTGCTTTTGGCAGGTCTGCACATTTTAACATGGGTGTCTAGTTTCAGAACTGGAGCAGGGACGGCTAGAGCCTCTCTCTTTTTTAAAAGAATATTTGATCTCTTTTGCTTTGTTTGCTCTGCTGAGTCGCTTTTCAGCCAGAGCTGTTCCTTCTCACTGTGCTAATCTTCCCAATTAGTTGGAAGGGGACAGAGCAGGGAAAATCAGCTCCTGGATATAGGGTTGACAGGTCCCCCCCATGCCACTGGAAGGAGCTTTGCTGGGGCGGGGGCATGTTCCCCATGGGTGAAGCATGTGCCGCGCGATGACGTCACTTCCGGTCTTGCCCTGGAAGCACCGGCATCACACGGGATGCTCTAGTCTAGCCATTCCTCCAAAAACTGGGAACCATACTGCACAACGTCATGGTTCTTCCCTTCCTCAATCGCTGCTCTCCTCGGGCTCCACTCCCATCCTGGAGTTGGCTACCCTACTGCCATATCGGCATACTCCCTAGGGTTGCCAACCTCCAGGTGGTAAAGCAAACCAAAAACAGCACGCAAGAACAATGTGATATAAATACAAATACAAGTGAAAAGGTGAAATAAGCAAAAACACAAACAGAACAAAACGCACAAATATATACAACAAAGCCTTCTGTCTACTTCTTCCTGCAAAAGAGAAAAGTAAGATTATATAGAACAAGCATTTTCAAGATCTGTGATCTGAATACTTGCCTTTGAACCTGTTATATTATATCAGTTTCTGACGATTGTTTGAATTGTCTAGGCTGGGAATTTTTTGTTGTATATATTTGTGCATTTTGTTCTGTTTGTATTTTTGCTTATTTCACCTTTTCACTTGTCACTTTAATATATTTGTATTTATATCATATTGTTCTTGAGTGCTGTTTCTGGTTTGCTTTACCTACTATACAGCACAGAGCCTTCCCTTTTTTTCCAACCTCCAGTTGGTGGCTGGAGATCTCCTGGGATTACAACTGATTTCCAGGCGACAGAGATCAGTTAACCTGGAGAAAATGGCTGCTTTGGAAGGTGGATTTTATGGCATTATATCCCAGCAAAGTATCTCCCTTCCGCAAGCCCTGCCCTCAGGCTTCACCCCCAAAATCTCCAGATAAGTTTCTGTAAATGAATGGTTTTACATGTATTGTGTTATGCACTTCTAGAAACTGTTGAAAATATAACTCAGTGGAAGTTAAGTTTAATATTGAAGCTATGTTTCATTGCAACTTATTTATTGTCTAGACATTAACTTATTGTCTAGACATTAGGAACTTAACTTATTGTCTAGACATTAGGAAGAATTTCCTAACAGTTAGAGTGGAACAGTCCTCAGTGGAACAGGCTTCCTCGGGAGGTGGTAAGCTCTCCTTCCCTGGAGGTTTTTAAGAAGAGGTTAGATGGCCATCTGTCAGCAATGCTGATTCTGTGACCTTAGGCAGATGATGAGAGGGAGGGCATCTTGGCCATCTTCTGGTCACTAGGGGTATGGAGGGGGGAGGTAGTTGTGAATTTCCTGCATTGTACAGGGGGGGGGGGTTTGGATGATGGCCCTGGTGGTCCCTTCCAACTCTATGATTCTATGATTCTATGATTTAAATGCTAAACTATATCCCAGTGGCAAGCTTCCAGGTAATAGCTGGAGATCTCCCGCTATTACAACTGATCTCCAGCCGATAGAAATCAGTTCCCCTGGAGAAAATGGCCGCTTTAGCTATTGGACTCTATGGCATTGAAGGCCGTCCCCAAACTCTGCCCTCCTCAGGCTAGGAGGTTGGCAAGCCGATGGGTTAAGAATGCAGCATCGAAATGCTTCAGAGGGGTGTCAATCATCACAGGAGCTTTTCAAGCGGTCTCTGTTATAAATAGCCCTTGTGGCAAAGAGTGCAGGAGCTAATGGCCCACCGGAAAGTTTGCCGTGGAGAGGTGGAAAGAATGAGGTGGCTGGCGACGCTCGGGACACCCACACATTTCAAGAGAGCGGCTTTATCAGTGGGCCACAGGGCGTCTCGCTGCAAAGAGCAGAGTTCCTGTGGAAACAGTTGCTGCAACTGCACATACCCCCCCCCCCCAAGATGCTGAGCTCCCTGTCTTGCAAAGCAGGTGACGGTAAACTAACCAGAACAGGTCCATTTCATTTTTTTAAAAAGAACAAAAGTTTGTACCCCATCCTGCCCCCCCCCCCGAGCCTCTTGAGGTTTAAAAGATTCTATAAAAAGAAAAGAAAAACCTTTGTGAACTTTCAATCTTACAGCAGATGTGGTGGTAAGTACTGTAAAATACCTGCAAAATGCATTTAGCAACACTTGCTCTCTGGATACGCAATTAAGGGAGGGAAGCAGGTGGAAGAAGACATTTATTTTGCAGGTTTGGGGAAAAACACACACACACAGTTAAAGGGTTCAGGTAGTAGGTGGTGTGAAAGACCCCTGCCTGAGACCCTGGAGAGCCGCTGCTGGTCTGAGTAGACACTACTGACTTTGATGGACCAGGGGTCCGATTCAGTAGAAGGCGGCTTCATGTGTAGCCTAGACAATAATAGCAATGCTTTAATGTTAACAACTCAAAGCACTTAATGTGTGTTGTCTTTGAGAATCATATAAAGGCCCTTTAAGGAAAACCAATTATCGCCCTCTATTAAAGATGGAAGGTGCACATTTGATTCAAGGCTGAGCATGTGGTTGCTCATAATTGAGCAGAAATTTGAAAGGGGTTCGTCACCGCTGATCTTGTGTTGCCATTGTACCTCTGTGTATTTGAATGTGTGTGTGTGTGTGTGTGTGTGTGTGTGTAAAATGCCTTCAAGTCGCAGCCGACTTATGGCGACCCCTTTTGGGGGTTTCATGGCAAGAGGTGGTTTGCCAGTGCCTTCCTCTGCACAGCAACCCTGGTATTCCTTGGTGGTCTCCCATCCAAATTCTAACCAGGGCTGAACCCTGCTTAGCTTCTGAGATCTGACGAGATCAGGCTAGCCTGGGCCATCCAGGTCAGGGCGTGTATGAATGACACTGCACTAAAAAATTAAATTCCCTTGTACTCAAGGCTTTGCATTCCTGAGATCCAGTATGACATGCTGATTAAAATGTCAAATTTGGACTGGGGAGACCAATCACAATGGGTAGCCATGTTAGTCTGTTTGTAGCAGTAGAAATGAGCAAGAGTCCAGTAGAACCTTAAAGACTAACAAAATTTCTGGCAGGCTAGGAGCTCTCGTGAGCCACAGCTCACTACTTACCAGAAATCGCCGCAGTAATGTGTTCTGGATATTTTGAAAAACATTTTTGTCCATTCTCAAGGCATGAGATTGTAGTCTTTGCATTATTAGAAAAATCTATACCTTCACTATTGGAGGAGGGGACATGGGGTGTGTTCTACATCACTTTCAAGAAAAATCCAGTATGCTGAGAAGAAGAACAATGAACGAATTTCAAAAGAACTGGATGTGTTATTTTGAATATGCAAAGTTGAAGATATAAAATAAAATAAGATATTAGTGTGTATTAGTATAGAGAGTAGAGAGTAGACACAGTCATCTTGGAAGGCATGATAGTAAAAGCTTAAACTTTTTAAAGAAATTAAATAATACTGAAGAAGTCATAGTGGATAGCAGAAATATTAAACAACAATACAGTTTAACCAGAATATAATTAGTAAGACAACATTGAGATGACTGGGACTTTAAGAAATGTTGAACGTTAACCCTGGAAGAAGCCATTTAATAAAATGTTTCTTGAGGGGGAGGAGATTTTTAAGTAGCGCTGGATTCAAGTGTGAGGGATGAACACATGAAGCTGCCTTATACCGAATCAGACCCTTGGCCCATCATAGTCAGTATTGTCTACTCAGACCGGCAGTGGCTCTCCAGGGTCTCAGGCAGAGGTCTTTCCCATCACCTACCTGCCTAGTCCCTTTAACCGGAGATGCCGGGGATTGTACCTGGGACCTTCTGAATGCCAAGCAGATGCTCTACCACTGAGCTACAACCCTTCCCCACTGCTTTCACCACGGCTTCCTGCCCTCCTTCCAGTGTCCCCGTCAGCGTTATGCCATGTGTGAAAGCCGGTGTGGTATAGTGATTAGCATGATGGACTAGTATCTGGGAGAAGAAGAAGAAGAAGAGTTGGTTTTTATATGCTGACTTTCTCTACCTCTTAAGGAAGACTCAAACTGGCTTATAATCACCTTCCCCTCCCCACAACAGACACCCTGTGAGGTAGGTGGGGCTGAGAGAGCTGTGACTAGCCCAAGGTCACACAGCTGGCTTCATGTGTAGGAGTAGGGAAACAAAGCCAGTTCACCAGATTAGCGTCCACCACTCATGTGGAGGAGTCGGACTCGGGAATCAAACCCGGCTCTCCGGATCAGAGTCCTCTGCTCCAAACCACCTCTCTTAACCACTACACCACGCTTACCCAGGTCTGAATCCCGACTCTGGCATGAAGCTTGGTTGGGTATCCGTGGGCCAGTCACAAACACAGGGTTGTTGTGAGGATAAAATGGAGGAGAGGAGAACAATGTCAGCTGTTTGGGGCCCCATTGGGGAGAAAGGCCGGGTATAAATAAATGAAATAAATCAATAGTTGGATGCTGGGGAGCTCTCTGCAGTGATCAGGACTGCTCAAGCCCTCCACAGCCTCCAGATTCTCTCTATGCTCCTTGCATGCCGTCCAGGCCCAACTCAAACATCATGTCTACATAAAGTGCTATCAAGTTGCAGCCAAGTTATGGCAACCAAAACGATCAGGGCACCACAGCAACTGCCCTATGAGGAGCAGTTAAAACATTTAGGGCTGCTTGGAAAGAAGGCGGTTAAGGGGAGACATGACAGAGGTCTATAAGATTATGCATGGTATGGAGAGAGTGGACAGGGAGCAGCTTTTCTCCCTCTCTCATAATACTAGAACGTGGGGTCATCTGCTGAAGCTGGAGGGCGAGAGATTCAAAACTGATACAAGGAAGTATTTCTTCACACAACACATAGTTGAATTGTGGAACTCCCTGCCCCAGTATGTGGTGACTGCTGCCAACTTGGAAGGCTTGAAGAGGGGAGTGGACATGTTCATGGAGGATAGGGCTATCCATGACTACTAGTCAAAATGAATACTAGTGCATACCTATTCTCTCCAGGATCAGATGAGCATGCCTATTATATTAGGTGCTGTGGCAGGATAATGCTGCTGCAGTCGTCTTGCTTGTGGGCTTCCTAGATGCCCCTGGTTGGCCACTGTGTGAACAGACTGCTGGAGTTGATGGGCCTTGGTCTGATCCAGCAGGGCTTTTCGTATGTTCTTATGGCGACCCCACAGGGTTTTCAAGGCAAGAGACGAAGTGAGGTGGTCCGCCATTGCCTGCCTCTGCATAGCAGCCCCGGACTTCCTTGCTGGTCCCCCATCCAAGGACTAACCGGGGCCAATCCTGCTTAGCTTCCGAGATCTGGCAGGATTGGGCTAGCCTGGGCTGTCACAGGAAAAGAAATGATTATCCTGACTCCCTGCCTGCCACCCAGATGATCAAGGTTTGGGGAATTTTCTCCCCCAGGCTGTGTCATGTTATGCTCTGTGTACAGGCGGACTTTTGCACATGTGGACAATGCAAGAGCTATCTTCGTGCATGCACATGGATTGTTAAGCTCTGCACATGGCGAATGAACTGGGCAGTTCCCTTCTGCACGCCATGTACCTCCCTTGGGCAAGGGCTAATGACAGGTTGCTCATACCACCCCAGAAACTGAAGTTGCCAGTGACTACCTTTCCTCGTCTTCTCCCTCCTCCCCATCATTTGTAGGGCATAGAGACCATGCTCAGTGCTTCGTTTGCTGCCATTCTTGGAACAAGGCCTGACAGATTTTATCCAAACTTCCCTTGTTGGTTTGAACTTTCTAGTTTGACATAGCTTTGACATCCTTCTCGGCCAAGGGTTACTCCTTTCCTTCCTGATTTCAGTTCTGGTTGAACCGCTTCAGGGAGGATTCCCAACTTCAGGCTTTTGGGGCAGAGCCTGATGAGGGCGGGGTTTGGGGAGGAGAGGGACTTCAATGCCATAGAGTCCAATTGCCAAAGTGGCCATTTTCTCCAGGGGAACTGATCTTTGTCGGCTGGCGATCAGTTGTAACAGCAGCAGATCTCCAGCTAGTACCTGGTGGCTGGCAACCCTAGATTGGGGAGAGGATAAAAGGGAAGAGGAGAGTATGCAACCCTGTGCACCTAAAAGGAAAAATAAGGTAAAAATAGACGTTGTGCAAGTTACACAGGCTGGTTGTGTGGTCCATGTTTTCCCTCTTTGTGAATTGTAGTAAGTATTTTCCAGGAAAGAAACAGCCGGGAGACAGCACTTGGGAATGAGATTATACTCATACAATTACTCAGGTGGCACATGAAACATATGCAGTTATGAAACGTATACAAAGAAGGATGCTTCCTTGTGAGGTATTTCATTTCACTGAGGCATTTTTACACAATTGAGGAAGTGTCATTTATGAAAAATTGTAGGGCCAGGCTCTTGGGGAATTGCCTGATGCTATTACAAACATGATTTCATTACATTGGCCTTTCCCCCCTTTAAACAATGTGCCTCACCTATTATTATTTATACAACACCCTGATATACATGCTGCCTAGGTTTGCCATGTCCCTCTTCCAATATTATTAGTAGTGAGCATCAGGATTTGATTCATTGTGTCTCAGCGGCAGCCAAGAAGATTCAGTGATGAATGCCAAGTGCATTGGTAACCTTTGGAGGGAGCCAGTAATTCCAGAGGTAAAGAGTTGGTCATTGAAACCCTAGGCCTTGGCTACTAGGGTTGCCAGGTCACCCCTCTCTTCTGGCGGGAGGCTTTGGGGCGAAGCGGAGGCAGGGATCGGGTGCGTGCAGCTGCACCGATGTGATCACGTCACTTCCGGTTTACACCCAGAAGTGCCACATCACAACGGGCCTTTTACCACTCAAACTGGGAGTTTGAGTGGTAAAAAACGCCGTTATGATACGGCGCTTCCGGGTAGGGTTGCCAACCTCCAAGTACTAGCTGGAGATCTCCTGCTATTACAACTGATCTCCAGCCGACAGAGATCAGTCCACCTGGAGAAAATGGCCGCTTTGGCAATTGGACTCTATGGCATTGAAGTCCCTCCCCTCCCCAAACTCCGCCCTCCTCAGGCTCCGCCCCCCAAAAAACCCCCAGTGGCAATGAGGGACCTGGCAACCCTACTTCCAGGTGTAAACCGGAAGTGACACAATCACGTTGGTGCAGCCGTGCGTGCAAACGATCTCTTCCGAGCCGGCCAATCTAAGCAACCTGGTAACCCTATTGGCTACGGTGAAGAACATAACAAACTATGCCAGTCTGAGAGACTATAGAGTTCAAATAGCTTCCAAACAATGTGGCAACTTTTTATAGTTTTGGCAAGATTCTGGACAAATATATGCACTGGATCCTGTGGTTCCACGATATTTCTTATAGCCCAAGGAATGTTCTCCTAACACTAGAGACTCTTCCACTATAGAGCCTCCTTTGTCAGGAGAAAGTGTCTTGTGGTAGAGGTAAAGCACCCCTGTTAAGTGGAATGGATCTGTAGAATCCATCCAGCCCACAGATTTGAAAGTATAATAAGAGAAGTACTGGCATGCTATGCATACAAATGAAATGGAGCTCAATATAATGTAGTTAATATACGCTAAATCTTGTTTGTGTTGTAAGGGTTGCATTAAAAAAAATTAACCAAGAAAGCTGCTTTTGGACGAATTCCAGATTAGAATCACAGAGTTGGAAGGGGCCACGCAGGCCATCCGGTCCAACCCCCTACTCAATGCAGGATCAGCCTAGAGCAGGGGTGGGGAACGTCAGGCCCGGGGGCCGTTAAAGGCCCATGAAATCATTTGTTCTGGCCCTTTGTGGGTCCTGGCAGATCTCTAGCTCAGAAGTATCTAAGACTGGTGATCCGCTCCCTCTAGGGTTGCCAACTGCCAGGTAGTGGCTATATATAACTCTATGATAAGTGTATTTGAATGATCCACAAAGGCTACAAGGCCAATGTTACATGAAAATTACACTGGTACTACAAAAAGTAAGAAAAGTACAATCACATTCATTCCAAAAATACAATCTTCTCTGAAGGATGGTGCACAGTGACGATGCCTAGGGATCATTCAAATACACTTATCATAGAGTTATGTATAGCCATAGTCTGTGCTTAGTTACTAACCTTAGGTATTGGTACAGAGGTGTCCTTTTGGATTGCTAACTGCCAGGTAGTAGCAGGAGATCTCCTACTAATTCAACTGATTTCCAGCCGATAGAGATAAGATTACCTGGAGAAAAATGGCCGCTTTGGCCATTGAACTCTATGACATTTAAGTCCCTCCCCTCCCCAAACCCTGCCCTCTTCAGGCTCCGCCCCCAAAATCTCCCGCCGGTTGCGAAGAGGGACCCGGCAACCCTAGCTCCCTTCCGCAGACAGGAATAGCCTCTATTCAAGGTGGACGTGAGTTTGTTTTGCTGAGAAAAGGAACCTTTTTCCCCCTTGCAGAAGAGTTGTTAGCTATGGAGCTGCTAGGGCCACCCAAGAAACTGTGTTAACCCTTTCCCGCCCGGGCCGTGGAGAAACATATTCCCTCTGTAATACAAGAGGGCTGGGGGCGGAAGTGGTGACAATGGAGGGGTTAAAGGGGCAGGGCCAGAATGCGTGGGGGAGGCGGGTTCTTAGCCAGCGTGTCCTCATTTCACCCCTGCAGGCAGAGGTAGCAGGAGCCAGCTGTAGAATCTGGCCCCAACCGTGCGGAGCAGGAGCAACTCCAGTGTGTAGCCATCCTGTGCCACCAGGTGGGCGAGTACGCCACCGGTTGGATGCCTGCCTGCTTGCCCGCGCGCGGGGGAGGTGTCATCTGGGGCAGCTGCCTGCTTGGGGCTTGGTCAGCTAATTTTTAGGTTGATAATTTTGTATGGCCCGCGAATGATGTTATAAATATCCAAATGGTTTCCCACCCCTGGCCTAGAGCATCGCTGATAAGTGCTTGTCCAGCCTCTGCTTAAAGATTGCCAGAGAGGGGGAGCTCACCACCTCCCTAGGTAGCTGATTCTACTCTTGAGCAACTCTTACTGTAAAAAAACTTTTCCTAATATACCTTTCCACCTGCAATTTAAACCCGTTATTGTGAGTCCTATCCTCTGCTGCCAACAGGAACGGCTCCCTGCCCTCCTCTAAGTGACAGCCCTTCAAATGCGTCAAGAGAGCGATCATGTCCCCCCTCAACCTCCTCTTCTCCAGACTAAACATTCCCAACTCCCCCAGCCTTTCCTCATTGGCCTTGGTCTCCAGGCCCCTGATCATCCTCGTCGCTCTCCTCTGCACCCGTTAGACTCGATCCACATCCTTTTTGAAGCGAGGCCTCCAGAACTGCACACAAGACTCCAGGTGTGGCCTGACTAATGTTGTGTACGGCGGAACTATGACGTCTTGCTATTTGGATACTATGCCACTGTAGATGCACCCCAAGATCGCATTAGCTTTTTTTGTCACTGCGTCACTGTTCATATTTACCCCCAAGATCTTGTTCACACACACTGCTACCCAGAAGGGTATCCCCCATCCACAAGGTTGCCAACCTCCAGGTATTAGCTGGAGATCTCCCGTTATTACAACTGATCTCCAGCCAATAGAGATCAGTTCCCCTGGAGGAAATGGCCGCTTTGGCAATTGGACTCAATGGCATTGAAGTCCCTCTCCTCCCCAAACCCCGCCCTCCTCAGGCTCCACCCCTAAAACCTCCCACCAGTGGCGAAGCGAGACCTGGCAACCCTACCCATCCAGCATGCATGTCCCTCATTTTTGTCACCCAGAGGTAGAACACTGAGATGTAAATATCTTAATATGAAAAGAATTTTAAAAAGTGGGATGTGTGTGTGCCGTCAAGTCACAGCTGACGCATGGCAACCACATAGGGTTTTCAAGGCAAGAGACATTCGGAGGTGGTTTGCCATTGCCTACCTCCGTGTGGGCTGAGAGAGTTCGAAAAGGGGAGACATGAAAAGGGAGACATGATAGAGGTCTATAAAATTATGCATGGTTTGGAGAGAGTGGACAGGGAGAAGTTTTTCTCCCTCTCCCATAATACTATAACGCGGGGTCATCTGCTGAAGCTGGAGGGTGAGAGATTCAAAAACAGATAAAATTAAGTCTTTCTTCACACAACGCATAGTTAAATGGTGGAACTGCCTGCCCCAGGATGTGGTGATGGTTGCCAACTTGGAAGGCTTTAAGAGGGGAGTGGACATATTCATGGAGGAAAGGGGTATTCATGGCTATTAGTTAAAATAGATACTAGTCAAGCTGCATACCTATTCTCTCTAGTATCAGAGGAGCATGCCTATTATATTAGGTGCTGTGGAACGCAGGCAGGATGGTGCTGCTGCAGTCGTCTTGTTTGTGGGCTTCCTAGCGGCACCTGGTTGGCCACTGTGTGAACAGACTGCTGGACTTGATGAACCTTGGTCTGATCCAGCAGGGCCTTTCTTATATCCTTATGAAAAGAACTGTGACTGGCCCAAAGTCACCCAGCAGGCTTCAAGTGGAAGAGTGGGGAATTGAACCCGGTTCTCCAGATTAGAGTCCACTGCTCTTAAACACTACACCATGTTGGCTCTGGAAAAGTGGGATGGAAATATTTTAAACAAGTAATATTTCAAATGCCGTATCTCCTAGAAATGTGTGGTATGGACTTTATTCCCTTAAGCATACTTGCCTGGTAGGTCTTTCTCTCTTACTCTTCTTGACAATGAGTTCTTTGACCTAGAGAGAAAGTAAGGTGTGTGGGAAATAAAATATAAATTTAAGTCTAGCCCTGAGCGTTTTCCCTGTTCTCTCTTTATTTACCTCCACATCAGTGAGGCTCTTTTTTTAATGGAAAAAATGCTAAGCTTCACTTTCTCACATCTACTGGTTATACCTGTTTTACTGCTTTTGCAGATGCCATGTGTGGGTGTCGGTGAGTTCCCTGCAGAGAGCTCTCTTTGGGTGAATCATCAGTCAGTTTCTGTTGCGTTTGAGATGACGTGCAATTTAAAGATCCCGCGTTTTCAATTTTGCAACACGTTTCTCCTTAGGGTTAAATTGTGGAACTCCCTGCCCCAGGATGTGGTGATGGCTGCCAACTTGGAAGGCTTTAAGAGGAGAGTGGACATGTTCATGGAGGAGAGAGGTATTCATGGCTACTAGTCAAAATGAATACTAGTCATGATGCATACCTGTTGTCTCCAGGATCAGAGTAGCATGCCTATTATATTAGGTGCTGTGGAACACAGGCAGGACAGTGCTGCTGCAGTTGTCTTGTTTGTGGGCTTCCTGGTTGGCCATTGTGTGAACAGACTGCTGGACTTGATAGACCCTGGTCTGATCCAGCATTGCTTTTCTTACGTTCTTAGGGTTAACTGGCCTGGAAATGGTTTCCTATGGAGACGAGAAGATTGAGGCACTGGGAAGTTATTATGTCCCAGCGGTATAGAGCATGTGCTTTGCTGTAAGACGATAAGGGCTTTCAGCCTGAATAAGGATGGGTGGGGGGTGGAGTTCTCTCAGAATTACCATTAATCTCCAGATTAAAGAGATCAGTTCACCTGGATAAAATGGCACCTTTGCAGGGTGGACACTATGGTATACCATAGAGTCCAGGAGAAATGGAAGCCCTAGAATAGCTGCAGAGGGTAGATGCTCTAAGACTTTTGTTCCTCCTGTGGTGTACCATAAAGACTAGAACCAACTGATTGTCACCTATGAAGATACTGAAGGCAAAAGGCAAAAAGACGGGGTGGAAGTACTATTGGCTGGAATCTTCCGATGGGCTTTCAGAAAGGATTTTTCTCCTTAATAAAAACCTGATGAGGATTTTGAGAGGGTTTTTTTAAAAAAATGGTTGGCCATTTATGCTTGGTAATTAGCAGTGTGTTCCAGGCTGAATTGCCCCACATATTTTGTTGAGTTTCTCACGGGTGGACCGTCGTGCAGGAAGCGACTGCGAAGCCGGCGCATACCTGCTTTACATTACTTAAGAGCCCCTTTAATGCGACCCTTGTGTTTGCTCCGCCCCTACACCGAAGAATCCCCTGAAGGAACCATGCAAAACGCCGCGCTTTAGCTGTGTGTGTGTGTGGGGGGGTTGAATTTCTCCTTTTACGTCGGGACCGTGAATAGCCATTTTAAAGGTCGCATTTCAAAAAAGAGCTTTGAGCGAGATTCAAAACTGACCCAGCCTAAATGGCCTTGAGTGGATGCTGTGCAGTTATACCAGCACAAATACGTAGGATCAAAAGGTTAGTACGATACACAGAACACATGAATACAGAAGTCTACCAGCGATGTAAGGTGGGGAAGATGTGGGTGGGAGTGATATAACGCAGGAAATTTAAATTTTGGTGGGAGGAAGTGATTTCACCGGCAAGGGAGGAGTTGGATGATATGACCTTTGGCCCGGATGTGACATCACAATCCCACCGAGGTCCCTCCCGTCCTCAAGCTCCACCCTCCCCAGTTACCACCCATGCATCTCCAGCCATTTCCTAAGCTGGAGTTGGCAAACCCAACGGTGATGGGTATTCTGAAGCAGGGGTTCCGGCAGTGGGTCCCGTCTGCCTTTCGTCACAGCAGCCTGTGGGTGGGGGACGCCTGTCGACCTAGTGTCTGCTGCTCTGCAGTGCCCTCACGGTGGATGGCCAGAGGTGGTACTGCAACTTCCAGTTGTGAAGATATGTTTGAAAGTAAGAGTCTGGCAGAATTTCAGAAGATGTAGGAGTGACTGAATAGGAATTGTAGGAGTCAGGGATAAGAGACCCAAGTACCCAGCTAAGCAAATGGCGCACAATAAAATTGATACTGGCTCGCCGGAATTAGAGCTCATCTCCAGACTACAGAGATAGGTGACCCTGGAGAAAAATGGCTACTTTGGAGGGTGGACTTTATGGCATTGTACCCCACCGAGGTCCTTGCCCTCCCCAAGTTCCATCCCCATATCTCCAGGAGTTTCCCAACCTGCATCTGGCCACCTTACCCGCCCCCCCCCATCCCCTGCCAATGGCCGGGAGGGGGGACATGGCAACCCTAGGCCTGCATCAAGTGGGTTTGTTTTGTTTTAGAGATCAACATATGAATCCCTTGTATTATGTCTAGTATAGCTGGGGTTGCCAACTGCGGGTGGGTAAATTCCTGGAGGTTTGGGAGTGGAGTCTGGGGAGGGGCAGGAGCTCAGCAGGGTACAATACCTATAGACCACTTTTCTGAGCATCCATTTTCTCCAAGGGAACTGATCTCTGTGGTCTGAAGATCAGATGTGATTCTAGGAACCCTAAGCACAGTCCTTAGCAGCTCTAACATGTGCCTTTTGGAAAACTCTCTTCTAAGGACAGGGTAAGAATTAACTGGTCGTTTTCTTTAAAAGCATAAGCAAGACAAATAAGAGGCGAAAGCTTGAGGATATTATGTATTGCTGTAATCTTCCCTAGACATCTAGGGTGTGTTCATATTCAAGCACATAATATTGCTTTAAATGGCTTACAAAAACTCATCATCCGTAAATGTTACTACAACCTGATTTTTTTTTTAATTTAAAGGAGTATACTTCAGGTTATGAATCCCTCATTTCCGAAATCATAAGACTGCTTTAAATGGCTTATAGAAACTTGGCATCAGTAAATGTTACTACAACCTGAATGTTGTTTTTTTAATTTAAAGAAGTATACTTTAGGTTACGACTCTCTCATTTCCGAAAAGCACCCACATCCTGTGGTTTACATAAAAACAGGGAGGGGCTAAGTCCCCCATGGATCAAAAGATGCAGTTTTCTATTTGTGGCAACAAGATGACTTCATGCACAACAGTGAGGGTTTGCGGGGGTGTGTGTGTGTTGGAGCTTCTTGTGCTCCTAGTTCAAACTGTGTCTGGGTTAGGACTGCAAATTGAAGCCTGGAGCCAGCAGTGAAAATTGGCACTTTTATGGCCACTGCTTGTGGGCTTCCCAGCAGCTAGAGTTGCTAGCCAGTGGCTGGCAATCAGTGGGAGTCTGAAAGGGGCGGGGGACATGGGGGCATCATTGGCATCTGTAAAGCCCTTAAAAAAAATGGTTTGTTTAAGAAGATAATACAAGCATGGGCATCTGCTTGGCGTGCAGAAGGTCCCAGGTTCAATCCCCGCCATCTCCAGTTCAAGGGACTAGGCAAGCAGGTGATGGGAAAGACCTCTGCCTGAGATCCTGGAGAGCAGCTGTCGGTCTTAGTAGACAATACTGACTTTGACGGACCAAGGGTCTGATTCAGTATAAGGCCGCTTCATGTGTTCATGCCTCGGAGGTATTGTGGGTTCAATTAAGCAATAAAGCGAAGCGCAATAAAATGAGGTGTTCCTGTATGAATATCGGGGTGGGGGATGCAATCCTTTCTCATGGGAGGAGGGAGGAAGATTACAGATGGGGGTTCTGCCAAGTTACTATGATCGTCATCATGGCAGGATACTTATTGTTTTAAAGAAGGTGATTATTCATAAACAGATCAAGGTTTCTGAACTTACCAGGTTTGTTCACACTGTTAACAATTCGTAGACAGGCAATGGCAAACTACGGGGGTTACCGCACTTTGTATTCCCAGTGAGGTATTAAGTTTGAAAATGTTATAAAAACATCACTTTAAAAGGGTTTTTGGATACCACGGCTTATAAATGGTTGGAAGACGTCTTCACAGCTAAAGGGGCCAAACAAAGTGCGAACAGTATTTTTTATAACATTTTCAAACTCTCAATACATCGCTGGGAATACAAGTACGGTAACCCCCTACCTCTGTTCCAGCATGGTGTAGTGGTTAAGAGCGGTGGACTCTAATCTGGAGAACCAGGTTTGATTCCCCACTCCCCCACATGAGCGGCAGACTCTAGTCTGGAGAACCAGGTTTGTTTCCCCAGTCCTCCGCACGGGTGGTGGACCCTAAACTGGAGAACCAGGTTTGATTCCCACTCCTCCACATGAAGCCTGCTGGGTGACCTTGGGCCAGTCACAGTTCTCTCCAAACTTTCTCAGCCCCACCTACCTCACAAGGTGTCTGTTGTAGGGAGAGGAAGGGAAGGCGATTGTAAGCCAGTTTAAGACTCCTTAAAGGCAAAGAAAATTGGGTTATAAAAACCAACTCTTCTTCTTCTCCTCTCTTGCCTTGGAAACCCCATGGTCCTGGGGTTGCCATGAGTCGGTTGTAATTTGACAGCACACAGTTATTCTACTGGTTTGGTTTAGGAGGCAGGCAATCGAAGATTCTGCTGCTTACGAAGAATTCACTTCCTTTTCATTGCTTTTCCAGTCTCTTTAAGTTTTTCATTACATTCTTCAATATAGGTTGACAAAAGATCATTACAGCGTGTGAAAATATAGCAAGATATTCAGAAACAGCCCAGAATCTCTTATTTGAGTCAACAGATCATAGGCAAGGGATCAATTTTTGTGGACTTTTGTGTGGCTTCAATTTGGGCAGTTATTTTGCCGGCTATTAAAATGTCCCATATCATCCTGAAGCTCCATCAAGGGTACGGTATCCTCTGGGTGTCAGATGTATAGGATTACGCTTACCTATCCATATAGCACACAGGTAGGGTTGCCAGCTCTAGGTTTGGAAATACCTGGAGATTTTTGGGGGTGGAGCCTGAGGAGGGCGGGCCTTGGAAAGGGGAGGAACTTCAGTGCCATAGAGTCCAATTGCCAAAGCGGCCATTTTCTCCAGGGGAACTGATCTTTGTCGGCTGGCGATCAGTTGTAACAGCAGCAGATCTCCAGCTAGTACCTGGAGGTTGGCAACCCTACACACAGGAGACTGGCAGCTTCCACAGTATGCTTTTTTATCGTTTCACACGTACTTGGAACCACAACCTACACACAGAGAACTAGAACAGGGGCCCCTCCCATACAGGACTGGGAGGGGAACACAGAAACTAGTTTATGTGGACTCACTTAAAGCCACACACACAAACGTACATCTTAGGGGAAAGTAACAGAAGGGTCAGTTTGACATCTTCTGTGCACTACTATATTTTTGGAGACTGGGGTTCTGCCTTTGAGAGTCAGCGTGGTGTAGTGGCTAAGAGTGGTGGAGCAGTGGACTCTGATCTGGAGAACCAGGTTTGATTCCCCACTCCTCCACATGAGTGACAGAGGCTAATCTGGTGAACCGGGTTGGTTTCCCCACTCCTACATGTGAAGCCAGCTGGGTGATCTTGGGCTAGTCACAGCTCTCTTAGAGCTCTCTCAGCTTCACCTACCTCACAGTATGTCTGTTGTGGGGAGGGGAAGGGAAGAAGATTGTAAGCCAGTTTGATTCTCCCTTAAGTGGTAGAAAAGTCGGCGTATAAAAAACCAACTCTTCTTCTTCTTCTTCTTCTTCTTCTTCTTCTTCTTCCACACTTTCCTGTTGCCAGCCCTGGGTTGGGAAATACCTGGAGATTTTGGGGGTGGAGCCTGGGGAGGGCAAGGTTTGGGGAGGGGAGGGACCTCAGCAGGGTACAATGCCATAGAGTCCACCCTCCAAAGCAGCAATTTTCTCCAGGGGAACTGCTCTTGGTTGTCTGGAGAGCAATTGTCATAGCGGGAGACCACCAAGATCCATCTGGAGGTTGGCAACCTTACACAGCATGGAAATTATTTAGGAAAGAGATACTTGGAACTGGAATATATAATTCTGTCTCCTTGCTGTGGTCCTCGCCCTGCAGGCTGATAACATCCGTGATGATATCTGAGCCATCCCTGGAGTCTAAATTCATTTTGGTGATCTTTCCCCCCCAATTTTCCATCTGTTGCAGGTCGACCTGGAGCCAGAAGGAAAAGTGTTTGTAGCAATCACCCTCTCAGGAAGTTTCACTGAAGGTAAGAAGAATGCCCTTCCCTCCTCTTCTTCCCCCATTTCTTTTCTTTTTTTTAGCATGTCCTCATATCTTGACACTAGACAGGGCCAATGTCAGGGGTTGGCACCCTCGGGCAATTGACAGCCATCCGACAGCCAATTGAACATATCACTGAAGACATGGACGTTCGCCCTCCTCTCTCTTTTCACATATTAGGGATTATACAGGTTGAAGGCTGAAGCCCTTTTCCTTGTGTTCCCTGGCCTGATCCTAACTAGGTACCACACCTCTGGCACTGAGGAGGGCCCACAACTCACATGTGATTCTTTGTCTTAGGGGAGTGGCCGTGGCTCAGTGGTAGAGCATCTGCTTGGCATTCAGAAGGTCCCGGGTTCAATCCCCGGCATCTCCAGTTAAAGGGACTAGGCAAGTAAATGATGTGAAAGACCTCCGCCTGAGACCCTGGAGAGCCGGTCTGAGTAGACAACACTGACTTTGATGGACCCAGGGTCTGATCCAGTATAAGGCAGCTTCATGTGTTCATGTGTTTGTCTGGCAACATGCATAAAGGGGGAAGGGTGATGTTTACAGAAGAAGAAGTAGTGTTGGTTTTTATATGCCGACTTTATCTTTAAGGAGAATAAAACCGGCTTACAATCTCCTTCCCTTCCCCTTCCCACCACAGACACCTTGTGAGGTCGTTGGGGCGGAGAGAGTTTGGAAAGAACTGCGACTAGCCCAAGGTCACCCAGCTGGCTTCATGTGGAGGAGAGGAGAATCAAACACGGTTCTCCAGATTAGAGTCCGCTGCTCTTAACAGCTACACCACGCTGGCTGTGTCGAGGGCGTTGTGCTTTCCTCCTTCCTTCAAGAGGGAGTTGTGTTTGTGCGGGCGTACAAGGAAGAGAGGGCAGCCAGTTTAGCCGGATGGACCTGGGTCTTGACATGAGCTGCCGATGTCTGCAAATAGGCTCTCGTGATTGAACACACAACTTAATAATGGCAAAGAGTCCAGGTAGTTTTAGCATCCTGTTTGAGTGAAGGTGGGAGAGACTTGAATGAGAACAAAAGTCTTTTATTTTTAGAATGAATAGGCTGTCTCTCAGCTACATCTTGGTTCCCATTCAAGTCTCTACTAGAGTTCCCAGTGCTAGGCCAATGCTGGGAGGGCAGTCCCTAGAAAGGGTGGAGTTTGGGGCGGCTGTGATGTCACCTCTTCGTGAATCTCTAGGAATTTCCCTTCATCTCTGTGCACTGGTGGGAGCTTTCCAAGGCTGTGGCTGCGGTGCGCGATGCGCGCACACACCCCACGCAACACGCCTACATCACTTCCAGGTTTACCCAGAAGCAACGCGGACGCTCTAGCTATCTCACCCAAAACTCTATGGTTTCCATAGAGGTTTATCCGAGATTGCCAGAGTGTCCGCGCCACTTTCGGGTGGCAACCCGGTGGATCGGCGGGATTTTACCCGGCACCACCGGGCGCCTGGCAATCCTAGCTAAAGACCACAGAGACTAAGGGGAAATCCTAGAAGCATGGATGGGGGGGGGGGCGTTGTTTTCTCCCACTCCTCAGTTTCTTGACGGTGGGAGATTGAGGTGGGGGAAGACTGTTCCCTGCCGAACCCCCCAGTTAGGAAGCCTAATCTCTACTGGACTGTCAGCACTGAGAAACTAAGACCTTGTTCCTGTATACAGGAGAATTGAGGTAGTTGAATGGACTGCACTGTTTTAGGTGCTGGATTCTAGTTTGAGTGTTCTTCATAAAAGCTCCACGCAAGGAGAAGACTAGCAGACCAGGGGGGAAAGGCTCTACCCTCTCTCCCTGTTTTGGTATTCTAGTTTTCTATTTGCAGGGAGTTTTTAACCTGGGGGAAGATTCCAAACTACGATCTTTCACCACCAGTTGGAACTTCCGTTCTGCCACTTTATAGCCCTGCGTGTGAGAGCCAGACCATAAAAAAGTACATTTGCCCCTCATTTGTAGGTAATCCCTGGAAAATACTGAACATTTGCTTTAACTCCCCTGGTTCGTTCCTTATTTTTGTCCGTGGTATGACTTCCTCTTGGGGCTTCTGGCTCATGATTTTCCGAGAACTCTTTTGCTCCTTTGAGCTATGGAAGTATAACCTGTTCCCTTTATTTAAGCTTTCAACTTCTGTGTCGGCAGGGGCAGGAGAGGATAATAATGCTTTTGAGAACAGGGTGGAGGTGAGGTGGAGGGGAATGAAGTAGTAATTCTCTGAATACTGGTTGCAAAAGGGGCCAGAGCAGGGACAGGCATTGGCCGAGGGCTGTTAGCCTCCGGATACTATGGTCACTTTGGCCATTGGACTCTATGGCATTGAAGTTTGTCCCCTCTCCAAACCCCGCGCTCCTCAGGCTCCACCCCCAAAACGTCCTGCCGGTAGCAAAGAGGGACCTGGCAACTCTACAGTGGCCTCTGAGGTTTTTTTTTTTGTAGGCCTCCTGGGCGTTTGGTTGGCCATTGCAGGAAACAGGATGCTGGACTATTTATTTATTAACATTATAGGTAGCCTGCCTCTCTTGGTGAGACTCAAGATGCATTGTGTGGGTGTGTGCTATGCACCATCAGTAGGGTTGCCAGGTCCCTCTTCGCCACCGGTGGGAGATTTTTGGGACGGAGCCTGAGGAGGGTGGGGTTTGGGGAGAGGAGGGACTTCAATGCCATTGACTTTAATTGCCAAAGCGGCCATTTTTCTCCAGGTGATCTGATCTCTATCGGCTGGAGATCAGTTGAATTAGCAGGAGATCTCCTGCTACTACCTGGCAGTTGGCAATCCTAACCATCAGGTCACTTCTGACTTAATGGCAATCCTATGAATCAATGGAAGGGTTGCCAACCTCAAGATGACTGGAGATCTCCCGCTATTACAACTGATCTCCAGGCGACAGAGATGAGTTCCCCTGGAGAAAATGGCTGCTTTGGCAATTGGACTCTATGGCATTGAACTCCCTCCCCTCCCCAAACCCCACCCTCCCCTCCACCCCAAAAACCTCCTGCCGGTGGCAAAGAGGGACCTGGCAACCCTATTGATAGTCCAATGGTCTTAATCAGTAGAAGGTAGCTTCATGTTGTGATGGGGAACTGTGGCTCAGTAGTAGAGTTGCCAGTCTGCCAGTAAGAATGGGGGATCCCCTGCTCCACCCAGCTGGCATTTCCCACCACCATTGGCTGTCAGTCAATGTTATGATGTCACATCTGGGAAAACCCACTTCCCCCTGAAAGTAATGCTGGTCCTCTCTAGGAATCACCAAAAACTCTATGGTTTTACCATAACGTTTCCTAAAGAGGTGTGATGTCAGTTCTGGGGAAAGCCTGGAAGCGATGTCACCAACGCCCTCCCATGACCCTGCCCGCCCAGTCTCCTCTTGATTGCTAGGCTTGGCAACCCTAGTGGTAGAGCATCGTCTTGGTATGCAAAAGGCCCCAGGTTTATACTCTAGCATTTTTAGTTAAAAGTATCAGGTAGGAGGTGATGGGAAAGCCCTCTGCCCCAGATGGTGGAGAGTCACTTCCTGTCAGAGTAGATAAGACTGAACTTGATAGACTGATAGTCTGACTTGATATAAGGATGCTTCATATAAAGCAACATAGACAACGTTCATAATCTACCTGCCACCAACCAAACAGTATCTCTCTTCACCCATTTTTAGGGTTGCCAGGTCTCTCTTTGCCAGCGGCAGGATGTTTTTGGGGCAGAGCCTAAGGAGGGTGGGATTTGGGCAGGGAAGGGACTTCAATGCCATAGAATCCAATTGCCAAAGCGGCCAATTTCTCCAGGTGAACTGATCTCTATCGGCTGGAGATCAGTCGTAATAACAGGAGATCTCCAGCGAGTACCTGGAGGTTGGCAACCTTACGCTCAGTTGTAATTCTGAGACATCACCAGGCCCTACCCGGAGGTTAGCAACCCTACTGAGGAAGGCAGGGTTTGGGGAAGGGAGGGACCTCAGAAGGGTAGAATGCCATGGAGTCCAATTGCCAAAGTTGCCATTTTCTCCAGGTGAACTGATATCTATCAGATGGAGAAGAAGAAGAAGAGTTATTTTTTATATGCTGACTTTCTCTACCACTTAAGGGAGACTCAAACCGGCTTACAATCACTTTCCCTTCCCCTCCCCACAACAGGCACCTTGTGAGGTAGGTGAGGCTGACAGAGCTCTAAGAGAGCTGTGACTGGCCCAAGGTCACCCATCTGGGTTCATGTGGAGGAGTGGGGAAACCAACCCGGTTCACCGGAATAGCGTCCACCGCTCACGTGGACAAGTGGGGAATCAAACCCAGTTCTCCAGATCAGACTCCACCACTCCAAACCACCACTCTTAACCACTACATCACGCTGGAGATCAGTTGTAATATCAGGAGATCTCCAGCGAGTCCCTGGAGGTTGGCAACCCTACCCATTTCGAACACCCTCCGAATCATACTTTATTTGTGTGTCGAATATTAATGGCGAGCCATTTGCAGCCTCAGCAGCTCTGTCTCACTTGTGGTGCCTTCTGCAGGAATGTGGCGCTCGTGATTCAGCTACGGAAGAAAATAAAACACAAGTTTGGGCCTGCCCCCTTTCTCATCTTTCCAAATCTCATGCAATTAAATCCTGAGGCTTTTCTAGAAAACCTGTCTGGCTCTCCAAAGTGTGTGGCAGGAACGGCACTTAGAATGGAACTCGCACAGTGTTCTTTTGAATGTAGGACCTGGATTGCTGCCTTCAAATTAAGGCTGAAGGTTTTCTACTCAACCTCTAACATCCAAGGGGGCCTGTTACATAGATTAAAGGAAGATAATTATAGAGGGACGTGGGGAAGACATATAGATAGTAAACTGGTACTGCTTGACCTTCCACCATTAGTTCTTAAACTTCTCTGAAGCACTTAAATTAGTAAGGTCAAGGGTGAGAAATCTTGAGTGTGTTAGCACCACATTCTGTGCTAGGCACGTATGTTCTACTTCTACCCTTGCACTGGGGATTCCCCCGCCTGAGACCGTGCCCTCTTATGTGAGCTTGCTGACAATCCCAGGCCATACGCGTGCCTTTACGCTTGCTAGACTAAATGCTTATCCAACCGCAGAGATGTCAGGTCTTTTTGCGAAAATTCCCTACTCAGATCGAGTTTGTGAATGTAAATCTGGAGATATTGGGACTCTACACCATCTCTTGTTGTTTTGTCAGCACTGGTCAGCTCCTCGGTTGCGTTGGATCACCCCAATATTGTCTAAATTCAAACTTCCCTTGGAGTCCTGGGTGATATCCCACATAATGGGAGATATTCACCCTGATATCACTAGTTCTGTTGCAAGATTTTTGGCGGAGGTGATGTCGCTCAAACGTCAAAATAAAATAAGCATGTAAGCTGCAAGTTGAATGTTGAAACAAATTTTGTGATTTGAATGATTTCAGTTCAATGAGGCTGGTTCAGGGGGAATATATTGTTATGGTATTAGTGATGCTATGTTTAGTAATTGTTTTCTACTGTGTTTTAACCTTAAGTATATGTTGGGCATTGTAAATTGATTATTTGGTGCTGTATTATGTATTATTGTTATGGTTAAGCTCAAGATCTTTGGTCAAAGGAGCTAGTAAATAAATGGAATGGAATGGAAACCTGTCTGAGGGCTCTGGAGACATAAAGCTGAAGTGGTGAAGGCTACAGAGATGTCCCTAGACTCGCACTGCCAGCCTCCATGTGGGGCCTGGAGATCTTCTAGGGTTGCCAACCTCCAGCTGGCTTCATGTGGAGGAGTGGGGGAATCAAACCCGGTTCTCCAGATCAGAGTCCACCGCTCCAAACCACGCTCTTAACCACTACACCATGCTGGCTCAGGTCCCTGCTCCCTTCCCCAGGCTTCATCTCCAAATTTCCAGGAGTTTCCCAACTTGGATCTGCCACCCTACCCCCAATCCCCTGCGAGTGGCTGGAGGAGGGGGGACACACCAGGCAACCCTACTTCAGGTACAGCCATGGATTTCTGCCAGAGGAGCAAGGGTTTGCTACTCAAGAAGACAATTCACCCTAAGAGTGTGAAAACATGGAAGTCCCTGGTGTATATTCCCCCCTCCGCTATAATCTCATTCCCTGACCTGGATAGCCCAGGATAGCCCAATCTTGTCAGATCTCAGAAGCTAAGCAGGGTCGGCCGTGGTTAGTATTTGGATGGGCAGCCAACAAGGAAATCCAGGGTTGCTACGCAGTGGGGCAATGGCAAACTTCCTCTGAACGCCTCTTACCTTGGAAACTACGGGGTTGCCATAAGTCAGTTGCGACTTGATGGCAACCCCCTCCCATTAAAAATAGACACCTCTGTGCAAATGAAAACTAGAATCAAAAGCACACAGATGCACAAACTTAAGGAAATCTCAATCAGTCTATAATGTCAATCAGAGAAGCCATTGAAATTCATAAACATCAGCACAACTTTAACAGAAAAGAAGAGAGTTTAAGAATGAATAAGGCTTGGCTTCCTGTCCTGAAAACCTCCAGACTAACAAAGACTACAGTCCACAATAGCCATGTGGATTAGCTTTGGATTCCACATTTTAACAGATCACTTCAGGATACAATGGTTCCACATTAAAATACCACACCTTCATTAGCACATTATCTTGATACTTACTGGACAAGGATTAGCACATTACCTTTAATACTTTGCAGAACAATGACTCAGCTCAAACCCAACCCCCTTCTGACTATATATTATTACTCTTCCTACACACTTGACACTGAGAGACACTGTCCTTCAGTGTTACTCCTCTGAAGATGCCTGCCACAGCTGCTGGCGAAACGTCAGGAAAGAAAATACCAAGACCACGGCCACACAGCCCGGATAACCTACAAGAAACGAAGTCTATAATGTATCCACAATCTAACCAAACTGCTACATGCAGTATAAAACACCAAGGTAAGTATACAATCACACAAGGGTAAGTATAGATAGAATCTTAACAATAGTTATATCACAAATGAGTTCCTCTTCCTTTCTACCCGGAGACCTACCTGAGATTTCAACTCATTTGTGATATAACTATTGTTAAGATTCTCTTTATACTTACCCTTGTGTGATTGTATACTTACCTTGAAGTTGGTGTTTTATACTGCATGTGGCAGTTTGGTTTTATTGTGGGTACATTAGAGACTGGTTGAGATTTCCTTGAGTTTGTGTATCTGTGTGCTTTTGGTTCTAATCTCCAGGTACTAGCTGGAGATCTCCTGCTATTACAACTGATCGCCAGCCGATAGAGATCAGTTCCCCTGGAGAAAAAGGCTGCTTTGGCAGTTGGACTCTATGGCATTGAAGTCCCTCCCCTCCCCAAACCCCACCTTCCTCAGGCTCCACTCCCAAAACCTCCCACCGGTGGCGAAGAGGGACCTGGCAACTCTACATGAAATGCTCCTAGATTTCCGAGAGAATGTACACAAAAGCTTTTGAATGTTGAGAAGCCTGATGATTGTCCAGTAAGTTTGTGGTTGAGGGGAGATTCAAAAGGGGGGACTTTCCAGGTCACTGCTTGTCCTCGTGAATCTCCTTGCTAGGAAACGCTCCGTCGCAGGCTTCACAAAGCAAATAAGAGTTTTGTGTGGCGTTGACTGTTGACTCTGCGTTCCATTGCTGGTTGAAGACCGAGAGAAACTGAAGCTCTTGGCAACACGCAGAGCCAAGCGCGTGAACTCAGAAAGCTAGCATGGGGTTGCTAATGCAATTTTCATAGCACTGGGTCCTGAATATTTCATGTGGAAAGGCTGTGCTATGCTTGCGGAAGGTATGCCTACTTCTGAAGCAGAGAGAAATCTCTCTGGTTCCCTCGTCTGTAGTCCGAGCACGTGATTTCTCCTGGAAATGCTGAGTCTTCCTAAGAGAGAGAGAGGGAGGGAGGGAGGGGTGGTACTGCCCACTTTGGGAACCACTAGTATAGCCCAATCTTGTCGAATCTTGAAAGCTAAGCAGGGTTGGTACTTGGGAAGGAAGTCTCCAAGGAAGACTGTGCAGAGGAAGGCAATGGTAAACCGGGTTGGCTTCTCACTTTCCTTGAAAACCCCTCGCTGGGTCGCCATAAGTCGGTTGCGACTCGACAGGACTTACATACGTGACTTGGTTGTCACGTAGCATTGCCCTCCAATGCAGGAATTCAGCAGCACTGAGCAGGGGTTGTTCAAAAAGTGAACTTCTCCTGTTTTGAAAAGCTCAAATAATTTTTTTTATTTTTATTTTTTCATCCAGCACAGATCTTGTTGGACCTAGGCCCCGTCTGACGTAACTTGCCAAAAGTATGCTAATGCCCAAAAGAACGATCAAACCATTCCCTAAGCCTTTGCTTTCTTGACGACTCACCCTCTATGGATTTGTCTTAAGTCAAGGAGAAGGGATGGCCTCCTTAAAAAAACAACAGTTTGTTTTCATTCAGAACCTCCTGAGTCATTTCAGGAGATGGGGAACAATCCCTCATTGACCCTAGCAGGAGGTCATCCTGGGGATATTTGGGAACAGTGTGTGTTAAGTGCCATCAAGTTGCTTCTGACTTGTGGCCACCCTATGGCCATTTTTGCATGGTCAATTTTTGATGCTCGCTCAAAGCTCTTTTTTTAAAATGCGACTTTAAAAATGCCTTTTCACTGCAAAAGAAGTTCCACTCCCCCCACTCGCCTGCTGCTTTGTTCCTGTTTGCATAGCCATTAGCATATGCACAGCTAATGCGCCTCTGTTGTTTTGCATTGTTTCTTGAGGGCAATTCTTCCCAGCAAACACCAAAGGTCGCATTAAATGGGCTCTTTACTAATGCGAAGCAGGTCTGCACCAGCTTCGCAGTCACTTCTGGAGTGACGGTTCAGCGTGCAAAATTCAAACAAAATATGCAGGGCAATTCAGCCTGGAACGCGTTGCTAATTACCATGCAGAAATGGCCTATGAATTAATGTCTTCCAAAATGTCCTGTCCTTCAGCCTTGCTCAGGTCTTGCAATACAAAGGCGGTGGAGATCTCCAGCTAGTACCTGGAGGTTGGCAAGCCTATACTGGGTTGCCATAAGTCGGCTGCCACTTGATGGCACTTTACACACAAAGGGAATGCTTCAACCTGGAGATTGGCAACTGTACCTAGAAGGGAGAGAACTCAGCCGGGATGCAATGCCATAGAGTCCGCCTTTCAAAGCTGCCATGTCCTCCAGGGGAATTGATCTGTGTAGTCTGGAGATCAGTTACAATTCCAGGAGAACACCAGGTGTCACCTGGAGGTTGGTACTCCTCCCAGGTGAATAGGGTTGCCAACCTCCAGGTACTAGCTGGAGTTCTCCTATTAAAACTGATCTCCAGCCGACAGAGATCACTTCCCCTGGAGAAAATGGCCGCTTTGGCAGTTGGACTCTATGGCATTGAAGCCCCTCCTCAAACCCCGTCCTCAGGCTCCACCCCAACAACCTCCCGCCAGTGGCAAAGGGACCTGACAACCTTACAGGTGAAACAGCCGGCCCTTTTTCTGCAAAGCAGTTCAGAAAGTGGGACAGATTTTTATGTTTGTAGACACCCTGAACGTTGCAATAGGAGTATTCAGGCGTTTCTTTTGAAATAAAGGAAAACCATGCTGGCAGCAATATTACGGAAATTAATTCCAAAGTATTTGATCTGAATATGAAAGTGGATTGGGGGAGGGCTGTTCCTCGTGCATGTAGGAGCCGATGCAGGAGAGGAAAAGAGATCAACAGCTCGCAACCGGAGAAACCTGTAGCGCATTCTTGCCAGCCGTGTCAGGTGGAAATTGCAACTCATCAATGTGAAATGTGCCTCGGTGCTATCTTGGGCTGGGCCTGTTCAGGAGACGGGTTCCCCGGGGAGAATCTGGATTATGGAGAGGAGGGTTGATGAGTCAGGTGAGAAGCATCAGGGTTTTGCAAGGGGACAGGCAAGGCCGTTTCCGCAACGAAGCAGAAACCGACTTCACCATGACAGACGTTGAGGAAAGCTGTTTGAAGGCCTTGGCCAAAAACCAACGCTTCTCTTGTCCTCGTAAGCAGTTACGCTTACCATTTCCAGTTAACTGCACTGAAGAGCCGTTGTCCGTGCATGGTGCATTGCTGAAGAGAGAGCTGGGAAAAAGAAAATGACTCCTTGCTCACCGTCTGCAAGATCTGGGCAAGAGATCTAAAGCCTCGTGCCGTTTGCCTTCGGCTCTTGAAGGAAATGTCATATGAATATTCAACGAGGCTGTGACTTGGCAATTCTGCACGGTACTCAGCATTGAGGACAACCCAGTATTCTCCACCACATCGAGAACACTGCTCAACACCTCATGAATACACGAAGCTGCCTTATACCAAATCAGACCAATGGTCATCTATAGGGTTGCCAACCTCTAAACGGTGCCTGGAGATCCCCTGGAATTACAACTGATCTCCATGCTACAGAGATACATTCCCCTGGAGAAAATAGCTGCTTTGGAGGGTGGACTCTATGGAGGCTATGCTAGCTTTGAACACATGAAGCTGCCTTATACTAAATCAGACCCTTGGTCCATCAAAATCAGTGTTGTCTAAGAATGGCAGCGGCTCTCCAGGATCTCAGGCAGAGGTCTTTCACATCACCTACTACCTGGTCCTTACTGGAGATGCCGGGGACTGAACCTGGGACCTTCTGCATGCCAAGCAGATGCTCCACCACTGAGCCACAGCCCCTCCCCTAGAAGCTCTGGTGGGGAAGAAGTGGAGGAGGTCTACTAAAGCTTGCATGGAGTATCCAGATGTCAGACCCAAAAGCAAAGCTAGAGCTAAATCCATCAAAATCAGTGAGCTTAGAAGGGCGTAACTCTGTTTACGATTGCACTGGGAAACATGACACTGTAGGGTTGCCAGGCAGTGCCTAGTAACCAGTGGGAGGGCTGTGGGCAGGGATGTGGGGAGGCGGCAAGGCCAGCTGAAGCTCCACGTCACTTCAGGTAAAAAAAGAATGGAAGTGACATAGGCAAAACCATAGGGTTCCGGCGATTCCTAGAGCTACTCTATGTCACTTCTGGTTTTTTTAGAGGAAGTGATGTGGCACCACACATTAACACATGACGCTGCCTTACACTGAATCATCAGACCCTTGGCCCACCAACGTCAATCTTGTCTACTCAGACCGGCAGCGGCTCTCCAGGGTCTCAGGCAGAGGTCTTTCACATCACCTTCCTGCCTAGTCCCTTTAACTGGAGATGCCAGGGATTGAACCTGGGACCTTCTGCATGCCAAGCAGATGCTCTACAAACTGAGCCATAGCCCCTCCCTACATGACATTGCAGGGTGTGTGTTTTTTCTTACCAAGGGAATAGGAGCCCTACAGGACAGCGATTTAGCAAGAACCAGAAATAGGGATTTCCCCAGGGAGAAAGGGACAGCTGGAGAGTAGGAATCCCTCTCCTGTTTGAAACCGTCTTCCTGTTTGGCCTAGCGGTGATCTGCTGCCTTAAATGTTTTCTGATGGTTTTTCTCTGGATGCCTGCATTTCCCTTGCCTCCTTCTGCTCTGCTCTCTAAGAATGCAGAGGACAGCGGGATGAACAAAGAACAACGACAGCAACAAAAATAAAAACCCGGATAAGTGCAGATCAATTTTATTTACATGCTTACTTCTGCATTTCCCATCTCATGAATTTTCCTCCTTGGGGAGGAAACGACTAGGCGTGCAAATTAAGAGATCAATAGAGGTTTCAACAAACATGACCAGAGCAGCTTTTTACCACAAGCAATAAGTCTGGACGGGATGTGGAGCTGTCAAACTCGGGGAATCCACACTGGAATAAGCCAGAAGATTGGATTTTGCTGGTCGATCGATCTCTTAATTTAGATGTTAAACACTGCCCTCCCTGCGGAGGAAAGTTCATGAGTTGAGACAATTTGGAAACCAGCTTGCAAAGAGGCGGCCTTCTTGTTTTAGGATTTTCAGGCTGGGCCATTAGAGCATCAGGGATCTGGCCTTCTGCTCGGGTATTCGAAAGACGCTTCGGCTTGATCGCCTTTCCCAATTAATTACGAAATTTCCACGTGAAGCATGGGGCTTCGCCCATAGGTGTTGCTGTGAGGGTGGGTGATAACGCAGGGCGAGACACTCTTGAAGAGACGTTCTCTCTTATCTAGCAGCAATCCCATTCCGGGATTGCATTGTTTACTGTTGTCAGCATTTCGGTCTGTGATACTTTCCCAAATCCCCAGAATGTTTTCTTGACTCAGGACTATCCAAGTAATATTTCCTTCCACAGGCTGTTTACAATAGAGGAATCACTGTATTGTCTCCATTTAAAAGGGCAGCCATGAAGGAGCTAGAAAAGATTCTGAAGTGTAAGGATGCATCACTGCCGCTACCAAGATCAAGTTAATTCATGCCATCGTATTCCCTATTACTGTGTATGGGCGTGAAAGCTGGACATTGAAGAAAGCTGATAGGAAGAAAGTACATTCCTTTGAAATGTGGTGTCGGAGGAGAGTGTGACGGATACCGTGGACCGCCAAAAAAATAAATCAGTGGGTTATAGATCAAATCAAGCCTGAACTGACCCTAGAAGCTAAAATGTCTCAACTGAGGCTATCGTGTTTTGGTCACATTCTGAGAAGACAAGAGTCACTGGAAAAGACAATCATGCTAGGAAAAGTGGAGGGCAGCAGGAAAAGAGGAAGACCCAACAAGAGATGGATGGACTCAATAAAGGAAGCCACAGCCCTCCGTTTGCAAGACCTGAGCAAGGCTGTTAAAGACAGGATGTTTTGGAGGACTTTCATAGGGTCACCATGAGTTGGAAGCGACTTGATGGCACTTAAACACACAAAAGGATTCTAGGTAGCGGGGCTGGAAAGGGCTTGTTGCTGAGGGAGGGTACGGTCCTACCTTACGAAGTCCTCGTGTCTCCATGCATCTGTCCCTGGTCCTGTTGATCAGAGATGCGCTGGGAGTTTCAGTGCTCAGAACTTAGTTCCCAAGATCACGTGGGCAAGCGTGGTGTAGTGGTTAAGAGCAGCGGGCTCTAATCTGGAGAACCGGGTTTGATTCCCCACTCCTCCACATGAGCGGACTCCAGTCTGGTGAACTGGGTTGGATTCCCCACTCCACATGAAGCCTGCTCGGTGACCTTGGGCTAGTCACAGCTCTTTTAGAGCTCTCTCAGCCCACCTACCTCACAGGGTGTCTGTTGTGGGGAGGGGAAGGGGATTGGAAGCCAGTTTGAGACTCCTTAAAGGTAGAGAAAATTGGGATATAAAAACCAACTCTTCTTCTTCATCATATGGTGATGTGCCCGCCTTACATTCAGCTGCCTCTCCTTGGTGGAAAGGTCATCTTAGTTCCCCACCCTGTAAACTTTACCATAAAACACGTGTCTCCCTTTATTAGCTCTGGTCCTGTTTCTTTGGGTAGGAAAACACTCTCGGTTGCCGCAGCAACTTAAAGCTTGTTTGCCTGATCTGGTTTGCTGAGATCAGAGATTCTGCCTTCTGCTTGGGTATCGAAAGGAGCTTCAGCTTGCTCACCTTTCTCAATTTGCTAAGGGGAGGGTCTGTGGCTCAGTGGTAGAGCATCTTCTTGATGTGCAGAAGGTCCCAGGTTCAATCCCAGGCATCTCCAGTTAGAGGGACTAGGCAAGTAGGTGATGTGAAAGACCTCTGCCTGAGACCCTGGAGAGCCGTTGCCGGTCTGAGTAGGCAATACTCAGTAGATGGTGAACCAAGGGTCTGATTCAGTATAAGGCAGCTTCATGTGCTGATGTGTTCATTTTTGCTGATTTTCGAACAAATGTTGTGCAATTGCATGTGACTGTTCTCAGGCACCTTCGCTGGAAGTCCTTTTAGTCCATTGAGAGTCAGTGTGGTGTAGTAGATAGAGTGTCAAACTAGGATTCAGGGCGACCTGGGTGGGAATCCCCACCTTGACCGTGGAAGCCCTCTGGGTAACCTTGGGCCCACCCCATACTCTCAGCCTGACCTACCTCACATGGTTGCTGCTGTAAAGAAATGGAGGAAAGGGAAAATGATGCTCTAAGCCACTTTGAATCCCTCCTGGGGAGAAAAGTTAGATATGAATAAATAAATAAAAGCGAAGGCATTCACTGATTCTCTCCTGTGCAGGCATTTGTGACACCTGCTATTACAGTCTTGACAGCCGGCATGGTGTAGTGGTTAAGAGCGGTGGTTTGGAGCGGTAGACTCTGATCTGGAGAACCGGGTTCGATTACCCACTCCTCCACATGAGCGGCGGAGGCTAATCTGGTGAACTGGATTTGTTTCCCCACTCCTCCACATGAAGCCTGCTGGGTGGCCTTGGGCTAGTCACACTCTCTCAGCCCCACTACCTGACAGGGTGTCTGTTTTGGGGAGGGGAAGGGAAGGTGATGGTAAGCCGGTTTGATTCTGCCTTAAGTGGTAGAGAAAGTCGGCATATAAAAACCAACTCTTCTTCTTCTGCTGCTTGTTCTCTATATTAAACAGGGATGCCAGCCTCCAGGTGGGACCTGGGGACCCTCTGGAATTACAGCTGACGTCCAGACTACAGAGATCAATTCCCCTGGAGAAAATAGATGCTTTGGGGGTTGGACTCTGGGGCATTGTATCCCACTGAAGTTCCTGTCCTCCTATGGTTGCCAGGTGGCTTGGAATGGTGCGCAATTGCAAGGATTGCGTGTGTGCGGTCACAAGCAACATGATCCTGTCATTTTCGGTTTACTTCCGGAAGCACTGCAGTAAACTTCCAGTTTACTTCCGGAAGCACCACTCAAACTGAGGGTTTGAGTAGTAAATCATCCCATTGTGCTGTGTCACTTTCAGAAGTAAACCGGAAGTGATGAGATAGTGTTGCTTGTGGCTGTGCACGTGCAATCTGTGCCCCAAAAATCTCCCACCAGAGGACATAGGGGACCTGGAAACCCTATGTCCTCCCCAGGCTCCACCCCCAAATCTCCAGGAATTTCCCAACCCAGATCTGGCAACCCTGCACACACACATACACCGCCGGTGGCCGGATGGGCTGGCAGCCCTAGTATTAAAGCTTCCCTGGAGAAGACAGAAAAGGAAAACCACTTCTTGTGCCTCTGATGGAAGTGACTTTTTGTGATCAAAACACACAGCAGCAAGAACAGTTCTCGCAAGGACTTGGAAACAAACGTCTACTCCCGAAATTGAAGAATGGAAAGAAAAGCTTTTAGACTACGCCAGTATGGCAAAAATGACTTTTATCTTAAATCCAAAGATTAATGAATCTATGGAACAATTTAATGAAAAATGGGAGTTATTTTATACTTATATGTCTTCTAGATAAGCAATTGACCAGTTAATATCTTTTTCAAAACGATATATTGACAAATGAAAGATATTTATCTCTAAAATGCCATTTTATTAGATAAATCATATAATGTTTGTTTGATATTTGTTGTACTCTATGAGCTTGTTTTTTAACGAAATTCTAACGATGTTTTTATATATTAATGATCTATTTTCCCCCTTCCTTTTTTTTTTCCCTTCTGTATCCCCCAAAATATAAAATAAAACTTTAAAAAAAAAAACACACACACACCATGAAAACAATCTGATCCACAAACCACTAATGGGAAAACTCCCTTTGACATTGTGGCACGTGAGTTTGATAGGGCGGTAGATATTTGACCTGGATTGTGACTTTTAAACAGCCACTCCCCTGATCATCAGCGATGAGTAATACTTACTGCCAGGTCATTTGGGAAGCCATGCAATTATTTACAAGCACTGTTTTTGTCCTCCTCCCCTGCATTTTTTTCCAGACCGCATTGCTATATTCGGACTGAACGGCTGGTCGACATTTTTATGGGCAAATAACGACTTTGATGCACAGCCAAGGGTTTAAGAGAAGTGGAATAAATAAATAAAATTGGGATTGCTGGACTAGAAGCCAGGAGAAGCGGATTCAAATCCTGCCCGTCGTAGGATTGCCAGGTCCCTCTCCACCACAAGTGGGAGGTTTTTTGGGCGGAGCCTGAGGAGGGCTCAGTTTGGGGAGGAGTTTGTGGAGGGGAGGGACTTCTATGCCGTAGAATTAAATTGCCAAAGCGGCCATTTTCTCCAGGGGAACTGATGACTGTTGCCTGGAGATCAGTTGTAATAGCAGGAGATCTCCAGGTAGTACCCGGAGGTTGGCGACTGTAGCCCCTCTCCAGGAAGCCAGTCATCCTGTTTCAGCCTAGCCCACCTTGCTGGATTGTTGTGAGGATAAAATGGAGGAGAAAAGTGTGTGAGCGACTCTTGTCTCCTTGGGAAAAGCATAGGATTTAAAAACGTGATGCTTATATAACAATGTCATTGTTACAGAATAGGGTTTCCCAATTTTAATTTTTTTTTTCAATTGCTGTGTAATCTGTTCAGATAATTGTACATAAATACATATACATGTGGTGTTGTGGTTAGAGTGACCGACTAAGATCTGGGAGACCCAAGTTCCCAGCACCAGCACCAGCCCCTAAAACCTCCTGCTGATAGAGAGGGGGGACCTGGCAACCCTACTTCCAAGCCCCCACCGTGGACTGGGGATCCCTTGACACCAGCGCCAGTCAGCTGGCCAATGGGGGAATAGGATTGCCTGCCTCCAGGTGTCCTCAGGCGCCACCCCCAAATCTCCAGGAATTTCCCAACCCAGAGCTGGCAACCCTAGTGGGGGAACTTACCAGCAGTGGGACGAGACCAAGCCCAGTGTTATAGTGACGTTGCCAGCGATGCAATGACATCACTTCCTTTTTAAAAATATATTTTTTATTAATTTTTTATAATATAAAACAAAAGAAACAACAAAAAAAATACAAAAAATAACAAAAATACAAAATGCAAGAGTACATACAATTATTTTAAATATTTTGAATATTTGTTACAATAAAATTACAGTAATTTAAAGTACTCTGCATCACCAGCAATGTTGGATGGTCTGGTTTTTGAGCAAAAACTCTATGGTAAAAAAACGACTTCTACCATAGAGTTTTTGCCCAAATACCAGAGTGTACCACAGCAACACTTCCGGTGCATCCTAGAAGTGAAGTTGCCATGTTGCCAGGATGGGATTCCCCTCCATGCCAGTAAGTCTTCCCACCTCCTGCTGGCTGCCAGGGGCACTCTGGCAACCCTAGAGGTGGAAAGAGTGAAAAGGTGTTCCATTTTAGACTACAAGTATTTGTGTGTGAGATACTGCTTCTGAATGCCCCTCTGTGTAAGATAACTTCCTGCAACCCAAAAAATTAGCACATTGGCAGGAGAGCATTTGTAGCCAAGCCCTTCCCTTATTGTACTACCGGTAGTTCACTTTTTTTAAAAAAAATTTAAATAATTTTTTTTATTCTCTTCATTTAATATATCAACATAAAAACAATTTCCAATACTAAATAGTAATAATAAAAATAAAAAAAACAAATAATGTCACTAATTTAACAGTAAAATGACTTCCCCCTCTCCCTCTTCCATCTAAAAATAAATTGTATAAACCTTTGCTAACGGAACTAATCCCGATATTATTTTTAACCTGTTCTTATCCTATCCAACATTATTAAATCAATACCTAATATAAAATTAATACAAAGTATAGATAAGGGATTAGATCAAAGAATATCCTTTAAATGATCCCATTAAAAATTGATGTTCGCAGTAAGTTCTCCAAGCCTCCCATTCCCCCCCAAAATTGTACATTATCATTCTGGTTTATCAAAGCTGTAAGCTTCGCCATCTCAGTCAATTCCAGCATCTTTTTTATCCAATCTTTTTTGTCTGGTATCTCGACTGTCTTCCATTTAGCCGCATATATCAATTGTGCAGCCGTGGTGGCATAAATCAAAAAGGTTCAATGGGTAAAAATGGTATCCGTTATCATGCTTAATAGCATCATTTCAGGTGTTTTAGGAATATTTTGTTGTAAAATCAACCTTATTTCATTATATATCATCTCCCAAAATTTCTTAGCTTTTTCACAAGTCCACCACATATGATGGACTTGGCGTACTAGTTCTCTACTAGCAAGGAGCTTTTCACAGAAGGAAGCACTCAGAATTTTGATTCCTGTCCTGCAGTTTCAAGTGGTCCAGTCTATTCTGTTATCTAAGATTTCCAGCCAGGGGTGAAAGCAGCGTAAATTGTTCTGTCTCTCTTGGGGGATGGAGGTCTCGAAGCAGCCACTCTCTTGCGGGTTCTAGCTTTTTACTGGCTTATTGTCACCCCTGATTTAGGCACCTCGTTTTTCCTGTACATGTTGGGTGGGCCTTAGGCCTCATCAGGACTGTATTTCAACTTGTGGGAGAATGAGTTGGTGGAATGTTGAGTCGGTGGAATGTTGAGTTGGCGGAATGTTGAGGTGGTGGAATGTTGAGTTGGCGGAATGTTGAGGTGGCGGAATGTTGAGTTGGCGGAATGTTGAGGTGGTGGAATGTTGAGTTGGCGGAATGTTAGTTGGCGGAATGTTGAGTTGGTGGAATGTTGAGTTGGTGGAATGTTGAGTTGGTGGAATGTTGAGGTGGTGGAGTGTACTTCACGTCAGACTGCTGATGGTGGATTCCAACTTTGAATAGTCCTTCACAAACACACACACAAAATCCAAGCAAATGGGGGGGAAATTAGTCCAGCAGAAGGGAAGCTCTCTGCTCTCTGCTCTCTGTGTTGGTTTTCTGTTCGCAAGGCATCCCCCCGCCCCCAACATAGAATGGCATTCCAAAATGTGATCCTTCACTTATAATCCAAAGGGGGTGCTTTTGATATGCCGGTATTATTGTATCAATTCCCAACGACAATAACACAGTAGGAGGTTGATAGTTCAAAGCAGTTTGTTTATTAGGCCCAATATACACACCGGGTGAAAATTGCCCAAATGCGCAGGACAATTCACACACACATCAAAGGATTGCAAGCACGAATATAGACTTTGATAATGGGTGGTTACAGAGGCGTAATACACACGTAAGGACCCAAATGCCCAATAATCGGGACCCCCAAATTAGCATAACCTATTACAGAATTGAAGGCGGTTACAGAGAAAGTGATGATCTCATTCTCACTAATGAGCAAGAAGACCCTCCAGTGTCAGGTGCTGCTCTGTTTGATCCTAAATTACTGCAGTTCTTCTTATCTTGGACCCTGGCAGCTGCCAAGGCTAACTACGAGAGTTTCTAGCTGGTTCTTATCTCTGGAAAACCAGCTTATGAGAGCATACTGAGATCGTCTATAGCTTCTCTAATTAACTTCTAACTAGAGGGTAAAACGTGGCCTCTTTAGGTTTGAGGCCTGCTAACATCTATAGGTGCTTGGTGTGACTTTATAATAGATGCCAACTCTTATATGCTGAGTTTGGCATGTTTATAAGTGCAGATATACTTTATTGAGTACAAAGAATATATTTCAAATCAAAGAATACATTTCCAATACATTTCCCATAGCATATAATGATTTCAGGCATTACACTTTGGTCTATCACCTCAGTGTTCTGCTGTGTTATTCCGACCTCATTCTCCTACGTGTGTGAACCAGGCTTTAGTGTGCAATCCTTAACAGCATTGCACCCTTTAATTCTATTGCAGTCATTGGTCTTAGATGGATGCAACTCTATTTAGGATTGCCCTGTAAGTCTCTCATTCCAAGTGTGGGCTTTCACATTCCCTCCAGCACTTATCACTGAGAATTTTTGCTGCCACTAGCACATCTCATAGTTTGATATCTAGGATATGTCTGTTTTTCTGAGGTAAAATTGGAGGGATGCTGTTGAAAAGTGAGTTTGTGTTTAGTAGAGAAAAGTTTCGATACCAGTATATTTCTGACATAGCAAAATGTATTTATTTCCCAAGTGATATGGGTTTGGTGGCTTAAAAACGCTTGTTGTGTCTACAGAAAACTGGTTTGTGGATACAAATGCAGTGTGAATTCAAACCCTGGTCACCCAGGGCCTTAGTCTGCCACTTAGGGTAGCCAACCTCCAGGGTCTAGCTGGAGATCGCCTGCTATTACCACTGATCTCCAGCCGATAGAAATCGGTTTACCTGGAGAAAATGGCCACTTTAGCAATTGGGCTCTATGGGATTGAAGTCCCTCCCCTTCCATAACCCCACTCTCCTCAGGCTCTGCCCCAAAAATCTCCCACTGGTGGCAAAGAGGGACCTGGCAACCCCACTGCCACTACCCACTACACCACACTGCCTCTCAATGAACAGCCAGACTGAACAACCTACATGTGAGTTAATAATAATAATAGCGCATTGGCTTCAGTCGGGGATGAGGGCGGGCTAGAAATTGAACAAATAAAAATAAATAAATAACAGTAATAAAATTTTGTTTATCTCCCACCCTCCCCCAGTGAGCCAGGCTCAGGGTGGGTAGCATCAATGTACAAAAACAACAACGATAAATAATATAATATACATAACAATTTTAAAACCATTAAATTTAAAATGCTGCTGAAAATAACAGTTCAGCTACATGCCGCCATCTTTGTGCCAACCAAGGAATGAGGTTATTTCGGTGGCTGTCCGCCGACCACAATGTCATGCTTCAGGAGGAAGGAGATGGATAGGGAAAAAAGGCAACACATGAACACATGAAACTGCCCTACTGAATCGGACCCTCGGTCCATCCAAGTCAGTCTTGTCTACTCAGACCGGCAGCGGCTCTCCAGGGTCTCAGGCAGAGGTCTTTCATATCACCTACTTGCCTGGTCCCTTTAACTGGAGATGCTGGGGATTGAACCTGGGACCTTCTGCATGCCAAGCAGACGCTCTACCACTGAGCCACAGCCCCTCCCCTAAAAAACCTGGAAGTGTTGTCAGGCCCCTCTAGGAATCTCAAAAAGCTCTGTGATTCACCATAGAGCAATTCCTAAAGAAGCGTGATGTCATGTCTGTCCATCCCCCAAGAAGTGACAACGTTGGCCAGACAGACTTTTTTTTTAAATGGGACTGGCAATCCTACTTGCAAGGCAGGCACTGGGAATTAAAGAGCAATAGCTTTGAAAGGAAGCCATGTTATCTTCCTGTTATTTTTCAAAATCCAAACTCATCTACCCCTTCCCCAGCTGCTCAGAGCAGTGGTGGAAGCATTTTTTAAGAAAACCACTGGCATCTTCTGTGCCGGTACATCACTTCTGGGTGCAACCCAGCCATGACAATGGGTAGCTGTAGGAATTGCTGGAAACTCTTACCATAGAGTTTCTGGCAATTCCTAAAGCTACCTGTAATGTATGTATATAGTTGGCCGACATGCAGAGGAACCTTAGGAGCTTGAGTCCAGGACGAAGGATCCGAACTCCTGCACGCACCATTGGCTTAAGCCGGCACACGCCATTGGCCCTAAGTCGGCTCGCGCCATTGGTGACCCAGGGTTATTTCCCCCCTAATCTGGATTGGGGGGGAGTGGCCGCAGGCGGCCAGGGGGGCATATAAGCAGGGTTGTTTCACTGTGTTCCCTAGTTCTGTTCCTGTTCACAATAAACGCAGTTGCAGTTGAACTCCATCTCCGACCTCGTGCGTCCTCTCCACGCGGACTTAACACTACCCATTGTCACTTGTGGGTTGTACCTGGAAGCGAAATACTGACATTGGCAATGTGAATGATGTCCCACCCCTCCCCATGTCCCCATCTCCCTCCCTCTTGTTGCCATGGAATAAAAGATACAGGACCTAAATCTCTGCACAACCATGGAACATTGTGGATGGGTTTGGGCAAGTCACTGTCTCTCAGCCTTACAGGGTGGTTGTGAGGATGAAATAAGATAATCCTTTTTATGCTGCTGTGAGCTTCCTTTGGAGGGAGATCAAGTGTGACGATTATTAATAATAATAGGGTTTAGAATACCAGAACTAAGCTTTTGGCTGATCTTGAACTACTCAGTTATTTCTGTTTGATGTGTGGTCCCACATTATGTGTGGGAAAATATATTTGCTCTTCTCCGTATCCTTGGAAGGCAACAGATGGAAAAACATGTTCAGCAGAGGGTCAAGTCAGGGAACTGTAGTCTAGGGTAGCCAGGCCCCTCTTCGCCACCAGCGGGAGGTTTTGGGGCGAAGCCTGAGGAGGGCAGGGTTTGGGGAGGGGAGGGACTTCAATGCCATAGAGTCCAATGGCCAAAGCAGCCATTTTCTCCAGGTCAACTGATTGCTATCGGCTGGAGATCAGTTGTGATAGCAGGAGATCTCCAGTTAGTACCTGGAGGTTGGCAACCCTACTAGGCATGACCCCTTTAAGTACTAGTAGCCTGCTCCTGGAGGGCTGGAGCCTGGATCTCCGGACCCCTTGCAAGAGTATTTAAGGCATCAGTTCTGCGTCAGCATTTCCTGAAACAACATTAATGCTATAGTATTGGTTCCAATTCGCTGCCTGGTCCCTTGGACTTCAACCTTGAGCAGGGCAGACCCACAATTTTCATCTCACCTGCTTGAGTCTCAGAAACCTTACAGAAGACATTCTTCTTCTGGGTTTTTCCTTAGAATTCACATATCCAGACAACTATCACTGGGCTGAGTGACTGCTTTTACCCCCCATCATTAAGTCTGTCTTTGTTCTTCCGAGGGGCTATTTTTAATCCGCCCGGTTCACGCTTCCCCTTTCCACAGTGAGACACGGTGCCCACAGACACCTCGACAGACACTCAGGCATCGTTCCAGCGGGTGACGAGTTTGCAAGCCGGTTTGCTTTAAAAGGAAAGAGCAAGGCAGCTCTTTCCGAGTCACACTTGGAAATCCACCAGATGGGGAGGATCGGGGGAATGGATCCTTAAACAACGCTGGAAAACCTGGACTTACATCCCATTTGCTATTAAGCTGCCTCCTGCTGTTTTTTAAAAAATGTCTCTCCTCATCAACTGTTTTTCGGAGCTTCCTTGCTACTCCATATATCCCCCCCCCCGAGAGCGTTATGATCAGCAGGGAATAATAATCTATGGGTAATCCCCATAGGACCCTGACCTGGATGGCCCAGGCTAGCCTGATCTTGTCAGATCTCAGAAGCTAAGCAGGGTCAGCCCTGGTTAGTATTTGGATGGGAGAACACCAAGGAAGTCCAGGGTTGCTGTGCAGAGGAAGGCACTGGCAAACCACCTCTGTTAGTCTCTTGCCATGAAAACCCCAAAAAAGGGGGTCGCCATAAATCGGCTGCGACTTGATGGCAATTTACACACACACAATCCCCATAGGAGGAGCCCCATGGCGCAGCGTGGTAAGCTGCAGTACTGCAGTCCAGGCTCTGCTCATGACCTGAGTTTGATCCCGACGGAAGTTGGTTTCAGGTAGCCGGCTCAAGGTTGACTCAGCCTTCCATTCTTCCGAGGTCGGTAAAATGAGTGCCCAGCTTGCTGGGGGTAAAGGGAAGATGACTGGGGAAGGCAACGGCAACCCCCTCCCCCATAAACAAGTCTGCCTAGTAACCGTCGGGATGTGATGTCACCCCATGGGTCAGGAATGACCCGGTGCTTGCACAGGGGACCTTTACCTTTAATCCCCATAGGAGGGCAGGGTTTGGGGAGGGGAGGGACTTCAATGCCACAGAGTCCAATGGCCAAAGCAACCATTTTCTCTAGGGGAACAAATCTCTATCGGCTGGACATCAGTTGTAATAGCAGGAGATCTCCTGCCACCACCTGAAGGTTAACAAACAGATTGTGTGCCATCAGTGCTTGTTGTTGTTTGTTAATTTCCTACTTAAGCATGAGGTTTGTTTTGGACCACCTGAAGGTTGGCAACCCTACTGTAGTCTCTACTTGTGTGGGTTAGGTGCCATCAAGTCGCTTCCGACTCATGGCGACCCTATGAATGAAAGTCCTCCAAAATGTCCTATCCTTGACAGCCTTGCTCAGATCTTGCAAACTGAGGGCCTTGGCTTCCTTTATTGAGTCAATCCATCTTTTGTTGGGTCTTCTTCTTTTCCTGCTGCCCTCCACTTTTCCTAGCATGACTGTCTTTTCCAGTGACTCTTGACGTCTCATAATGTGACCAAAATACGATAGCCTCAGTTTAGTCATTTTAGCTTCCAGGGTCAGTTCAGGCTTGATTTGATCTATAACCCACTGATTTGTTTTTTTGGCAGTCCACAGAATCCGTAACACTCTCCTCCAACACCACATTTCAAAGGAATCTATTTTCTTCCTATCAGCTTTCTTCACTGTCCAGCTTTCACACCCATACATAGTAACAGGGAATACGATGGCATGAATTAATCTAGTCTTGGTGGCCAGTCTCTACCTAACAGTGGCAAAATGGCTGGGCCCTCTGGGAGGGTCGAATTTGAAGTGGGAGATATTTAGCATCCACTCTGATGGCTTTCCCCTGGGACCTTTTTCTCCCAGGTACTTTCCCCAAACATCAGTGCAAGCCCACAGTCAGGGCTACAAAGGAGGAACTGAGAGGACAAAATTCCAGGGACAGAGGTGCTGCCGGGAGGGGGGAGAGTTGTTAATGGATCTGGATAAGAAGGTTTGCCAACCTCCAGGTGGGGCCAGGAGACCTTTTGGAATTACCACTGTTCTCCAGTCTACAGAGATCAGTTACACTGGAGGAAAGGTTAGCTTTGGTGGGTGGGCTACATGGTATTATACCACACGGAGGTCTCTCCCCTCCCCAAACCCTGCCCTCCCCAGGCTCCACCCCCAAATCTCCAGTAATTTCCCAACCCGGAGTTGCCAACCTTAGCCCTCTCATACCTGCTTTTCAATTGTTTGTCCAACCACACACATCATTTCACTCCAGATTTGCACACACACAGAGACACAAACCCAAAAAGCAACAATGTCTAATGCCGAAAAGGTGCATCAATGCAATAATAAAAAGAGACAACACTTCTGCTTGTATATTAAAAGTCTAAAAAGAGATGCAGAAGGGGAAAGAAGGGGCAAATTATATGAAAGAAGCTTAAACACAGAATTGGGAATCCTGGGTGTAAAAAGAAGATGGGGTGTGTGTGCTGAGGGAATGGAGGAGGGGGAGAAAGAAGAGATGCCAGGAGAGCTTTCAAGGGCTAAGATAAACCTGGGGCTGAAAATTAAAAAGAAATAACGTCAGTCTTCTAGATAAGCAATTTTTCTTAACAGTCTCATTAAAACAAATATCTTTTTGTCCACAGGAACTCTCCAGCGGGACCGGCTTTTTAAAAACTTCACCCGGAAACGCCAGCGGGCCATGCGCCGGAGAGTCCACCAAGTCAACGGACATAAGTTTATGGCCACGTATTTACGACAGCCCACGTACTGTTCGCACTGCCGGGAATTCATCTGGTAAGATGGGCTTAAGGACAGGTTTAGATATGAGTCTTCCCCTCTGTGAGTATCTCCATTCTGGCCCTCATCTGATTCCCGTTTCTCCTTGCAAATCTTAGTGGAAGCACTTAGTCCGCCCACCCAGTTTAAAATAGGGTATCACCGCTGGAAGTTTCACTGATACAAGTTGTCCAAAGTTATGTTGGAGATGGGAGAAGTGGTGAAGAAATTGTGTCTTAACACTGAGGATGTGGTGGCGGCTCATCAGATCTCGTCAGATCTCAGAAGCTAAGCAGGGTCAGCCCTGGTTAGGACTTGGATGGGAGACCACCGAGGAAGTCCAGGGTTGCTATGCAGAGGCAGGCAATGGCTACCCACCTCTGCTCATCCCTTGCCTGGAATGCTCTGTGGATGGGTTGTGACTTTACAGCACATTCTTCTCCTTCCTGTACAGGGTGGCCTGTTTCCACTGTGATTTCCACTGTTGACCTCCTCCTATAGGAGAACTAGCATGGTGTAGTGGTTAAGAGCGGTGGTTTGGAGCGGTGGAGTCTGATCTGGAGAACCGGGTTTGATTCCCCACTCCTCCACATGAGTGGCGGAGGCTAATCTGGTGAACTGGATTTGTTTCCCCGCTCCTACACACGAAGCCAGCTGGGTGACCTTGGGCAAGTCACATTCTCTCAGCCCCACTTACCTCACAGGGTGTCTGTTTTGGGGAGGGGAAGGGAAGGTGATTGTAAGCCGGTTTGAGTCTCCCTTATGTGGTAAAGAAAGTCGGCATATAAAAACCAACTCTTCTTCTTCTTTTTTGTCGTCGTCATCTTCGTCTTCTTCTTCTTCTTCGCAGAATAAGGCTTCTTCAGCAGGCTGAGAATATCAGCTTTCACTTGAAGGAAGCAAATATCTAGTTCTTAAGGTCTCAGGGATGGGTTGCTTCACTTACACAGGGTGCAGGAGCTGGCTTGCTCTGGAACACTGCTCCATTTGGGTCCCAGGAAAAACAAAGTAATCTCCACCAATGGTTCTTCTCGCTTTATCACAAAGGTATCCTTTGATTAAAAAGAAGGATGGGCCATCAGGCTTGCAATTGAACCCCTCATGGGGTTTTCAAGGTGGTTTGCCGTTGCCTTCCTTTGTGTTACAACTCTGGACAGCCTTGGTGGCCTCCCATCCAAATACTAACTGTGACTGATCCTGCTAAGCTTCCAAGCTCTGACAAGCCCGGGCTATGTTCAGCTATTCGACCTGCTCTCCTTTGATTAAACAGTCCTTTAAATAAAAAACCCTCCCCTTTCCCGATTACTGGTAGGGTTGCCATCTGCCTGTAGGGAAAAAAATGTCCTGTTCCTTGAAAAGTGAAGTAGTGACATGTTATTTGCAAAGTGATGTTATTTACCTCCTGCCCATTTCCACACATTAAGCCTCTATTAAAGAGGCAGGAAATTTTCCTCCAGGCCTGTTGGCAAGGCTAGGATTTCCAACTCTGGCTTGTGAAGGTCCTGCAGAATGAGGGATGGTGCTTGGGGAGGGTGGAATTTGGGGTGGGGGCTCAGCGGGGATGTCATAGAGCCCACCCTCGGAAGCTGCTGCTTCCTCCTGGGAAATTGATCTCTGTAGATAGCCAAGCTGAAAGAGGGTCTGCACCCAGGTCCCTATTTTTTATGTTATCCTTCTTCTCCTTCCTTTCCCTAGATTTAACTGCCATTGGCTATTCATCTCACACTTTAAAAAGGGGGGGGGGAGAATGAAGATGATTTTTTTCTTGACACTATAAAGAGAAAAGTTGTCACATCCCTCACGCAATTCACTGATCCAACTGAAAGCAGATAAGTCAGTATCCGCTTCTCAGAAAGCGTCATTAGCAGTTTTATCCAGGGAGTGAAATATTTATTTTGTGCAAAATTATTTTGTGAACAAGCTAAAACAATGGGCTAGGGAGTTTACTTGATCTGGACAACATGGGCATTTGAGTCCTTCTGCAATAATTTTATTGTATCTCCCTTGTGTCTCGGCTGAGTCTAAGGCATTACACCTTGCCAATAAAAAAAACTCATCTAAATTTATGGCTTTCTAATCCAGTGGAAACAATCTAGCAAGGAAAACATTCTGTCAAAGGGTATTTGGATGAAGAAAGGTGAACATTTACGATTTGCACCTTAAACACCTCACCTAGAGTACTGTGTTCAGTTTTGGGAACCACAATTTAAGAAAGATGTAGACAAGCTGGAACATGTCCACAGGAGGGCAACAAAGATGGTGAGGGGTCTGGAGACCAAGTCCTATGTGGAAAAGTTGAAGGAGTTGGGTTGGGTATGTTTAGCCTGAAGAGAAGAAGACTGTGAGGGGATATGATAAACATGTTCAAGTACTTGAGGGGATGTCATATAGAGGATGGTGCCAAGTTGTTTTCTGTTGCCCAAGAAGGCCGGACCAGAACCAACAGGTTGAAATTAAATCAAAAGAGTTTCCGTCTAGACATTAGGAAGAATATTCTAACAGTTAGAGCGGTTCCTCAGTGGAACAGGCTTCCTCGGGAGGTGATAAGCTCTCCTTCCCTGGAGGTTTTTAAGAAGAGGCTAGATGGCCATCTGTCAGCAATGCTGATTCTGTGACCTTAGGCAGATGATGAGAGGGAGGGCATCTTGGCCATCTTCTGGTCACTAGGGGTGTGGGCAGGGGGGAGGTAGTTGTGAATTTCCTGCATTGTGCAGGGGGTTGGACTTGATGACCCTGGTGGTCCCTTCCAACTCTATGATTCTATGACCCAACCTCATTTAAGATCTTATTTTGCAATTGTTTGCAGCTTGCTTTCTGAATATCAAACTCATATGCTGTCTGTTTTTCCTCTTGTCAAGGGGCGTATTTGGGAAGCAAGGATACCAGTGCCAAGGTACAACACCACATCTGTGTCGATTAATTACATCTTGCAAGTTTGTCGTTTTCTATTTCCTGTTGAAATGAATAGGAATTTCACAATATAGCTCTCCGTGGATTTGTGCCCACACTGATTTAAGAAGGTTGTTTTACACTGGCTGTGTATTCATTAAAAACAGAATCACTAGAATTTCTCTTGATACCAACCAAAGGTGCAGTCAGTGTCTAAGTTACACTGCAGTAGTCTACCACATTCACACTTTTTTGTTGTAAACACATTGCGTATTCCCCCTAGCCATAGTGATGGGCATTAGTTGAGTTGGCTTTAGAACAAAAAGAAACGAAAGAAGGGATGAGGGATTTGTAGAAGATGGAGCTACCCACAGCAACTAAGCATGATAATATCATCTGAACTGCCAGTTCTGGGATACATTGGCCTTTTATGCAGGGACATTTCCCCGTGGTCACCCCCGCCAACTGCTTCGGGGCTTCTTTTTGACTATGCATGCCTTTTCCGCCCGTCGGAGGTTGCCTGGCTCTCCCCTCCTGTGTTTTCCAGATGCTGTTTTAGCCAGAATTTGGAAAATGTAGGCAAAATGCACGGGGAGAGCGAGGTGACCTCTGATGGGCAGAAAAGTCTTTCATAATCAGAAGGAAGCCCCAAAACAGTTGGCGGGGGTGACTGTGGGGAAATGTCCCTGAATTAAAGGCCAATATCTCTTTGTGTCCTAGCGGTTGGAGAAAAGCCATGGAAGATGGTTGTTGCATCCCTGGGTTGCTTCTGAGGGCCAAACTAAATGTGTTGGCAGCTTAGGGTTGCCAGGTGCCCGGTGGTGGCGAGCAAACCCCTGGCAATTCACCCCTCTGCCCGCCAACCAGCTGAGGGTCATCAGGCAAACGTGCATGCGCTCATACACACCGCGTGCGTGTCTCTTCTGGTTTGCAGCCAGAAGTGCTGCCTTGTGAGGAGCCTTATACCACTCAGACTCCTAGTTTGAGTGGTAAAGGGCCACTTGCGATGCGGCACTTCCGGGTGCAAACCGGAAGTGACGTGCATGCACGCGATCGCCTCAGCTCTGCCCCAAAGGCCTCCCGCTGGAGGTGAGGGGGGACCTGGCAGCCCTCTGGCAGCCGTGGGGGCCAACCTGTGGCTATGCCACCATTTTCGACAGGAAAATGACCATTTAAAAATGGTCATGGCACAGTGGCAATCTTGTTTCCCTCTTCCATGTCTTTTAAAGGGCCAAAACAGCCCAGTTTCACCACTTTAAAAGGCCCGGAGGGGGGAAGCGAGATCGCCAGTTGTCACTGTGCCGTGGGCCGGATCAGGGTCAGATCCTCGCGTAAGGTTGCCAACCTCAGGTGGTGGCTGGAGATCTCCTGCTATTACCACTGATCTCCAGGTGACAGAGATCAGATCTCCTGGAGAAAATGGCTGCTTTGGCAATTGGACTCTATGGCATTGAAGCTCCTCTCGTCTCCAAACCCCACCCTCCTCAGGCTCCGCCTAGGGTTGCCAGGTCCCTCTTCACCACCAGCGTGAGGTTTTGGGGGCGGAGCCTGAGGAGGGCAAGGTTTGGGGAGGGGGGGACTTCGATGCCATAGAGTCCAATTGCCAAAGCGGCCATTTCCTCCAGGTGAACCTATCTCTATTGGCTGGAGATCAGTTGTAATAGCAGGAGATCTCCAACTAGTACCTGGAGGTTGGCAACCCGAGCTCCGCCCCAAAATCTCCAAGTATTTCCCAACCCGAAGCTGGCAACCCTGTCCTCACAGCAATTTTGTGTTCGCTATTTTCACCTCTAAAATGGTGGTGTTGGCTGTGGCTTGGCCCTGTAGCCACTGTTACGTTTAATTTGGCCCTCAGCTTCCAAGATGTGACCGCTGTTGGAAATGAAATCGTGTACTCAAATGATTTTGGTTTGAACAAGAAAGGCAAGTGCATGAAAACCCTCTGGTCTTCCCCAGGACAGAAGTATGCCTATTTCAAGGCTGCCCACTTTGGCAGATCGGACAGATCTGTTCTGAGACACAGGCCATTTATGCACGGGAGGTTTTGCCTTGGATTTGCCAGTCTTTAAATGCACATTTTCCCCATCCGAATTCTCAAAACTCAACAGTAAGCCCCCATGCAAAGTTTTGAGAATTCGGATGGGGGAAATGTGCATTTAAAGACTGGCAAATCCAAGGCAAAACCTCCCGTGCATTAATGGCCACAGTCTATTCGCCCCGAGTTTGATGCTGTAGGGAAGCATTTCTCCCACCACCACCTCTTTGCAGCATCGTGGTATATTGGCTCACCTCCCAAGGTTTCCCCAGTTTTTCTCTGATCTTTCCCAAACCTGCTTTGCTGTGAAGTTAGGAGAAAAATCACACCTAAGCCTGGCTGTCATGTCAGTGGAAAGTTCAGAATTTATCTTTCCAGCCCGCCCAGCAACCAGTTTGTCTGCTTCTGTCCCCATGGCTTTTGGCCAACCTTCTCTGTCCTTTTGTGTTCCAGTTTGCACGTGTGTTGTACACAAGCGTTGCCACCATCTCATTGTGACAGCGTGCACATGCCAGAAAAATAGCAAGAAGGCAGACATGAAGGTAAAATCAGCCATTGCATTAGTGGGCTATTCGTGGGTGGTATAGGGGTACTCATTTGCGGCATTATAGGATAATTTTAAATGGTATACTTTATACAGTCTATTTTATGTTAAAAAAAAGATGTTTCAGATGATATCTTGTTTTGGTTCAGTGCACGAATGTGCAAGCTGTTGAGTAACACATGAGTATTTGTCCAGCACAGTGGAACTGAACAAGTTTTTGAGTTACACAGAATACTTTCCCCAGGCAAAATGATTCCTGCAGGGAACCAGATTGGATTAATATTGCCCAATATTAGTGAGACGCGAACAAAATCTGTATGAAACAGATTTTTAAAAACCGATTTATTAATGCTATTTCTCATGCATTTGCCTACACAACAACCTTATAAGGTAGGTCAACATTATTCCCTTTTTTAAAAGAGGGAGGCAGCTGGCAGAGGAATGACTAATGATTCTGGCAGAGGGCAACACTCGAATCCAGGTTTTTCCAGGTTATGCAAAGAAGCATGTTCAGTAAGTATGTTGTACTGAGCTTGCCTGGCGAAAAGAATATGGAGATTGCTGTGGGTTGTTTGGTCAAGCATTTTAATGTGCTTTTAGTTTTTTGTGTGGATTTTAATTTTATTTGTAAGCTGGGCTTTAAAAAAATTAAATAAATACCCCCTGGACTTTACTGATTATATAATTACTGGACTCCCCATAAGTGCAGTTTGGTCCCCCCCAAAAAACTATTTGCTTTTTTTTTTTTTTTAAGGGGCTAGATAATATTTGCCCTGACCAGACTAACCCGATTGTGTCAAATTTTGGGTGCTAAGCAGAGTTAGCCCTGGTTAGTATTTGGAGGGGAGACCACCAAGGAACACCAGGGTTGCTATGCAGAGGCAAACTACCTCTGTTAGTCTCTTGCCTTGAAAACCCCCTAAGGTAGGGGTATCAAACTCATTTGTTACGAGGGCTGGATATGACATAAATGTCACTTGGTCGGGCCAGTATCTGTTTTGCTGGTTGGCCACCAGTTGCATCATTGTGTAGGTCTCTTCTGCTTTCAGCGGCCAGTCATAGGGTTCCCAGCCAGCCATTTTGCAATGGCTTTACATCACTTCCTGGGAAAACCCGGAAGTGGCGCCATATCTCTCTAGGAATCACTGGAAACACTATGGTAAAACTATAGTGGCAATTGGATTCTATTGCATTGAAGTCCCTCCCCTCCCCAAACCCCACCTTCCTCAGGCTCTGCCGCCAAAATCTCCCGCTGGTGGTGAAGAGAGACCTGGCAACCCTAGTAATCATATGTAAAGCTACTGCTTGGAGAATTTTAGGTATATCAGATCTCTGGTTTATAGAGAATCTGTCTCTCTGATCCCATATTATCTCCACTGCTTGTTTCCAATAATCTTTTGCCTGCTTACATATCCACCACATGTTGGGGTGGGGGATCTAGTTTTGCATCATTTCATTAGTGAATCTTTAACTAGCATTTGAAATGCTGAACTTCTGCTGAGTAAATGAAGTCCTTTTGACTTTAAAAAACACTTCCTAAGCTAGCAGCTTGGGACCGAAACCTATTGTTCTCTCTCTCTATTCGTTTTGGAAGAAACCGATTCTCTTTTCTCTTCTCTACCTGCCAAACTGAGGCAGAGGTCGAGAGAAGGATAAACAAGAAAGATGTAGACAAGCTGGAACGTGTCCAGAGGAGGGCAACAAAGATGGTGAAGGGTCTGGAGACCAAGTCCTATGAGGAAAAGTTGAAGGAGTTGGGCTGGGTATAATGCCATAGAGTCCATCCTCCAAAACAGCCATTTTCTCAAGGGGAGCCAATGTCTTTAATATGAACATTGGTTGTAATTGTGGGGGATCTCCAGGTTCCTCCTGGAGGCTGGCAACCCTATCAAGAATCCACTTTGGTCAATATGTGTGAGTCACAGAAGATTCTACCCCCAAACATTTGCTAAATCCTTAGGGTGCCATAAAGACTGCTTATGGGGTAACCAGGGGCTAACATGAAATGAAAGCCATTAAAAAAACACAAGCCAGTATATATAAACAGCATAAAAACTATCCATAAAACAGAGAAGACTGTTTAACAGCTGATAAGATAAAACCCTAATTAAAATTTTAGATGGTGTGAACATTTGGGGGGCAGAGACATCTGAGTTCATCAACCCATATATACTCGGGTGAGATAATTCTCAGCTCTGGTGCTCTGTCTGTAAAATGGGAATAATAGTTACCTGTCTCACAGGTTTGTAATGATGATCCTTGAATTGAATAAAATGAAAGGTTGCAACTGAAGAACAAAACACACAAAGTTAAACATTTATTACCCATTCCCTATGAAAACCAAGGCTCAGACACAGAGTTACTGTCAGAAGAGGAATAATATATCTTGATCTTAGATTCTTATAAGAATGACATTCCAGGAGCATGTGTGCTAGAGCAGGGCTTCTTAAACTTTTTCCACTCATGACCCCTTTTTGTCCGAGAAATTTTTATGTGACCCCAGGATATACAACACTAAATTTTGATTTGTATACCTATTTTATATTGATAAATTTTTCATGACCCCCACGTACAGTTATGTGACCCACAGTTCAAGAAGCTTTGTGCTGGAGAATCAATAGAACCAGATGAACATGGGCAGGTCCTTTCCAAATACGGTAGGTTCATGTATCTAAAGGTAAAGGTCCCCTGTGCAAGCACCGGGTCATTCCTGACCCATGGAGTGATGTCACATCCCAACATTTACTAGGCAGACTTTGTTTACTGGGTGGTTTGCCATTGCCTTCCCCAGTTGTCTTCCTTTTACCCCCAGCAAGCTGGGTACTCATTTTACCGACCTCGGAAGGATGGAAGGCTGAGTCAACATTGAGCCGGCTACCTGAAACCAACTTCCGTCGGGATCGAACTCAGGCCGTGAGCAGAGCTTGGACTGCAGTACTGCAGCTTTACCACTCTGTGCTACGGGGCTCTTAGGTTCATGTATCTATCTTGCATAATCATAGAATTCAGTCTAGCAAGAAAAAAAAGTTCTTAAGAAAAGAGAGGGTGCCAAGAAACAGGTATAAGAAAGGCAAGCAACATGGGAGAGGAATTCAAAATGCGACGAGCGTGAAACAGTGTGCTAACATAATTAGTCTCTTTTTAAGCTTTGGTTTTTGGAGCACTGTGACTTCCACTGGTTTTCACAGCTGAGTTATAGTGACCCCCAGAGGGTACTCAAGGCAAGAGACTTATAGAGGTGGTTTGCCATTGCCTGCCTCCGCGTTGCAACCCTGGATTTTTATTTTATTAAAAGCTCTTTCTTTCTTTCTTTCTTTCTTTCTTTCTTTCTTTCTTTCTTTCTTTCTTTCTTTCTTTCTTTCTTCCTTCCTTCCTTCCTTCCTTCCTTCCTTCCTTCCTTCCTTCCTTCCTTCCTTCCTTTCTTTCTTTCTTTCTTTCTTTCTTTCTTTCTTTCTTTCTTTCTCTCTTTCTTCCTTCCTTCCTTCCTTCCTTCCTTCCTTCCTTCCTTCCTTCCTTCCTTCCTTCCTTCCTTCCTTCCTATTCTGCCTCCCCAAGTAACCACCCTTTCTTCCTTTTTATTCTTTCCTCCTCAGATTTCCGAGCAGAGGTTTGGAATCAACATCCCGCACAAGTTCCGAATCCATAATTATAAAGTGCCAACTTTCTGTGACCACTGCGGCTCCTTGCTTTGGGGGATCATGCGGCAGGGCCTCCAGTGCAAAAGTAAGCGGGGAGCTCCCCTTCTGTGCCTTCCTTGTGAGTGGTAGGCATAGCCATCCTGTCTGCCTCCATTTCAGGCAAGGCAGTGAGATCCAAACCATAGGCAGGGGAACCCTTCCAGTGTCATGCTAGGTTGACTTATGGCAGTCTTAGAGACAAACTAGAGGTTGCGGGTTGGCAAACAGGGCCCGGCCGCTGCCATTTGGGCTTGAGGAAAGGATGTGAACAAGGCTGAAGACCCACCTCCCCCTGCGTGGCACCCTCAAGCCAAATTGGCCCCCAACATGCTTGGGGAAAATAGTGGGCGAAAACGCATGGTCGCTTTATCCTCCTTTAATCCCTGTTTCAACTAGGATTCAGCCTGGATCGAATGGATGCGTTTCACTTAATGTGTGTTCGATCCTGGCTAAAACAGGGATTAAAGGATGATAATGCGACCATGTGTTTTCGACCAGTGTTGCACTTAAGTGTAACTGTTGTTCATCAAGTGGTCTTCTGTACACATTGGAGCTGCGCATGCGCAGGCCAGCCGCAGAAAAGATTTCCAAAGCTTTCCAGCAGACTAGGAGCGCCAAGAAATCAGGAGGAGATGGAGACTGGGAAGGGCAGCCATGAAGGAGAAGATATTTTGAAGTGTAAGGATGTGTCACTGGCCACCAAGACTAGATTAATTCATGCCATCGTATTTCCTATTACTATGCATGGATGTGAAAGCTGGACAGTGAAGAAAGCTGATAGGAAGAAAATAGATTCCTTTGAAAAGTGGTGTTGGAGGAGAGTGTTACGGATACCGTGGACTGCCAAAAAAACAAATCAGTGGGTTATAGATCAAATCAAGCCTGAACTGACCCTAGAAGCTAAAATGACTAAACTGAGGCTGTCATATTTTGGTCACGTCATGAGACGACAAGAGTCACTGGAAAAGACAGTCATGCTAGGAAAAGTGGAGGGCAGCAGGAAAAGAGGAAGACCCCACAAGAGATGGATGGACTCAATAAAGGAAGCCACAGCCCTCAGTTTGCAAGATCTGAGCAAGGCTGTCAAATATAGGACATTTTGGAGGACTTTCATTCATAGGGTCGCCATGAGTCGGAAGCGACTTGACGGCACTTAACACACACACAGGAATGCCCCTCCTCCCTCTGGCAGTTAACTGCCAAAACGGTCACCTGACCAGGAGGAGGGTTGTGCAGTTTGACTCTCTGGTTTTGTTATTTTATTTTAGTGTGCAAAATGAATGTACATATACGATGTGAAGCCAATGTAGCACCCAACTGTGGGGTGAACGCAGCAGAACTTGCCAAGACGCTGGCATGTATGGGTCTGCAGCCAGGGAATATTTCTCCCAATGGGGTGAGTCTGTATTTTCCTTTTTCTTTCTCCCCCACCCATTGTATTATATAATAAAATATTTCCCCTGTGCTGCAGGGGGTTGAATCTGGTACAGAGAAGTATATAGACTAGATCCAAAGTGCATGGCCACTTATTGTATTTCAGGGAAATCCTACTGCTCCGTCATATGAACACACAGCTTCAAATAATGTCCCTTAAGAACATAAGAAGAGCCCTGCTGGATCAGACCAGTGGGTCTGTCTAGTCCAGGTTCCCGTCTCACACAGTGGCCAACCGGTTCCCCTGGAGGTCCAACAGCAGGGCATGGAGGCTGAGGTCTTCATTAGAACCTCAGAAGAGCCCTGCTGAATCAGACCAGAGGTCCATCTAGTCCAGCATCCCGTCTCACACAGTGGCCAACCAGTTCTTCTGGAGGTCCAACAACAGGGCATTGAGGCTGAGGTCTTCATTAGAACCTCAGAAGAGCCCTGCTGAATCAGACCAGTGGTCCATTCTAGTCCAGCATCCCATTTCACACAGTGGCCGGCCAGTTCTTCTGGAGGTCCAACAGCCGGGCATGGAGGCCGAGGCCTTCATTAGAACCTCAGAAGAGCCCTGCTGGGTCAGACCAGAGGTCCATCTAGTCCAGCATCCCGTCTCACACAGTGGCCGGCCAGTTCCTCTGGAGGTCCAGAACATGGAGGCCGAGGCCTTCATTAGAACCTCAGAAGAGCCCTGCTGGATCAGACCAGAGGTCCATCTAGTCCAGCATCCCATCTCACACAGTGGCCGGCCAGTTCCTCTGGAGGTCCAGAACAGGGCATGGAGGCCGAGGCCTTCATTAGAACCTCAGAAGAGCCCTGCTGGATCAGACGAGTGGTCCATTCTAGTCCAGCATCCTGTCTCACACAGTGGCCAACCAGTTACTCTGGAGGTCCAACGACAGGGCATAGAGGCAGAGGCCTTCCCTCTGAAGCTGCCTCCTGGCACTGGGATCAAGAGGTAGACTGCCTCTGCATGTGGAAGTTCTTCAGTCACCATGGCTAGCAGCCACTGAGAGATCTGGCCTCCATGAATCTGTCTAATCCCCTTTTAAAGCGGTCTATGCCTTTGGCCATCTCTATATCCCATTCAGTCAACCAGTAAGATGATTGCAAACAATCACATTTGAATGATAACATTAGAGTGAAACAGCAAAGATTCCCAGTAAAACTACACAATATAGTGGGGCTGGGAATGATGAACTGGAAGGGACAATACACATAATAAGAACATCAGAGCATCTGAACATAAGAAGAGCCCTGCTGGATCAGACCGGTGGTCCATCTAGTCCAGCATCCTGTCTCACAAGGTGGCCAACTGGTTCCTCTGGAGGGCCAACAGCAGGGCAGAGAGGCTGAGACCTTCCCCTGATATTGCCTCCTGGCATTGGAATTCGGAGGTTTACTGCCTCTAAACATGGAGGCTCGCTTTAGTCACCCTGGCTAGTAGCCACTGATAGACCTCTCCTCCCTGAATCTGCCTAATCCACTTTTAAAGTCATCTATGCTTGTGGCCATCACTATATCCTTGGGAATGGACCCTAAGTTCCCTGCGAGATTTCAGTTCTCTACTGAGCAAGTTTCTGGCCCTTATGGACGCAGATACCTGGGAACATCCCCATTCGACGAACTGCCCATTCGAAGCGATTGGAGAATGGCCCTCTGTGATACTCTCTCGAAGGAAGTAACCTGCGACTTCCTGTCCTTTCCTTCGCCCTGAGCAGAAACTCGTCTCCAGGTCGACGCTGAGACGCCAGAAAAAAGAGAGCGCGAAGGACGAGAACGGAGTAGCTGAAGTTTCGGCCAGTAGGCTGAAGATCGAGGACTTACTCTTCATCCGAGTGTTGGGGAAGGGCAGTTTTGGAAAGGTGAGGTTTTTCGGGGATGATGGTGGTCTTTGCAGATCCTTGGGAATGCTTCATACAGGCCAAATGATCCATTAGTTCTGACTCAGATTTAGATCACTCCTTTGATCCAGAAGCCCACCCTTTATCATAGGAGGCTACCCTGTATTTTGGCCTTCGGCTAACAGCCTGTTTCATCCTTTTGGATGAGTTGCAAAAAATGGCAGGGACTGTGGGGTATATCCTACTTTGGTTCCCAACAATGGTGGTAACTTCCCTTAGCTCAAGAGTCTCTTGTCTTGAAGCCAGGGATCTCCAAACATTTTGAGCCAGTGGGCACCTCTGGAATTCTGACGCAGGGTGGTGGGCGCAACCACAAAATGGCAGCTGAAGGAGGTGGAGCTAGGGTTGCCAGCTCCAGGTTGGTAAATACGTGGAGATTTTTGGGGTTGAGACTGAAGAGGGCGGGGTTTGGGGAGGGGAGGGACTTCAATGCTATAGAGTCCAATTGCCAAAGTGGCTGGAAATCAGTTGTAATAGCAGGCGATCTCCAGCTAATATCTGGAGGTTGGCAACCCTAGGTGGAGCCAACCACAAAATGGCAGCTGCAAGAGGTGGAGCCAACCACAGAGTGAAGATATACATAACTCTAATAGGAGCACTTCAACATTTCAGACAGAAGCTCTGTAACAGGACACCTTTTGAAATGAACATATCCTTCAAAAACATCTTGCATACAGATTCTTGCTTACCTTCATTCATGGAGGGAAGATTCTTCGGCTGTGGTGGCAGTTGCTGCCAGAGCTATTTTTTAAAAAAATTGGCACAGCCAATCAGATCTTCAGTGGCCAAGAAGCCCTGCTGGGCAAAAGCTCTATCTGGCTTCAGCCACTTTCTAAAAACCACTAGGTGGGTGCCAGAAAAAGTGGCACCACGTTGGGGACCCCTGCCTTGAAGGAAGGCTCCTTGTGCCAAAGAAAGGCTGATGTTAGCTGAGCAGAGAGGTAGGAATCAGCCCCTTGTCCCACTTGTAATTACAAAGATGGGCTCCATCTCTTTCTCTCCTTTGGTCCTTCTCGACCTCTGGGTGCCTTTAGGTGATGCTGGCAAAAACCAAAGAGACGGGCTATCTCTATGCCATCAAAGTGCTGAAGAAAGACGTGATCCTCCAAGATGACGATGTGGAATGCACCATGACCGAGAAACGGATCCTGGCCCTGGCCAGGAACCACCCTTTCCTCACCCAGCTCTTCTGCTGCTTTCAGACCCCTGTAAGTATTCCTCGCAACGGTTAGGGGCACGGCCACCCTCTTTAAGCAGTATACTAATCCCATTTGGCATAAGGTCAGCCTGCGAATATTAAGACTATCCAGACCTTTCCCCGTCAGACTTTCAGCTGCCAAGTTTATGGGGAAAGTAGAGCGGGGAAGGGCAGCCATGAAGGAGCTAGAAAAGATTCGGAAGTGTAAGGATGTGTCACTGGCCACCAAGATCAAGTTAATTCATGCCATCCTATTCCCTGTTACTATGTATGGGTGTGAAAGTTGGACATTGAAGAAAGTTGATAGGAAGAAGGTGGATTCCTTTCAAATGCGGTGTTGGAGGAGAGTGTTACGGACACCGTGGACAGCCAAAAAAACAAATCATTGGGTTATAGCTCAAATCAGGCCTGAACTGACCTTAGAAGCTAAAATGACTAAACTGAGGCTATCGTATTTTGGTCACATTATGAGAAGACTAGAGTCGCTTGAAAAGACAGTCATGCTAGGAAAAGTTGAGGGCAGCAGGAAAAGAGGAAGACCCAACAAGAGATGGATTGACTCAGGAGACTTCCGGCGGTGCCGCTGGAGAGAGCACTCCATTTCCCCAGGCTGTCCTGGGAGAAATCCAAGTTTGCGTTATTTCTGGGGTATATAGATACCCCAATCCGACTCTTGCAAGTGGGTTGGAAAGCAGGAACTCCCTGCAGCCCGCAAACGCGGTTTGACCTCCTAGGTACTCTGAGGGGGCTTTTTTAAGCCCCTCGGAGTCCTGGACGCCGGTCCTGCGAGGGCACTAGGGAAGGACATCGCCAAAACGCAACTCTGGCCTCAAGCTCTACCCTCCACCACCTTATTACCAGCATAAGGACTACATAAAGAAAAGAACCTCACCTCTTGACACCCAAGTGAGTACAAAGAAATCTGCGTCTACTTACTGGAATATTTGAACAGACGGGGGGTTGATAAGAACATTTCTGAGACCCCCATTCCTCCTTAATTCGAACTGAAAAAGTTTGATCTGAGTTAGTCATCGGGATTAGCGACAGGACCTTTATCAAATTGATCAGCCTAAACCATAACAAAGAGTCGGAAGGATACCTTTTAGATTGACAAGAACTATCACCAATGAGAAGGTCCGAGGGAAGGGGAGGGTGATCTTTCTTCCTGATTTTCCGGCGAAAAGAATTTCCTGCCACGTTTGTAGTAAGGGAGCGCCTGGAACGGAAGACTCTCTATAACACCCTCTCTATCATCGGAACTAAAACAACAGGAAGTAGCTGTGGGACTGAATATACGTCGCACTCGAGTTACATTGAAATCATTCCTGAAGGAATAACCATCGAGAAGAGGCGGTAGAAGGTCCGCAGCACTTGCAACTTCCGGTATACTTCCTGATTAACCCGATCTAGAGCGACCGAAAAAACTCACTGGTATTTTAAAACTTTAAAATGCAATTTTAAAGCCAATTTCAACTCTTTTCAACCCGAAAAAATTATTAGGCTGATGTTTGAATTATCATCTTTTAATCAGTACCTTAAAGGCCCTGTCTGTGGACATGTATTTTACCAGTTTTTTTTTAATGTAAATGTCTCGACCCCGCTCTGGCTCACTACACAGCCCTGCCTATACTAAACTAAGGGACTCTTTACAAACCTCGACCATGGAAAAAAAGTTACAGGATATGCTAACTAAACAAACTGAGGCAACAAATAAACAGTTTGAACAGATGTCTACACAGATGGCACAGTTGACTTCTATGATGACAAATCTTGGTCAAGCATCCCAAGCTATTAATCAGAAGTTGGATGTGGTCACTGGAGACTTGAAAGAAGTAAAAACTCAAATGACTGTTATGAAGACAGATATGCAAGCGATGGATGTATCAATTAAGAAAGTGATGGATGAGCACAAGGACACAAAGAAAAAATTAACAAGCCAAGAAAAACAGATTGAAACAATACAAACTGATCAGATGGCGGCAAAAAATCAAATGGCAATGATGGAGATGAGAGTGAGAGAGACCAATCTTCGTATACGCAATTTTCCAGATATGATGGGAGACAATAAAGAAACTGCAATACCAAACTTGGCCTACTTATTCCAGATAGATGAACAAGAATTAAAACAAGCCATTAATAGAATATATAGGATACCATTACCTGCTAGAATGAGAAGATCTAAGCCAAGAGATTTGATGATAGTGTTTTATGACACCAGAGTTAAAGATAAGATTATGAAGATTCATTATGAAAATCCAGTGTCAGCAGGAGACTCCTCTCTTATACTACTGAAGGATATTCCAAGGCATCTACTCTCACAGAGGAATAACTACAAAGACTTTGTGTCTACACTGAAAGCTAACGGTATCAAATACCGTTGGATTATGCCACAAGGTTTGGCTTTCACCTACAAGGAAGTGAAAACGACAATTCTATCTCAAGCAGATGTGGGGAAATTTCTGAGAAAATATAAGATGGACCTTAAAGAATTACCTGGAGAGAAGGAGGAAGAAGAAGAGGAAGAAGAAGAGGTACAGGGTGCAGAAGGAGGTACCAAATTATAGACTTTTTATTTTGCTAAAAAATACTACATTATGGCAAAAGCAATTTCTTGGAATGTAAATGGATTGAATGAGAAAACTAAAAGGGCTAGAATCTTCAAATATCTACAGAAATATAAATACTCCCTAATTTGTCTACAAGAGACCCATATAGCTTCAAAGCATAAAAAATACTTGGAGAAACAGGTGCTTGGACAAGCATTTATTGCTTCAGCTAAAACTAAAACAAAGGGAGTGGTAATCTATGCCCACCCCAATCTTTGTCCAGAATTAGTATATAAAGACAATGAAGGAAGAATTGTAATTATCAGAACTAAAATATTGGGACAAAGGACAATAGTGGTTGGAATTTATGCACCCAATGAAGGGAAAAAATCCTTCTACGAAAAATTACACGATTTGATAGCCCAGCACGCAAAAGACCAAATTTTATTGATGGGCGACTTCAATGGAATTATTCTCCCATCTCTGGACAAAAAATTAAAAGCAAAAGACATCAATGATGGATGCTTGCCTAAAAATTTCTTTACCATGGCTTCAGAATTAGAATTACAAGACATTTGGAGAACAATGAATACAACAGCTAAAGAATACACCTTTTATTCAGCAAGACATGATTCACACTCCAGAATTGATATGATATGGGCCAGTAAATCAATCTTCACGCAACTACGTAAAATTCATATCTTACCTAGAACCTTTTCTGATCACAATCCTGTTACTTTTGATTGGAACAATAAACAAGCATTTAGATGGCGAATGAATGATAAACTTTTAAAAGACAACAAGATACAAAAGGAATTACAGGCTTTAATTAAAGACTTTTTTGAAATTAACCTTAATGGGGAAACTTCTTTGAATACAGTTTGGGATGCATTCAAAGCTGTTCTGAGAGGTTTTATGATACAGAAACATTCGGCCTGGAAGAAGACTCAATTGCAATTTACAAACAATATACTTTGGAACTTACAATATTTGGAGCAGAAATTGGTAATGGTAACACAGGAAGAGGAGAAAAGAGAAATTCAAATAAAGATTTCTGCATCTAAACACCAATTAAATTTGGTAATAATGGAGGAAATGAATAAAAATCTGAAACTTGCTAAACAAAAGTATTTTGAATATGCAAATAAACCAGGAAAATTTTTAGCAACACAACTGAAGGACTCATTCCAAAAGAAGATTATAACAAAAATCCAAACTGTTAAAGGACCAGTTCACTCAACTTCAGAAATTCAGAAAGAATTTGTTTCATTCTACTCTAAATTATATCAGAAAGAAAATACTCCAAAACAGAAAATAGATAAATTTCTAAACTCAATACAGATGAAAGCTTTGTCAATGACCCAGAGAGAATGTATTGAAGCTCCAGTAACAAGGGAAGAAATACAAGAAGCAATACTGAGACAAAAAACGGATAAAACACCTGGACCAGATGGAATTACTGCATTATTTTATAGAACATTTAGTGACAATTTAGTTGGATTTTTTGGCTCACTTTACAATGCAATTTTGGACGAGGGAACATCTCCGGAGACTTGGTCACATGCATTTATATCATTGATACCCAAAGAAGGAAGAGATCCAGAAAAAACATCTAATTACAGACCTATATCGCTGTTAAATGTGGACTACAAAATTTTTGCTTCGGTTTTGGCATGTAGGATAAAACAATTTATTAAGGATCTTATACACGAGGACCAAGCAGGTTTTATACCAGGAAGGCAAATAAAAGACAATGTAAGAATTTTACTAGACTCACTGGAATATTATGACCAGAATATTCAACAAACTGCGGCTTTTGTATTTTTGGATGCAGAAAAAGCCTTTGATATGGTCTCTTGGAACTTTTTGAAACGGATTTTGGATAAATTGAATTTTGGAGATCGTTTTCAGAAAGGTATATCGGCTATTTACACCTCCCAACAAGCTAAAATTTTGGTTAATGAATCAATGTCAGATAATTGCCAAATCACGAAAGGGACTAGACAGGGATGTCCCTTGTCTCCACTTTTATTTTTGTTGGTGTTGGAACCGCTATGTGTGAAACTAAGAAGTATGGAGGACATCCGCGGGTTAAGAATTAAAAAACATGAATTTAAGTTGAGAGCATTCGCGGATGACCTACTGCTAATTTTGGAAAATCCAACACAGTCAATGAATATACTTCAGGAGACTTTGGACGATTTTGGAAAAGTATCAGGCTTTAAAGTGAATCAAGAAAAAACAAAGATAATATTTAAAAATTTATCGGAAACACAGCAACAGGAATTTATATCATATACTGGCTGGGAGAAAGCTAACAAAGTTAAATACCTGGGAATTTGGATTACTGCAAAGAATAAAGATCTGATAACCAACAATTACCTCAAGTTATGGGGTAAGATTAAAACTGATATGATTATATGGTCAAACAAAAAACTGTCACTAATGGGACGTATTTCAACGATCCAAATGAATGTCTTACCGAGGATGCTCTTCTTATTCCAAAATTTACCAATAATATCACAAACTAAATATTTTGAAATTTGGAGGAAAGACATTTCAAACTTCATCTGGCAAGGGAAAAAACCAAGGACTGCTTATAAATACTTGGTGGATCTAAAAACTAGAGGAGGTTTAGCACTGCCTAATTTTCAACTCTATGCTGAAGCGGCAGCTTTAGTATGGCTAAAAGACTGGATGAACTTGTCAAATATACGTCTGTTAGACCTGGAAGGTTATAATAACTTAAGTGGATGGCATGGTTATTTGTGGTATGATAAAATTAAATTACAAGCAACATTTCGTAATCATATAATCAGGTCCTCTTTACTTCGTATCTGGATGAGATATAAACACATTTTGGAACCAGAAACACCGATGTGGATATCGCCTCAAGAAATGCTAACTTTGCGCCCACTTAGACCAGACAAATTTATTACTTATCAAGATCTAATTAATTGGGAAGGAAAGAAATGCTCACTAAAAGACTTTCAACTTCTTAAGGATGATTTACAATGGCTCCAATACTACCAAATCAAATCAGTTTTTGTACAAGATGCTAAAAAAGGTTTCTCTAAAGAAAAATCTTCTTTTCAAAGGATTTTACTAGATAATAATACAAAACTGATTTCTAAAATGTATAATCTCCTTTTAACAATATATTGTGAGCAGGATACGATTAAACCAACTATGATCGATTGGGCTCAAAATGTGGGACATGATATTGTTTTAAATAAATGGGAAAGACTATGGTCCAAAGATCTAAAAGGAATAAAAGCACAGTCAGTGCGAGAAAACATTTATAAAATGATGTATAGATGGTACTTAACACCCAAGAAAATTGCAAAGATTTATAAAACGATGTCCCCTACTTGTTGGAAATGTAACAAAGAAATTGGTTCCTTTTATCACATGTGGTGGACCTGTGACAAAGCCAAAGACTTCTGGGACATGATCTATAATGAATTGAGATTAATACTACAAAAGAATATACCCAAAACACCAGAAATGATGCTACTGAGTATGATTCCAGACGACTTAGCAATACAAAGAACTTTTTTGATTTATGCCACAACAGCTGCGAGACTGCTTTATGCAGCGAAATGGAAAGGGCTAGAAACTCCTGAGAAAAAAGACTGGATTGTTAAAATGTTTGAAGTGGCAGAAATAGCAAAACTCACAGCTATTCTAAATGAAGAAAATGACGTTCGATTTTTGGGGGAATGGGGGGCGTGGATGCATTATTGTGAATATGAGTTAAAAATGGGAAGAATGGAAGAATACTTTCTAATCTGATCCAGAGGATTATTTCTGATCTTTTTTATAATGATTAAGTATAAGTATATTTACTAACAGACTATGGGTTTTTTTTTCTATATATGGTATTGATAGCTTATTAAGATTAGATTACCTACGACGGGATGAACTTTTTATTAAGAGGCAGATAGAGGTGAAGGGGAAGTCAAAAAACTTTTCCATCTCTCTTTTTTCTTTTTTTATTATATGATATGGAACTATAACAACTTTAAGTTAGAATTGAAATTTGATATTGTTATAGATGTTGTTCAATGTAATGGAAAATTTCTAGTATAAAACCTAATAAAATTTATATATAAAAAAAAAAAGAGATGGATTGACTCAGTAAAGGAAGCCACAGCCCTCCGTTTGCAAGACCTGAGCAAGGCTGTCAAAGAGAGGACATTTTGGAGGACTTTGATTCATAGGGTCACCATGAGTCGGAAGCGACTTGATGGCACTTAACACACACCCAGAGCGGTTGCTCCAGTTCACTTTGTTTCTAGGGGAGAATGTCATGGAACGGGTTCGGGTGGTCGGAATGTAGGAGCATTTTGTATGGGGGAGGGACAAGCCTGCCTACTCGCCATCTGTACTTGATACCGCAGTAGTAGATGCAGATTTCATCACCTCCGTTTCCTCTTGTGCCTGTCATTCCTCCCCTCTCCTTCCCTCTGCTAGTGAGCTTTTTTACTGCTATGTTTGTAATCAGGAGAAGATATCTCCCTATCGTGTCTGAACACGACAGCGATCCACCTGCTTGCGTTTAAACAAAAACAGTGGGCAAAGCGCCCCACAGTGGCAAAGGAGGGAATGGTCAGTGTGAAGGGAGAACATCCCCGTAGAAAAACCCCACTGCTGCCTTCAGTATCTTTGAAGGAGTCATGAAGAAGAAGAGTTGGTTTTTATATGCCGACTTTCTCTACCACTTAAGGGAGACTCAAACCGGCTTACAATCGCCTTCCCTCCCCCTCCCCACAACAGACACCCTGTGAGGTAGGTGGGGCTGAGAGAGCTGTGACTGGCCCAAGGTCACCCAGCGGGCTTCGTGAGTAGGAGTGGGGAAACAAACCCAGTTCACCAGATCAGACTCCACTGCTCCAAACCACCGTTCTTAACCACTACACCATGCTGGCTCCCTTGGGCTAGTCACAGTTCTCTCCGAACTTTCTCAGCCCCACTTACCTCCCAAGGTGTCTGTTGTGGGGAGAGGAAGGGAAGGAAATTGTAAGCCGCTTTGAGACTCCTTAAAGGAAGAGAAAAGCAGGGTATAAAAAACCCAGTTCTTCCCATGTGGAAGCTACCAGAATCTGTGCTGAATCTTGGAAATTGACTTTTCGAACTGGCAAAAATCCTTAATTGTCGAGTCGGGTATTACAAACATACGGTGCTCTTGTGTAGAATGAGCTGCAAACTTGTGCAACTTGTGCGAACTCTGTGTACTTGTGCATGTGTTGTGGTTGTGAGTCTTTTGTGCAGCCTGTCCCTGACATTACTCTGCGTGAGGAGCTCCACATGGTCCTTTCCCTTTAAAAAAAAAAAAAAACTTCACTCAGGATACACTTTTAATAATGCACTTTAAAAAAGCGTTCTCATCTGACAAATTGTTTTGCGATCCAAATATACAATAGCTCGGAAAACAAACAACTTTAGAAAATGAAGGCCAATGTAAAAAGACTACTTAAACCTCTAACAGTAGAGTTCTGGTATGGCTCGGCCTTTACAGTTTTCTTACTGCACCGTCAATGTTGGAAATCTGTTCTTGCAACTGGCTCCACTGCTCTGGATTTAAGGAAATACCTTTTCTGCTGGGTTTCATTTCACCTTCTTGATCCATCCAGTCTTCTCTAATATCAATTAGGACTTTGCCTTTAAAATCACAAACACTGGCATATCTCATTTTACCAACCTGAAACACGTTCTCATCTCTGTTGCCACTTTGTTTGCAGGACCGGGAGGACTCCTCCACATGAAGCCTGCTGGGTGACCTTGGGCTAGTCCCAGTTCTCTCTGAACTCTCTCAGCCTCAACGGCCTCACAAGGTGTCTGTTGTGGGGAGGGGGATTTCAAACTGGTTTGGTTCTCCTAAAAAGGGAGAGAAAGACAGCATATAAAAACCATCTCTTCTTCTTCTTCTTCTTCTTCTTCTTCTTCTTCTTCACCAAAAGAGAAGCAGTCATCTCTCACTCTTTATTCAGACCAGTCAAAACGAGGCAAGCATTTGCATCCTCCAGATCTTTGCCTCAGGCCAAAAGTTACTTGAAAAAGGAAACGGTAGTGGCCAGAAACCCCACTAGCCTCTGCATCCACATCCTTTGTGGAACAGCATTAGGGCTTTACCAGGCTCAGGAGGTACCCAGAGGCTCGGCTTGCCAACCACCAGGTAGTAATGAAAATTGACACCTCTGTGTACACAATAGATAATGCAATACAACAACACACAGGCTGGCACAATGCAGCAGATGAAATGAATATAATGAACACAAATTCAAGTTAACAACCACTGGTCTGAGTGTGCAAAAATAAAGATGCAGAACATTCAAAATCACATCCAAAAGTCCAAATAGGTACTCAGTATAAATGAAGTTTCTTTCTTCCTTATAGGTGATATTCCTTTCTTCCTGACAGGAGAGTATGCCAGTCACCAAAGAAGACGATGCCTTTTCTCGAGAAATCCTCATTTCGAATATACGACTGAGGAAGAATAGTGTATATTCGAAATGAGGATTTCTCGAGAAAAGGCATCGTCTTCCTATTGCAACCACCAGGTAGTAGCTGGAGATCTCCTGCTATTACAACTGATCTTTAGCCAACAGAGATCAGTTCCCCTGGAGAAAATGGCCACTTTGGCAATTGGACTCTACGGCATTGAAGTCCCTCCCCTCCCCAAACCCCGCCCTTCTCAGGCTCCGCCCAAAAAACCTCCCGCCGGTTGCAAAGAGGGACCTGGCAACCCTACCAGAGGCATCCTTGGGTGTGTGTGTGTAAAGCGCCGTCAAGTCGCAGCCGACTTATGGCGGCCCCTTTTGGGGGTTTTCGTGGCAAGAGAGGTGGTTTGCCAGTGCCTTCCTCTGGAGGCAACCTTGCCGACAGCAAAAAAAACCCACTTTTCTTTTTTAAACCAAATCTCGACATAAAGAGTTCTGAAGAGGACAAACACTTTGTATTATTTTGTTTGGTTTTAACTGTGTGGCTTCAGGTTTAGGATTTTGCAATGAGGCAGGGGTGGGGGAAGACCAACACGGCCAGCCACTAAAGTTTTTGGCCTCTAGGGGGCAGGCGAAGCAAGCCCGGCTGTCAGTCGGCTTGCAGCAAAAATAAACAGGCCGGCCTGAGTCAGGTGCTCCTTTTCAATCCCAGCAAAGGTTATCCGAGGCAACTCAGCAGCTGCTGCCTTACCGGACCTCACTACGATTACAATTCTTCTAAATGGGCAGGCAGCCGAAAGCCTCTTTGAATGGCGGCTTTTATTCTGACAAGCTCTTGTTTTTTATTTTAAAGCATGCTTATCAGTTTTGCAGGGACTTGCTTAACTGATGTGGCTGGAAAACCGAGAGAGGCCAGAAGTTCCTACATCCTTCTGCATTTCCCTAATTGCGTGCCGTAAGAACATCGGTGCATCCCTGCTGGACCAGAGCACGGGTCCCTCTAGTTCAGCATCCTCTCTTACATGGTGGACAGTCAGATGCCCCCAGAAGGCACACCAGCAAGGCAAAGGGGCCAAATCCTTTGCTGACCCCCACCCCAGTTGGCCCCACAGACACTGGTAATACTTAACAACTGCTCCAAAGCAGCCTTTGTTTTTATACTTATAATCCCCCTCACTGGCAGTCTTTAAGAAGAGGCTGGACAAACGCTTGACAGGGATACTCTAGGCTGATCCTGCACTGAGCAGGGGGTTGGACTAAATGAACAAGAAGAAGAGTTGGTTTTTATATGCTGACTTTCTCTACCACTTAATGAAGAATCCAACTGGCGTACAATCACCTTCCCTTCCACTCCCCGCAACAGACACCCTGTGAGGTAGGTGGGGCTGAGAGAACTCTTAAGAGAGCTGTGACTAGCCCAAGGTCACCCAGCTCGCTTCATAGGTAGGCGTGGGGAAACCAACCCGGTTCACCAGATTAGCCTCTGCCGCTCATGTGGAGGAGTGGGGAATCAAATCCGGTTCTCCAGATCACTCCACCGCTCTAAACCACTGCTCTTAACCACTACACCACGCTGGCTGATCGTTGTTTCGGATCTTTCCGTGTATTGGAATGTTTTAGACTTTTTGCATGCTTCCTCTGGGAGTGGTAAGGCAATTGTAAGCCTCTTTGAGACTCCTTCAAAGGTAGAGAAAATCGAGAAATGAAGACCAACTCTTCTTCCAAGTGGGTTGGACTTGATGACCCTGGTGGTCCCTTCCAACTCTATGATTCTATGATTCTTCTTCCTGCGACACCCCAGGCAATGTCCTTGAAGGGGCGAAGCTAGGAAAAAACCTCTCTCAGCTCGCCAGCCCACGTGTCACAAATATCTGGATGTGAGCCAGCCTGCTGGGATCACATGAACACATAAATCTGCCTTATACTGAATCAGACCCTTGGTCCATTGAAGTCAGTATTGTCTAAGAACATAAGAACATAAGAAAAGCCCTGCTGGATCAGACCAAGGCCCATCAAGTCCAGCAGTCTGTTCACACAGCGGCCAGCCAGGTGCCTCTAGGAAGCCCACAAGCAAGACGGCTGCAGCAGCATTGTCCTGCCTGTGTTCCACAGCACCTAATGTAATAGGCATGCTCCTCTGATCGTGGAGAGAATAGGTATGCATCATGACTAGTATCCATTTTTACTAGTAGCCATGAATCAGATAGGCAGCGGCTCTCCAGGGTCTCAGGCAGAGGTATTTTCTCATCACCTACTTGCCTGGTCCCTTTAACTGGAGATGCCGGGGATTGAACCTGGGACCTTCTGCATGCCAAGCAGCTGCTCTACCACTGAGCCACTGAGTTCTCGTTCCTTTGGAAGTGCTTTGTTAATTTACAGTAATGTTTCTCCGTCTGGCTTGGTGCTAATCCAGAACAGTTGCGCAACGAGGTTCTTCTCGGCACAGCCACCCTCCGCGGACGTCATGGTTTCTTGTCGACTCTGCCTCTTCCTGGCCGCTTCCTAGAATCGCCAGCCACTGCAAGAGATCGTTGCCAAGGGCATGCTCACTCTCTGGTTTGAATCAATCAACCCTATGCCCTTACGAGCAAGCCGGGAAAGCTGGACTCTGTGACCTCCGTGAATTATGCAGACCTGACAGCGTTGTTTCTTTCAGCAGCCTGTATAATTTATGCCTTGCCTAGGAAAGCCATAATATGCAGGTTGAGTATTCCTTATCTGGACATCAGATATCCGGACTGATCAGAAAACCAGACCTTTTGAGCCGGCATGCAGGCATTACTCACAGCTCCTCAGCAGTGCCACTAATGGTTCAATGGACACAACATTATTAAAAATATTGTTTAAAATTGGTTCTTGTAGGTTATCCGGGCTGTGTGACCGCGGTCTTGGTATTTTCTTTCCTGATGTTTCGCCAGCAGCTGTGGCAGGCATCTGGCGAAACGTCAGGAAAGAAAATACCAAGACCACGGTCACACAGCCCGGATAACCTACAAGAACCAATGAACTCTGACCATGAAAGCCTTCGACAATATTGTTTAAAATTAAACTCAGGCTATGTATTGACTCAATACATGTTGACTCAGCTATTGGTTGACTCAATAAAGGAAGCCACAGCCTTCAATGTGCAAGATCTGAGCAAGGCTATCAAAGATAGGACGTTTCGGAGGACTCTCATTCATAGGGTCGCCATGAGTCGGAAGCGACTTGACGGCACTTAACACACACACACACACACACAGGCTATGTATGTAAAGTGTATATAAAACATATATAACACATAAATGAATTTTGTATTTAGACTTGAGTCCCATCCCCAAGGCATCTCATTATGTGTATGCAAAAGTCTAAAATATTCCAACATATGGAAAGATCCGAAATACAGAGCAGCCAGCGTGGTGTAGTGGTTAAGAGTGGTGGTTTGGAGCGGTGGACTCTGATGAATTGGGTTTGGTTCCCCACTCCTTCACATGAAGCCAGTTGGGTGACCTTGGGCTAGTCACACTCTCTCAGCCCCACCTACCTCACAGGGTGTCTGTTGTGGGGAGGGGAAGGGAAGGTGATTGTAAGACAGTTTGATTCTTCCTTAAGTGGTAGAGAAAGTTGGCATATTAAAACCAACTCCTCCTTCTGGAAATTGGAAAACCTTACTCCTAGTTGCTGTACTGCTCTAAAATGACCTTTCTCCACCCACAATTTTAAAATTATCTGTAAAAGCTAATCTGCCTGTTACACTGACTTTTCCAGGTTGCCATAGAAAAGGCCATAGGAAGGTCGGGTTTGTACAATCAGAGTTTGGAAGGGACCTCCAGGATCATCTAGTCCAACCCACTGCACAATGCAGTAAATTCACAACTATCCCCCCTTCATACCCCAGGGACCCCTGCTCCATGACCAGAAGATGGCAAAAAAAAAAAAAACCTCCAGGATCCCTGGCTAGTCTAGCTTGGAGGAAAATTCCTTCCTGACCCCAAAGTGGCGATTGGCATGACCCTGGCCATGTAAGAAAGGGTCACAAGAGCCAAGCACTGGCTCATCCCTTCCTTCCCTCCCTTTCATGATCTGCCTAAGTTCACAGAATCAGCATTGCTGACAGATGGCCATCTAGCCTCTGCTTAAAAACCTCCAGGGAAGGAGAGCTCACCACCTCCCGAGGAAGCCTGTTCCACCAAGGAAGCGCTCTAACTGTCAGGAATAGGGTTGCCAAGTCCCTCTTCACTATTGGCGGGAGATTTTTGGGGCAGAGCTTGAGGAGGGTGAGGTTTGGGAGGGGAGGAACTTCAATGCCACAGAGTTTAATTGCCAAAGCTGCCCTTTTCTCCAGGTGAACTGATCTCTATCAGCTGGAGATCAGTTGTAATAGCAGGAGATCTCCAGCTAGTACCTGGAGGTTGGCAACCCTAGTCAGGAAGTTCTTCCTGATGTTTAGCCAAAAACTCTTTTGACTTAACCACAGTCATCTGGGTTCTGAGAAGGAGCAGGGCCGCTGAATTACGCACGAGCGAGATAAGGCTGAACCTTGTGCCTACAATGTGAAGACTTCCTCAGGGCGACTGCCGATATCTGTGGTATATTTTTAGGTTCCTGGGCCAGAGGGCACGTCTGCCGTCGCTTCAGCACTTATCAGTGGAGCTGGCAGAAGACCCCCCTCTCTTTTTTGGCAGCTTAATGCACTCCTGTGTTCATCGCCAGCTGTTTGACCTCCTCTTCCATGGGCTCAGGCGCCAGTTCTGAGAAGGAAGAATGCTTGACAGTGGTTTAGTGGCTAGAGGGTCCTGCCAGGATCTGGGAGATCCAGGTTCAAATTCTCACTCTACTATGGTCCGAGTCTTGAAGAAGAAGAAGAAGAAGAAGAAGAAGAAGAAGAAGAAGAAGAAGAAGAAGAAGAAGAAGAAGAGTTGGCTTTTATATGCCGACTTTCTCTACAACTTAAGGAAGAATCAAGCCGGCTTACAATCACCTTCCCTTCCCCTCCCCACAACAGACACCCTGTGAGGTAGGTGGGGCTGAGAGAGTGTGACTGACTCGCCCAAGGTCACCCAGCTGGCTTCATGTGTAGGGGTGGGGAAACAAATCCTGATCAGACTCCACCGCTCCAAACCACCGTTCTAAACCACTACACCACGCTGGCCCTCCCACACGACCAACAAGAATTCCACAGGATAAGCTGTTGAGATAGCTGAGGAAGGGAGCTTTGCTTTTGAAAGCTTATACACTGGAAATGTTGTTGGACTCGAATCTTGCACTTCTACTGCAGACCAATATGGCTCTGTGTGCGTATTAAGTGCTGTCAGGTTGCTTCCGACTTATGGCAACCCTATGAGTAACCTTTTCTCCCCTTGTATCTGGCTGGATTCAGACATTGCCTTCTTCACTCAGCCAGGACTTCTTGGTTTGGTGTCTTGCAAATCTGCCAGCAGAGGGCATTCCATAAAACTATAGTTTGTGAACATGGTTTCATCAAACCCTGGTTTAGCTATGATGTCTGGATGTAGATGAACTGGGGTCTTTTTGGAACCAAATAGCGATTTAAAGCTATGATTTGTGGCATATAGTCTGAAAAATTAGGGGAGGGGGGCAGAAGTAGGCCCCTAGCCTCACCATTCCTCTGTGTGTGTGTGTGTGTGTGTGTGTGTGTGTGTGTGTGTGTGTGTGTGTGCACGTCTGTGTAAAGTACCATAAAGTCGCAGCCGACTTATGTCAACCTCATAGGGGTTTCAAGACCGGAGGTGAATAGAGGTGGTTTGCCATTAGGGTTGCCTGCTCCGGGTTGGGAAATACCTGGAGATTTTGGGGGAGTGGAGCCTGAGGAGGGTGGGGCTTAGTGAGGGGAGGGACTTCAGTGGAGTATAATGCCATAGAGTCCACCTTCCAAAGCAGCCATTTTCCCCAGGTGATCTGATCTCTGTTGCCTGGAGATCAGTTGTAACAGCTGGAGATCTCCAGCCGCCACCTGGACTGTGGGAACACTTCTTCGTGTCATTTTCAGAGTTGGACAGTGACTCCTGTTGTTTGTATCATTTGCAAATGTTTCCAGCACATTCTTGCCAGGTCCAAGGCATGGGGATATACGCTCACAGCGTTTCCCCACGGTTTATTGTTGTAGGTGTTTGTGTTGTGCATTCTTTGTATTGTTATTTTTGTGATTATATTTTGTACGTTGTCTTGCATTGTTTGCAATGTGGGTGCGGTTTTTTTCTAGTAATACATTTACAGTACCCAGCCATTTCTTACTTTGGTTGGCCACCTGGAGGTTGGCAACCCTATTTGCCATTGCGTAGCAACCCTGGACTTCGCTGGTGGTCTCCCATCCAAATACTAACCAGGGCTTTCCCTACTTAGCTTCTGAGATCTGACAAGATCAGGCTAGCCTGGGCCATCTAGGTTAGGGCTTCCTATATGTACGGTAGGCTTATTCAATTATGGTCTTCTGCATCTTTGATTATTTTTGGCACTTCAATTTGTTTTAAAAGAGAACATCCTTTGTTACAAGTTGATGGGTGGTGGGGAAAGTAACTCCTTTGAGGAGGCCTCTATTGAAGTTGGTGTTTTCTGTGCCTTCCGTTAGGACCGCCTCTTCTTTGTCATGGAGTTTGTGAACGGAGGGGACCTGATGTTCCACATTCAGAAATCCCGCCGCTTCGACGAAGCCCGAGCCCGCTTCTACGCTGCAGAAATAATTTCCGCTCTCATGTTCCTCCACGAGCAGGGCATCATTTACAGGTGAGCGAGACCACGCCCTTCGTTTCTGACCTTTGGTTCTCTCGACCTGAGCCCCACCGAATAGCCCCACACGGCAACCATAGGTTTGAGGGGCTTGATTCTACATAGGAGATGCTTCTGTGCCGTTAACAGGTGCATAAGAGGGAAACCATTGGCAGGTGCAACTTCTTCCAGGGGCACAGGAGCATGTTGGGGAAAGATGCACCCACCCAAATGCTCCCTTTTACATAGATCTTGACAATTCAGGCACCCTAGTCTATATAAAGAGCTTGGCGGCTGTAAATCCTACTTGATCGTGCATCTGACAAAGAGGGCTCTAATCCACAAAACGTTGTGCTGGAAGAAAAACTTGTTAGGCTTCCGAGTTCCACAAGTCTCATGTTTATTTTGGGCGTGGTAGGTATATGTGGATGTCTTAGGCACACTAAAAGGCGCCCTGCTGGATCAGATCAGCGGTCCCTCTAGACCAGGGGTGTTGGACTCAATTGTTGTGAGGGCCAGATGTGACATCAATGTCACTTGGTCGGGCCGGGCCATGCCTTGCCGGCCCAGATCGAGACGGGGTGTGTGTGCGGCTGCCTTGGCTGGCTTGTGGGCCACAAAGCAGCTCTCTAGGGGCTGCATCTGACCTGCAGCCCTTATGTTCGACACCCCTGATCTAGATCACCATCCTATGTCAGAACAGGTCAATAATAGTGACTTACCTTACAACATTAAGAATGTAACAATGTAATATGTGCCTTACTGGATCAGATCAGCGGTCTGTTTCACAGAGCAGTCAACCAGTTGCCCTGGAGAGCCAACAAACAGGGCACAGAAGCCAAGGACTTCCCTTCAGTCACCATGGCCAGTAGTCTTCGATGGACCACTCCCCCATGAATCTGCTCCCCTTTCAAAGCCATCCGCATGGTGTAGTGGTTAAGAGCAGTGGATTCTGATCTGGAGAACCGGGTTTGATTCTCCGCTCCTCCACATGAGTGGTGGACTCTAATCTGGGGAACCGGGTTGGTTTCCCTGGTCCTCCACATGAAGCCTGCTGGGTGACCTTGGGCCAGTCACAGTTCTCTCTGAACTCTCTCAGCCCCACCTACCTCACAGGGTGTCTGTTGTGGGGTGGGAGAGGGAAGGCGATTGTAAGCCACTTTGAGACTCCTTAAAGGTAGAGAAATGTGGGGTATAAAAACCAACTCTTCCTCTTTTATGTCTGTTGGGAGTGAAGGCCACAATTCAAATTGCTCTTTGAATGAAGAAATATTCCTTTGTCCCTCCTGAATCTGTTGCCTATTGTGAAAACTTTTGATTTCTCGTCTGTTCCCCATGTCTTCCTTGGGTGTATAAAGGACTTTTGTGCACAGTCTCGATGGTGACTAGAGTGGAGTTGTACCAAATAACACTTCTTTGGGGTGACTCTGTGGATGGGTTTTGCCTGCCTTCTTGGCACAGTTTGGGAATGAGAAGCAATTTTCCTCCAACTTCTCATCTAGGGGCCCTGTTATTGACCTCCCTTGCTTTCTTAATACATGATGGTTTTTTCTTAAGTCAGATTACGACGTGTGTGACTTCATTCCTTTGCAGGTCATCTGGCACTATGGCTCTGTTAGCATCTCCTGCGAAATACATGCTTCTCTCTTACGGGCATATTCCGTGTATGGTCTCCATTGGTTATGGGAGAGAGGGAGCTGGTAGATGGATGGTCCTGCCTTGGGCTTGTTCTGTGGTTATCAGAGTTGAACCCTACCACTCTGCTCAGCTAACAGTAACTTCTTCTGGTGCAAGAGGCATGGAAGAACCTCTTGTGTGTGTTAAGTGCCATCAGGTCGCTTCAAACTAATGGCGACCCTATGAATCAGTGTCCTCTCAAGCATCCTATCCTATGCATGGTATGGAGAGAGTGGACAGTGTGTAGACAAGAGAGAGGGGCAAGTTGTAGGGGTCAAGTGTAGACAACTGGGGCAATGGCAAACCACCCTGTAAACAATGCCTAGTAAACGTCATGATGTGACATCACCCCATGGGTCAGTAATGACCCAGTGCTTGCACAGGGGACTATCTTTACCTTTTACCTTAGGTGAATCACTGGCTCTCAGCCCAACCTACCTCACAGGGTTGTTATGAGGATAGACCAGAACCTTACTAAGAGTTTGAAAACTTCTGGATTAGGAGGCCCCAAAGAAATCCTTCAAAACCCCAGGGCTCTTATCAAATGCCTGCACAGCCCAGCGTACGGGGCTGGTATGTTGCTATTTGTTCGTCCTGCTTTGCATCCCAGATTTAGGGAACTGGCTGAAAACAAGGGTCACTTCACATAGAAAAGTTAGTGCCATATCATAGGAAAATGAGAAGAGCCCTCCTGGATCAGACCAGTGGTCCAACTAGTCCAGCATCCTGTCTCACACAGTGGCCAACCAGTTCCTCTGGAGGTCCAGCCAACAACAGGGCATAGAGGTCGTGGCCTTCATTAGAACCTCAGAATAGCCCTGCTGGATCAGACCAGTGGTCCATCTGGTCCAGCATCCTGTCTCACACAGTGGCCAACCATTTCCTCTGGAGGTCCAACAACAGGGCATTGAGGCCGAGGCCTTCAAAGGACATCAGAAGAGCCCTGCTGGATCAGACCAGTGGTCCATCTAGTCCAGCATCCTGTCTCACACAGTGGCCAACCAGTTCCTCTGGAGGTCCAGCCAACAACAGGGCATAGAGGCCGAGGCCTTCAAAGGACATCAGGAGAGCCCGGCTGGATCAGACCAGTGGTCCATCTGGTCCAGCATCCTGTCTCACACAGTGGCCAACCATTTCCTCTGGAGGTCCAACAACAGGGCATTGAGGCCGAGGCCTTCAAAGGACATCAGAAGAGCCCTGCTGGATCAGACCAGTGGTCCATCTAGTCCAGCATCCTGTCTCACACAGTGGCCAACCATTTCCTCTGGAGGTCCAACAACAGGGCATAGCGGCTGAGACCTTCATTAGAACCTCAGAAGAGCCCTGCTGGATCAGACCAAGGCCCATCAAATCCAGCATCCTGTCTCACACAGGGGCCAACCAGCTGCCTCTAGGAAGCCCACAAACCGAACGACTGAAACAGCATCCTCTCACCCGTGCTCCCCAACAGCGGATATAAAGAGGCATGCTGCCTCTGGTACTGGAAGGAGTATCGCCAGTGTTGGCAGCCCAAAGCAGAATGGGCACCAATCCAGTGGAAAGTAAATGGAGAAATGTTGCTTTTTATAATCACTGGTCCACAGCCTGTACTTGTTGACAGACCCGTCATGTCTAGGACAGGCGCTTGAGCTTTTGAGAGCCAGAATTGTGCAGAGAGGGGACTCAGCCCATCTTGTCACAGTTGGGTAGCAATCAAGTGTACAATGGGGGTGTGGGAAAAGCTCCAAAGAGGTGGCACCGGGTTATCGAGGTGTATAAATACAGTGAGATGTTTATCATCTACAGCTCATCCAATGGGAGACGTTGCACTGTCTTATCAAGGAAGGAGAGAGCCGTCATCGGCCCACACAAATGCAGATAGCATATTGTCAAATGAATTATGTTTATTTGTTGAGATGTTTTAGAAAGATTCATGCCAACGGAGCTGGCAAGACTTCTCTGAAGGACCAAATGAAGGTGTGGGAGATGTTCTGGAAGCTTCCATGGTTCTCGTCATGGTGTGTTCAAAGATGGCGGGTGCACATAAAGCTCTGCTGACCTAACGCCCTATCTTTATACCTTAGGTGGGTCCGGTCTCAACCCTCTTGACCCAATTTCTCCTCCTACAGTAACAAAAATTAACCAATCGCATTTAGAAGAAAGGGTTCATCAGATCTCCATCTTTTGTAGAAGCTTTGCAAGTAGGAGGCATCTGGAACCAGTTGGTTATCATGTTTTTATCAGATCATCGGAGCCCGTCCGGAGCCAGAGAACATTTCATTATTTCAGACAATTAGCTACAACCCCTGGTTAAATCATGAATCACATGGGCTTCTTGCACCAGGTGTTACAGGCTTTGACATATTAGAGCACATGAACTATGGAAATAGTGTTGTACACATGCAGAAATATTCAATGTAAAACCAAACTACCGTATATACCCATGTATAAGCCGACCCGCGTATAAGCCGAGGTGCCTAATTTCTCCCCAAAAATGGGGAAAAATTAGGCACCCGCTTATAACCCCTCCCCCCCAGCAGGCTTACCTGACAGGGTTCTCCAGCGGTGAGGGTCCGGTGGCGGCGCGGCCCGGGGGGGCCTGGGCAGCCTTCCTGCGGCTGCAGGAGGCTGCCCCAGGCCGCTCCCAGCGGGAGGAAGTGGCGGCGAGGCCCAGGGGGACCCGGAGCAGCCTTCCTGCGGCTGCAGGAGGCAGCCCAAGGCCCCTCCCGGCCGGGAAAAATGGCGGCGCGGCCCGGAGGGACCCGGGGCAGCCTTCCTGCGGCTGCAGGAGGCTGCCCAAGGCCCCTCCCGGCCGGGAAAAATGGCGGCGGGGGCCTGGGGGACCCAGGGCAGCCTTCCTGCGGCTGCAGGAGGATGCCCCAGGCCGCTCCCGGTGGCAGGAAGCGGCACGGGCCCGGCAGCGACGGCGGTAAGTTTTCCCCCTCCCTCCCCCCGTATTGACCCGCGTATAAGCCGAGGCCGGCTTTTTCAGCCCATTTTTGGGGCTGAAAAACTCGGCTTATACGCGAGTATATACGGTACACATATAAACTGCAAACCATAAAGCAGAGGCTTTTAATTTCCTTTTAAAAGGAAGGAGAGCCTGGATATTCTTTGCCAGAGGCTTATGGCACTAAATTACTCTGTCAAAGATATCAGTGTCATTGCAGATTTGCTAGCAGCACATTCTGTATTTTCCTATGACCTTTCCTAGCCATCTCAATGGCTAGAGAGAAAAGCTAAGCAGCACTTTTTACATTTCTTGAGCTACAGAACAGAGTGCTTGATTCCTGCCTTTCCAATGACTCTTTCGAGTGCAGAAATGCTTTCTCCTATACCCCTTCTATACTCCAAGGGTATGTGATGCTGTAATGATGTAATGTAAACAATATATTGTATTTTATGATTTAAACATGAAGGCATGATGCTACAAATTAATGAATGGGTTCAATCTTTTACTCTGAAGTAATGACGACCTAGTTCAGCGAGAAGACCATCAGTGGGTTAGCCACCAGCAATTGCTGCCTTAGAGGCTGTCACTGTTATAGTTTTGCAGTTCAAAGTTGAGGTGAGTCTTCCCATTAGAAAGGGAAGCCCCCAATCTTGTTCCCTCTCAGAATACATAAGTGGTTGTGATCCAGAAAGCAGTCCAGATCACCACTTGTGGCTTCTTATGAGTTTGTTGTGACAACCATGAAAGGCCAGATTCTGGCTGGCTTGTGGAAAAGAGTAGGGACAATGCAGAATCCTGGTGGTTGTCAGGAGACAGCTCAGGTGCTTCCTCTGGAAGGAGCTGAAGATTCTGTAGAGGAACCCCATATGGAGTCTCTTACTGTAAAGGAGGTGTGGTGGTGGAGAGTGCCGTCAAGTCACAGCCAACTTATGGGTGACCCCATAGGGTTTTCAAGTCAAGAGATGAACAGAGGTAGTTTTCTATTGCCTGCCTGTGCATAGTGACCCTGGACTTCCTAGGGGTTGGGAAATACCTGGAGATTGTGGGGGTGGAACTTGAGAAGGGCGGGAATTCAATGGGGTATAACTGCATAGAGTCCACCTTCCAAAGCGACCATTTTCTCCAGGGGAACTGATCTCTGTTGCCTGGAGACCAGTTGTAATCCCAGGAGAGCTCCAGCCACCACCTGGAGGTTGGCAACCATATCTAGGAGTAACACCCCTCCCCTCAACGACTCCACCAACAGCAGATGCTTGGCCTGTGCCAGATCGAAACTGATCCCCTTTAAGCGAGAACTGCCGCAGCCTTGTAACAGACAGAGAGACCATTTGGGGAGGGGCTGTGGCTCAGTGGTAGAGCACCTGCTTGGCATACAGAATGTCCCAGGTTCAATCCCCGGCATCTCCAGTTAAAGGGACTGGGCGAGTAGGTGACATGAAAGACCTCCGCCTGAGACCCTGGAGAGCCTCTGCTGGTCTGAGTAAACAATACTGACGGTGATGGACCAAGGGTCTGGTTCAGTATAAGGCAGCTTCATGTGTTCAAGAGAAGATGTTGGAATAACTCTCTGCTCGCTCCACCGTAATATTTCGCCCGCAAAAATGGAGAGAACACTGCTCGTCTTGGGCCTGCGGCCCCTCTGGCAAGGCCAAAATGAACCCGCTTGCTTTGCCAGCTGTGTCTCGGTCTAACTCCCCCTCTTGCAAATCATACCCGGCTCCAAGGGGGAGGAGATGCTAGTTAACAATGTAACTGGTGTTTCTTCTTCGAACAACAACCACCCGGGGCGGCTGTCAATCAATGCTTCAAAGAGCTCTTTTTACTCAGAGATGAACCTCGCCAACATTCCCTATTTCCTTAATGTATTCTCCTAGAGACTCCAGCTTGGGCAAGTAGGATAACAGTTTCAATACTAAGAGGAGTTACTCCCGTCGGTCTCCATCATTCATTGGTAGGGTTGCCAACCTCCAGGTGGTAGCTGGAGACCTCCCGCTATTACAACTGATCTCCAGGCAATAGAAATCAGGTTCCCTGGAGAAAATGGCCACTTTGGCAATTGACTTCTATGGCATTGAAGTCCCTCCCCTCCCCAAACCCCACCCTCCTCAGGCCCCAAAAATTTCCAGGTATTTCCCGACCCGGAGCTGGCAACCTTAATCTTTGGATTTAGAAGTGGGTGACTCCATTTTGGATTGCACGGCAAACGTCTTTGATCTAATCCAACCCCCTGCACAATGCAGGAAATTCACAACCCTCTTTCCCTTGCCCACTCCTCCAGTGACCCCTACTCCATGCCCAGAAGAAGGCATTTTTTGACTGTCAGAGGTTGCCTTGTTCTATCTGCGCGTTTTGCCCGTGTTTTCCAGATGCTGTTTTAGCCAAAATTTGGGAAATGTGGGCAAATGTGGGAGAGCGAGGTGACCTCTGACAGGCGGAAAAGGCATGCATAGTTAGGGTTGCCAACTTCCAGGTAATAGCTGGAGATCTCCCGCTATGACAACTGATCTCCAGCCGATAGAGGTCACTTCATCTGGAGAAAATAACCGCCTTGGCCATTGGACTCTATGGCATTGAAGTCCCTCCCCTCCCCAAACCCCTCCCTCCTCAGGCTCCGCCTCAAAAACCTCCCGCCAGTGGCAAAGAGGGACCTGGCAACCCTATGCATAATCAAAAGGAAGTCCCGAAGCAGTCAGCAGGGGTGACTGTGGGGAAACGTCTCTTTATCAAAGGCTTAAGTTTCCTGGCAAAAACAGGAATTTGGCTCCAGGTCTCCCCAGCCCTGATCTCATACTCTAACCACTACACCACAGGGTATGACATGACAGTACCCCTTAAACAAACCCAACGACATTCCCACAGGGCAGAACATTACAGAAGAAAGTATGGGGCGGGAGAGAAAGCTGTCTTCCAGAGAAGTTTGCCTGCTGTCATCAATCTTATTCAGAAACCCATCTTAAGCTTCTCAGGAACCTCGAGTTGTTTGCAGAGCACATTCTGGGAAATGCTGATTCAGCTAGTGCCAGCTCTCGAAATGTTTGAGGCAGTTTTACAGACCAGGAGGAAACAACAGGCCAGTTTAATTTCCTGATTCCTGTCCCTACAACACAATAGAACCAAAATAGCCTGGGGGAAAAAATAAATGACCATACCCTTACATTTGCAGCCCCACCTACTAAATTTTGCCCTCTCGGAGGAAAAAAACTTCCTGCTGATAAATCAGTTGAAGGTTAAGCCAGTTAATCTGCCAATTTAGTGTATTGTAGGGCTGCCATCCTTAGGGTTGGCAGCTCCGGGTTGGGAAATTCCTGGAGATTTTTGGGGCGGAGCCTGAGGAGAGTGGGGTTTGCAGAGGGAAAGGACTACATTAGAGCCCAACTGCCAAAGTGGCCGTTTTATCCAGGGGAACGGATCTCTTTCGCCTGGAGAACAGTCGTAATAGCAGGAGATCTCCAGCCACCACCTGGAGGTTAGCAACCCTAGACATCTTCCAGGTAGGGCCTGGAGATCTCCTAGAACTTAAACTGATTTCCAGACTACACAGGTGAGTTCCCCTACAAAAAACGGCTGCTTTGGCATTATACCCTGCTGACGTCCCTCCCCAACCTTCCACAGACTCCACCCTCCCAAACCTCCAAGAATTAACCAACCCAAAGTTGGTAACCCTGTGTAGGGTTGCTGATCCTCAGGTGGAGCCACGACTTCTCCTGGAATTTCAACTGATCCCTAGACTGTGTGTGTATGTGTTAAGTGCCGTCAAGTCGCTTCCGACTCAATGCGACCCTATGAATGAAAGTCCTCCAAAATGTCCTATCTGTGACAGCCTTGCTCAGATCTTGCAAATTGAGGGCCGTGGCTTCCTTTATTGAGTCAATCCATCTCTTGTTGGGTCTTCCTCTTTTCCTGCTGCCCTCCACTTTTCCTAGCATGACTGTCTTTTCCAGTGACTCTTATCGTCTCATGACGTGACCAAAATATGATAGCCTCAGTTTAGTCATTTTAGCTTCTAGGGTCAGTTCAGGCCTGATTTGATCTATAACCCACTGATTTGTTTTTTTGGCAGTCCACGGTATCCGTAACACTCTCCTCCAACACCACATTTCAAAGGAATCTATTTTCTTCCTATCAGCTTTCTTCACTGTCCAGCTTTCACATCCATGCATAGTAATAGGAAATACGATGGCATGAATTAATCTAGTCTTGGTGGCCAGTGACACATCCTTACACTTCAAAATCTTTTCTAGCTCCTTCATGGCTGCCCTTCCCAGTCTCCATCTCCTTCTGATTTCTTGGCTGCAGTCTCCCTTTTGGTTGATGGTGGAGCCAAGGAATAGAAAGTCTTGAACAATTTCAATTTCCTCATTGTCAACCTTAAAGTTGTGTAATTCTCCTGTAGTCATTACTTTTGTTTTCTTGACGTTCAGCTGTAGTACTGCTTTGGCACTTTCTCTTTTAACTTTCAGCAGTAGTCGTTTCATATCTTCACTATTTTCTGCCAATAATGTAGTGTCAATAATGTAGTGATCTCTAGACTACAGAGATCCATTTCCCAGGAGGAAATGGGGGTTAGGAGGGCAGATTCTACAGTGTCATATCCCTGCTGAGAGTCTGAGACCCCTCCCTTTACCAAACTCCACTCTTCCCTGGTTCCATCCCCAAATCTCCAGGAACTTCCCAATCTGGAGTTGGCAACCCTAAGCAGATGTAAAGCTGCATCCTCTACCAGTAGAGTTGCCAGGCCCCTCTTCGCCACCAGTGGGAGGTTTTTGGGGTGGAACCTGAGGAGGGCGGGGTTTGGGGAGGGGAGGGACTTCAATGCCATACAGTCCAATTGCCAAGGGGGGCATTTTCTCCAGGGGAACTGATATCTATCGGCTGGAGATCGGTTGTAATAGCAGGAGATCGCCAGCTATTACCTGGAGGTTGGCAACCCTATCTACTGGCATGCTTAAAAGTAAGCCAATGGTGGCCTGAGGAGAAGGTTATTTGTCTTTAAGTGTTCCCGTTCTTTGGGTCAACAAGAAACACATCTCTGGGGTTGTTTCCATGAATGGTTATCTTCTCCCCTCTGACGTTTATAGGATCCCTGCCTTCTTGGGTTTATGATATGACCTGGAAAGTTCCTGGATCCGATTAATCACAAAGGGCTTGAGGTTTTTACATGTCTTTTTATACCGAGAGGTTCATAAACTTGACATTTGAGCCAGTAGCCGCCGGCATGTAGAAGGTGGCTTACATAACCCTGCTTTTATATGCAGTAGATTTTCGCTCAGCCCAAAGCCATTTGAAGGAAAGGTATTAACTCAAGAATGAAGAAAAGTAGTGGAGTCCTTCTTCTGAACTGCCCATTTCCTGCAGTGAAAGAGTCTTTGTTGCTGATATTTTGATATTTTGCTGTGCTGGGGATAGCTGACTAACAGCTGTGGTGATTGTTGCTTACTAGGAATGAAGCTGGGATATAATTTCATTACTCTTCCAAGTGGCACTTAGGAAATGGCTTACAGGCTTACTTTTTATTTAAAAAGGGGAAGCCAGGAATTCAGAAGAATGAGTTGATCGTGGGCATTGTTATAATGGAATCCCCACTTGTGCTATGGAAGCTCTCTGGGTGACCCACCTATAGGGTTGCCAACCTCCAGGTACTGCAAATCCCTGCAGATCAGTTCACTCGGAGGAAATGGCCGCTTTGGCAATTGGACTCTACGGCATTGGAGTCCCACCCCTCCCAAAACCCCACCCTCCTCAGGCTCTGCCCCAAAAACCTCCTGCAGCTGGCAAAAACCCTAGGTTACCAACCTCCAGTTTGGGGGCTGGAGATCTGCCAGAATCACAACTGTTCTCCAGACAACCAAGCACAGTTCTCCTGAAGAAAACCGCAGCTTTGGAGGGCGGACTCTATGGCATCCCATCTCTGCTAAGCCCCCTCCCCTGGCTCCATCCCCAAATCTCTGGGAATTTCCCAACCCAGGGTTGGCAACCATACTTCAGGCATCATGCAGAACCCCAAATCTAGGCCACAGGAAGAAGTGAAGCACTAAACCAGCCGTGGGAGTGGGGCGGGCCAAGTCCTCCCTGTAGGGTTGCCAGGTCCCTCTTTGCCACCGACAGGAGATTTGGGGGCGGAGCCTGAGAAGGGCAGGGTTTGGGGAGGGGAGGGACTTCAATGCCATAGAGTCCGATTGCCAAAGCGGCCATTTTCTCCAGGCGAACTGATCTCTACCGGCTGGAGATCAGTTGTAATAGAGGGAGATCTCCAGCTAGAACCTGGAGGTTGGCAACCCTCCCTCCCTAGCCCCAGTTTAGCCATGCTTGTCTGCAGGAGGAAAGTGGGAAGTGCCCGTCGGTCTGGCAGAGAGGCAACAATATTATTTTCTGAACCAAATGGCACTGGATGTGAAGAAAGTGATTTTCTGGGAAGTCGGTTCTTCCTTTCCCCCCTCCCTGCCGGAAGAAGGTGAGAAACCCAAACTTCGCACATCTGCTGGTCATTTCCTCAGGCAGCGTCTAAATTATGAATTGCGCCTTAATCAGCAGTGACTCGTAAGATGGGTGAACAAGCAGCTGGGTCTCCGGAGCCGGCAAATGGTACTTTTGGAAACTGCTGAAGGGAGCTGAGCTCAGGATCCGGTCGACTCTTTCAGGGCAGAGAAGCCGGGAGAAGGGAGGATGGAGAAAGATCTGGGATGGGATGCAAAGACAGTGAAAAGCCAAAGCAGATCTCAGGTGAGACTCTTCCAAGGAGTCCCACGCAAACCACCCAGTGGGTTTCCATGGAATAAATATAAGCCTGAAAGGGAAAAAAACAGGGAGCTCTTTCATGTCTAGCCAGACCGTTGGTCCATCCAACTCAGTATTGCCAACTCTGCTAACACTACCAGCAGAACATACAGGATATGCAGAAGAAGATATACAGAAGAATTTTCTAACAGTTAGAGCGGTTCCTCAGTGGAACAGGCTTCCTCGGGAGGTGGTGAGCTCTCCTTCCCTGGAGGTTTTTAAGAAGAGGTTAGATGGCCATCTGTCAGCAATGCTGATTCTGTGACCTTAGGCAGATGATGAGAGGGAGGGCATCTTGGCCATCTTCTGCGCATGGAGTAGGGGTCACTGGGGTGTGTGAGAAGGAGGTAGTTGTGAATTTCCTGCATTGTGCAGGGGGTTGGACTAGATGACCCTGGTGGTCCCTTCCAACTCTATGATTCTATGTGTGGGGCAAACTATAGGCTGTCTTAGGGTTGCCAGGTACCTCCTGGCAATCGGCAGGGGTTGGGGAGACTTATTGGCAGTAAACTGGCCAAGGCCTCTGGTGCCCGCAACATGGCTACATCATTATCAGCATGCACTGAAAATGACATCATTGCGTCACTGATGACTGTGAGGAGGACACTCTGGTACTTAGGCCAAACTTTACAGTAGATGCTATAGACCTCAGCCTAAGTTTACTGCTGGTACGTTCCCACACTGGCTAGCCGAATGTCACTGGGGTGGGGCACCAAAGTGGGGGATCCCCCACTACCAATGGGGGTCTGGCAACCCTACTCTGTCTTCCTTTAAAGCAGCCACACAGGAAAGCCGATCAGAATCAGGCCTGTGGTGTAGGGAACCTTGTGGGGTTGCCAACCTCCAGGTGGGAGCCTGGAGTTCTCCTGGAATTACAGCTGGCCTCCAGGCAACAGAGATCAGTTTCCCTGGAGGAAACGGCGGTCGTATTTCTGGGAGAAAGCAAGGTCCCACCTGGAAACTGGCAACCCCAGCTCCAGCCCTTGTAAATCTGCACAAGCAGTAGAAAGAGTGACTCTTTCATACTGCAGAGTTTCCTGCAATTGAGCCGTCCTCACCTGGCAGGTTTTCGAAGGCGGTCGCAGATCCGCCAGTTAAGAAGGGCTCCGCTTCCATTAAGAGGCTTTCATACTTGCCCCGGTGTCTGCAAAGATATCACCTGGAACATCATAAAGAAGACATTTAAGATCACACACACACACACACCCCCAAAAAAACCCCTTTCATTCTCGATATGACTTCTGTAACGCATCCAGGGCTCCCATAAATGTGTAAACCTCACTCGCAGTACGTATTAGCAGGAAAGCTGAAGGCAGAGTGTGTGTGTAGATTGTATCGTTCACAGGCCTGAGCATGTCTCAGTTTGCGGCTGAGCTGGAAAAGGCACAGAACACTTTGAGCGAGTGAGGAGAAGGAATGGGGAATCTTTTGGCCATGCACCCCGCTTGAACCCAGTAACCTTCTTTTCTTGCTAAATTAGCAATAAAAGATGAAGAATCCCGTTGGGATTCACCTCAATCGGGTTCGTTCTCTTCTGTCGCCCAGAAAAGGTGACGTGACTGATTTTCTCCCGTGTTTTGACGCAACCTTTTCCTCAGTCTTGGCAGGGTTGCTTTGAAAATTTGGCCGTACCTGAGCTTTGAACGGCTCGGTTGATTCTTGGGTTTAATATCCATCTCCTCCCTTGTTCAGGCAGGTTCCGTGCAATGTTTTAATACTGCTGTCTGGGCACACCCTGCTTGGATGTGGCTGGCAATGTGCAATAATTTCGGAAAGCGGGCTTGGCATGGAACACCAGACGTGGAACTTTCCACGAGCACCTTTTCTGATAACTCTGAGGTGCCACGTCTGTCTGGTTAGGGCTGCTAGAATCATAGAATCACAGAATCATCGAGTTGGAAGGGGCCATACAGGCTATCTAGTCCAACCCTCTGCTCGATGCAGGGTCAGCCTAGGCCATCCCTGACAAGTGTTTGTCCAGCCTCTGCTTAAAGACTGCCAGTGAGGGGGGAGCTCACCCCCTCCCCAGGAAGCCGATTCCACAGTCGAACAACTCTTACTGTGAAATTCCCCCCCCCCTAATATCCAGCCAGGGAGCCCCATGGCGCAGAGTGTTAAGCTGCAGCACTGCAGTCCAAGCTCTGCTCACGACCTGAGTTCGACCCCGACGGAAGTTGGTTTCAGGTAGCCGGCTCAAGGTTGACTCAGCCTTCCATCCTTCCGAGGTCGGTCAAATGAGTACCCAGCTTGCTGGGGGTAAAGGGAAGATGACTGGGGAAGGCACTGGCAAACGTTAGGATGTTGCATCTCCCCATGGGTCAGGAATGACCCGGTGCTTGCACAGGGGACCTTTACCTTTTTAATATCCAGCCGGCACCTTTATGCCCTTAATTTAAACCAATTATTGCAAGTCTAGTGTAGAAGGGAAAATCTATTGCTTTTGCGGGGAGTGGGGAGAGATTGAGATTCTGCCACTTGGGAAGAAGGAAGCAGGGAAAGTGAAAATGTGACTGCAAGGTGCAAGGGGGCAGGAAGGGAGAGGGAGAAGGAGGGGAGGGAAGGGAAGGGACTGTGACTTAGTGGCAGAGCATCTGCATAGCATGCAGAAGGTCCCAAGTTCAATCTCTGGCATCTCCATTTAAAAGGACCAGGCAGTAGGAATGTGGAAGATCTGAGAGAGAACCACTGGAGAGCCACTGCCAGTCAGAAGAGACAATACCCATCATGACAGGCCAGTGTGCAGCATAAGGCAGCCAGGAAGGGACTGTGGCTCATTGACAGAGCATCTGCTTTGTATGCAGAAGGTCCCAGGTTCAATCCTTGGCATCTCCAATTGAAAGGACCCGACAGTAGGTGATGGGAAAGACCTCCGCCTGAGATCCTGGAGAGCTGCTGCCAGCCGGAGTGGACAATACTGCTCTTGATGCACCAAACGTGTGATTCGGTATAAGACAGCTTCACGTGTGTTCATGCTTGTGAAGGCACTTTCCTCCATAGGAAGGAAGGAAGGAAGGAAGTGTATCAAAGGGTTTAATCTTTTCAGAGAGCTTGTCTATGGAAGAAGCACCCCACACACACACACTCACATGCACGTACTGAACCTCATGCTTCCCATGGAGCAGTTGGTCATGCATACCAAGAAATGCTCTGGAAAGTATGATTGCTGGGGAAAAAATCAGAGAAGCAGACAGGGCCACCAAAGCACCTTCTAAGAACTGCATGGCAGGGGAGCCACTCGTGAGTCGTAAACGGCAAGATTTCCTGCTCCACGTTCTCTGGGACTTGGTGACTTATTGGTGCTCCACACTTACTATAAACAGCGATCGAGTACGACACGTGTGGGTGAACAAGCATTGCAGGAAAAAGACTTCGTAAACATGGCTCACTTTATATTTATGCAAACAAGGAACTGAGCCATGGGCTGGGGATCACAAACAAATGGAAGGATTAGGAAAGAACCCGAGTTTCGTTGTGGGCTACAGGCCTTGCACTTTTTGAGCTTTGGCCTTCAGGTAGCGGAGCTCAGAGACCAGAGCTCGTCTCGGAGAGCCACTACTAGATTTAGATGGATCTATTTAAGCCACATCACCTACTTGCCCAGGCCCTTTAACTGGAGATGCCGGGGATTGAACCTGGGACCTCCTGCATGCCAAGCAGATGCTCTACCACTGAGGACATTTCAGAGGACACTGATTCATAGGGTCATGATGAGTTGGAGGTGAATTGATGGCACTTAACACAAACACACATTTAGTACATCTTAATCTCATCCTTCCTTCAAGGAGTTCAGGCCAGTGTGCATCATTCTTTTGTCCCCCATTTTACCCCCACAACAACCCTGTGAGGCAGGTTACGCTGAGAGTGGGTGACTGACCCAAGGTCACCCAGCAAGCTTCCATGGCAAAGCAGGGATTGGAACCTGGGTCTCCCAGATCCTAGTCCAACACTCAAACCCCAACGCAAGGGTTCTCCAACACGGTGCCCATGGGCACCATAGCACCTACCAATACTTTCCTTGGTGCCTGCCAAGCTTTTCAGAAAGTGGGTGGGGCCAATGTGAAGCAGGGCTTGTTATTGGCTGCTCTAAATCAAATGAAATGGTTGTAGTGGTTAAAAGCAGTGGCTTGTAGTGGTGGAGTCTGATCAGGATTCCCCACTCCTCCACATGAGCGGCGGAGGCTAATCTGGTGAACTGGATTTGTCAAAGGGGTGACAGCAAGGGAAACAGCCATGCATAAAAGACCAAAGTTTGAATGGGACTTCTCTGAAGCTGTAGTCCAGCAACAGATACCCAGCAGAAGGGTAGGTCCGGGTTCTGCAGGACCTGGGAGAGCTCCCAGTGAGCCCACCCCAGCAGGACTGACTCGGCTTTGAATCCAAAAAAGCCGCATAGCCATGTTAGTCCACCCAAAATTGTCAGGCGTCAGAACCAAACTGACCTCTTAGGGCCACACTACACGTTACCCGTCACACAGCAGCTGCAGGGAAAGGCATTTTAAAAGTCCCCAGGAACCTGATTTGGCTCAGGATGAAAACAAGGGGGGGAGGGGATCGTGCCTTCCCTCCCATACTGTTTTTCCGAGCTGAAATGGCCAGGAGAGGGAGAAGTTCGACCACCTTGGGAGCTGCATGTGTACATCCCATGTAGCTCCAAAGATGGGCAAATCACTCCGCCTCTCAGCCATTTTAACTTGGAAAAACAATGGGGGGGGGAAGGCAGAATACCCTCTTCTCCTCTTGCCACGACCCCGGGCCAAATCAGGCTCCTGGGGGCATTGAAAATGCCTGTCCCTACAACTGCTGTGTGTCTGTGGGGAAAGCATCTGGCTCTAGGGAACCCAGACCTAACTTCTCAAAAAACACAGTGTGTTGTTTGACCCCTATACAGCAAAAGAGGCCCACCGAGTGTCCAGAGAACTCACATTACGCATTACAGAGGTGGGATCTGGGGTACCCACTCAGAACCCAGAGTGCAGCGGCCAGATATGAGTTGTGGAATCTCCTCCATCGCCACGCGTGTGGTGCTCGATTCAGATCACAGTTGGCATACTCAGATGAGAGGGCTTCAGTCTTCCATCCTGGGTCATTTTCCCATCCTGAAATGGTCCTGGGGAGGCGGGGGAACCATTCAATATGAGAAGGGGCTGTGGCTCAGTGGCAGAGCATCTGCTTGGCATGCAGAAGGTCCCAGGTTCAATCCCCGGCATCTCCAGTTATAGGGACTAGGCAAGTAGGTGATGTGAAAGACCTCTGCCTGGGACCCTGGAGAGCCGCTGCCGGTCTGAGGCGACAATACTGATGGACCAAGGGTCTGATTCAGTAGAAGGCAGCTTCATGTGTTCATTAGCTCATTGAGGTTTCCCCTCTGGGCCAGATAGGGCCTCCCTTGGACCATTTGGCATCGGGAAAATGGGGAGGGGGACTTCATGCACACCACAGTCATGTTCATTCACGGCTGACTGCCACACAGGCCGCAGGGTAGGTACCCCGCTTCCAGCCTGTGTGCCCCATAAGAAGCCCCAAACTCCTTTCTTCAAGTGAGAATGAGGAAGAATTTAAAGGGGCAGAACACAGAACCCACGGGCAGCCAAGGAACATTCTTTCTGCATAGGGTCGAGGGTAGGGTTTGGAGATTCATGATGCGGCAACTTTAGTCAAGGTAAACCACTTGGGGTGTAATCAGTATTTGGGCAGGAGATCTCCTGGGAATTCTCTGTACTGTGCCGTAGGTTCTGTGATGTGGTATAATTGCACCGATAATAATAATAATAATTGCTTGGGAGCTGCCCTGACCTAGCTAGCCCGGGCTAGCCTGATCTCATCAGATCTCATAAGCTAACCAGGGTTGGTCCTGGTTAGTACTTGGATGGGAGACCACCAAAGAACTCCAGGTCTACTACAGAGGGGCAGGCAAACCACCTCTGTTAGTCTCTTGCCTCGAAAATCATACGGGATTGCCATAGCCAGCATGGTGTAGTGGTTAAGAGCGATGGTTTGGAGTGGTAGACTCTGATCTGGAGAACCGGGTTTGATTCCCCCACTCCTCCACATGAGTGGCGGAGGCTAATCTGGTGAACTGGATTTGTTTCCCCCCTCCTACACATGAAGCCAGCTGGGTGACCTTGGGCTAGTCACAGCTCTCTTCGAGCTCTCTCAGCCCCACCTACCTCACAGGGTGTCTGTTGTGGGGAGGGGAAGGGAAGGTGCTTGTAAGCCAGTTTGATTCTTCCTTAAGTGGTAGAGAAAGTTGGCATATAACAACCAACTCTTCTTCTTCTTTTTATATCCTGATTTTCTCTACCTTTAATGAGTCTCATAGAGGTTTTCCTTTCCCTCCCCATAACAGACACCTTATGAGGTAGGTGGGACTGAGAGAGTTTGGAGGGAACTGTGACTGGCCCAACATCACCCAGCAGGCTTCATGCGGAGGAGCAGGGAATCAAACCCGGTTCTCCAGATTAGAGTCCTCTGCTCCTAACCACTACGCCACGCTGGCTCTCTGATATCTGAGGACCAGGACAGAGACATCCCAAGAAGCCCTCAGAAGCACCACCAAGACTGTAGGAATCTCCCCAGTCCTGTATAGCCAAGGCTGGGTGTATTTTCAGTTCAGGTGGGACCACAGAAGCTGGAGGAGGACTGCAGAGAGGGAAGTGATCACTGTATGTGAACCAGCCCTTCGTCTTCCAATTCTACAGTTCTCTCTTCAGAGGATTCCTCAGCTGGTTTTTCACAACTCCCAAAGGGCGGAGGGCGGCATCTTGCAAACATTTTATTAAATCTGTTTCCACATCAAGGAGAAATAGTTGGACGTCCACAGGAGGCAAGAAACAGCAGACAGTGAAGAAAGAAAGGGTGGGGGGAGAAACAAAAAGAACGGAGCTTTTGTTCATTGTCCTCCCAGGAGTTGGCAAAATCTGGAGTTAGGTTCCCATCCACACCTCCCTTTGCCCAAACATGAAAAAAAAATTGCAGGGATTATCATATTCTCGAAATAACTGAAACCACAATTTGGCCTCCTTCTCTATTATAGTGAAGCACCGAGTCTGGAATATTATGGAGTTTGCAAGGGGTGTCTTTTTTCACAAAACCAAGGGCTTTGGAAAGTCAAATGCTTAAAACGAATGTCTTTATTTATTTTATGTAAAATGTTTATTATCCATAATATTGTCGAAGGCTTTCACGGTCAGAGTTCATTGGTTCTTGTAGGTTATCCGGGCTGTGTAACCGTGGTCTTAGAATTTTCTTTCCTGACGTTTCGCCAGCAACTGTGGCAGGCATCTTCAGAGTAGTAACACTGAAGGACATCCTTCAGTGTTACTACTCTGAAGATGCCTGCCACAGTTGCTGGCGAAACGTCAGGAAAGAAAATTCCAAGACCACGGTTACACAGCCCGGATAACCTACAAGAACCAATTTATTATCCATCTTTCAACCTTACAGAACTCAAGGCGGCTCATGATATAGATAAAACACATAAAATAGAATACACGAAATACATTAAATACCCAAATTTAAAAGCACGATTTAGGACCGCTAGTAAATTAATCGGGATGTGGAATGGGATAGTATGGCCCGATCTTGTTGGATCTCAGAAGCTAAGCAGGGTTGGTTCTTGGATGGGAGAGAAACGAGGAAGACTGTGCAGAGGAAGGCAGTGGCAAACCGCCTCTGCTTAATCACTTGCCTTGAAAACCCTGGTGGGTAACCATAAGTCAGCTGTGGCTTGATAGCACTTTACACACACAGTAAATCAATCAAATGCTCTCCTAAATAAAACGGTCTTTAACTGCCTCCTAAAGCTGGAAAGTGAGGGGGCCAGGCGTACCTTCCTGGGGAGGTTGTTCCATAATTGTGGGGCTGCCACCAAAAAGGCCCTTTCTCAAATACCTACCGGATGAGCTCCTCTAATTGATGGGACAGTCAGAAGGGCCCCTCCCTGCAATCTTAATTCCTGGGCAGGAACACATGGGAGAATACGGTCCTTCAGATACCCCGGTCCCAAACCATATAGGGCTTTAAAGATCAAAACCAACTCCTTGAATTGGGCTAGGGCAGGGGTCTGCAAACTGCGGCTCCCGAGCCTCATGCGGCTCTTTGGCCTGTTGAGTGCGGCTCTCCGAACTTGGTTCGGAGCCCCTGCTCTCGTGCCCACTCGAGCTGGCAGCCGGGCTGCGGAGCCGGCGCGCCTGAGAGAGAGCGCGAGCAAGCCAGGTCCCCCTTTCCCTTGCCCTCAATGGTTGGGAGGCTAAAGCCTCCCCTCCCCTCTAGCCGCGCAATTTCTGGGCGGGCGGCTATCAGCTGTTGGGCGGGGCGGGCTTCCTTTGGTAGACCTGGCCTCCGGCTGAGTCCCATTGGGAGTCCATGTCTACCCACTGGCTTTCTTGGCGGTAGACCTGGACTCCAAGGAGGGGAAAAATTCCCCCTTCAGAGGCCAGGTCTACCAATTGGCTTCTATGGGCCTCCGGAGGCCAGGTCTACTGCCAAGAAAGCCATTGGGTAGACCTGGCCTCCCAATGGGACTCAGCCGGAGGCCAGGTCTACCAATAGGCTTTTATGGCGGTAGACCAGGCCTCCACACGAGGACTCCAGACGGGGAGGGGGAAATGGCAGGGACTTACACTTTAATTTTTATCAAGAAATAAGATCACTATTAAGTATGATATCAAGTTTTATTCAGTGTACCTATAGTTTAATTAAGACTTAAAACTTTAATTAAAGTTTATTAAGTTAATAAACAGTGCACCTACCTATATAGTTTAAGTTTAAGAAATTTGGCTCTCAAAAGAAATCTCAGTTGTTGTACTGTTGATATTTGGCTCTTTTGACTAATGAGTTTGCCGACCCCTAGGCTAGGGAGTGGATCGGTAGCCATTGTGATTGCTGTGGTATTGGGGCCACATGCATGACTTAACTTGATGAGCATCAAGGAAAGCAGGAATCGGACCCTTAGCCTGCATATCCAGGGGCTCCCAAACTGCACACTGAGGCATGATAGCATGGCATGAGATGGGCTTACAAGGGTTAGGCTCTGCACTTTCCATTTTGGAAGTGGTGTGGCTCAGCGCTAACGGCACTGGCTTTGCATGCGGAGGTCCCCACTTCAATCCTCAGCAGCAGCTCCAAGGAAAGGATCTCAGGTAGAACAAAGAATGTGAAGCCAGATAGATGGACCAATATTTTCACTCATAAGTTGAAGAGCCTGGAGACCGGGGTGTAGCATTGGTCCTCCCCTATATCTGTTGATACATGGGCATTAGCATCACCCTTCCATAGGAGCGAGTAGCAGTCCTGCAAGATTCCATTGCACAATGATGGGCTTGGAGGTGAATCTTAGGAGAGGGGGCCATGGCTTAGTGGGGTGGCACCTATTTGGCATGCAGAAGGTCCCAGGTTCCATCCCGGACATCTCCAGTTAATAGGAGCTGGTAGTAGGTGATGTGAAAGACCTCTGCCCGAGACCCTGGAGAGCTGCTACCAGTCGGAGCAGACAATACTGACCTTGATGGATCTAAATCAGTATAAGGTAGCTTCATATGAGGAGAAGAAGAAGAAGAAGAAGAAGAAGAAGAAGAAGAAGAAGAAGAAGAAGAAGAGCTGGTTTTTATATGCCAACTTTCTCTACCACTTGAGGAAGAATCAAACTGGCTTACAGTACAATCACCCTCCCTTCCCCTCCCCACAGCAGACACCCTGTGAAGTAGGTGAGGCTGAGAGAGCTGTGACTAGCCTAAGGTCATCTAGCTGGCTTCATGTGGAGGAGTGGTGAAATCTGGTTCACCAGATTAGCCTCCGCCGCTCATGTGGAGGAGTGGGGAATCGAAACCAGTTCTCCAGATTAGAGTCCACTGCTCTTAACCACTATAATACACTGGTAATGCCCAGGAAGCCCTTGAGCTGTGTGTTTGGGGAGAAGATGCTAAAAGACAATATTAATCGGGTATTGACTATTCCTGCCAACTGTTCTGGAAGGAGATTGAGAAAGTTGGTAGCACAGTAACTAAGAGACCAAGCTACAACATGGGACAGAATGCTAGAAAATGCTATGCATTATACATCTCCTGAAGGTTGAATGAAACATAAGACGAAGAAGATGATCATGTCATTGAGTCACAACTGACTCATGGCAACCCCTTCCACCGGGAATTCCAGGCGTCAGATGAGCAGAGGTGGTTTGCCGTTGCCTCCCTCTGTGTAGCTTCAATCCAGAAAAAGAAATCTGCGTCTCAAAGTATCACAAGTCTGGGATATGCTGATCGAGCCCTCGTGCTGTCTGGAACGGAAACCTTGCAGGCTATGCAAGGGGGGGGGGGGGTCCCAGGATGGAGACTCTGTTTCCTCTTCGGCGGGCACAGAATAGCAACACTGTTAAAGAGAAAGATGGTGAAATGGTATAGGAACCGGTGAGAGAAATTCCAGCGCCTTCATCCAATAGGAAGAAGGAATCTGCTCAAAGCCGCTCACTGTTTTTTTGAATCATTATTTGATTGCCATGTCAGAACCGCAGGAGCTTCCAGGAAGGCTTTGCACTACCCAAGATGTTTCTTTCACAAGTTCAACGCAATAAAGTTTTCCTGGTTTTCCATTGGGAAAACGCCTGTGTGCCCTGAAAGGAACAGCATGAACCTTTATTTAAAATGCTGCTCGTTGTGAGATTTCAACGCCCCTGCCACTTGGAAACGCCAGGTGTTGACTGGATGCCCCAGGCTAGCCCCATCTCAGAGGCTAAGCAGGGTTGGCCCTGGAAAGTATTTGGATGGGAGATCTCCAAGGAATACCAGGGTCGTGCCACAGAGGTAGGCAATGGCAAACCATCTCTGAATGTCTCTTGCTTTGAAAACCCCTCCAGAGGTCACCGTAAGTCAGCTGGTCCTGGGAAAGCATAGCATACCTCTTCTCCCCTGTGCCCGCTGTGCTTTGTTACAATCATTTATACAGCACCCATTACTTTTGTTTTGAGAACGGATAGACCCACATTATTTCCCCAGTGTCTTCTGCCAATGTGGTGTAACGGTTAAGAGTGTCAGACTACTACCTGGGAGACCCAGGTTCAAATCCTCACACATACCACGGAAAATCACTGGGTGACCTTGGGCCGGTAACACTCTCTCAGCCTAGCTGTCCTCACAGGGCTGTGGTGAGGATAAAATGGAGGCGAGGGGAATAACGTCAGCAGCTTTGGGTCCCCACTGGGGAGAAAGGCGGGATATCAATGAAGTAAATAAATGAATAATCTTGCATTCTGGATGCTGTGGTGTAGTGGTTAAGAGCGGCGGACTCAAATCTCGAGAACAGGGTTTGATTCTCTGCTCCTCCACATGAAGCCTGCTGGGTGACCTTGGGACAGTCACAGTTCTCTCCGAACTCTTTCAGCCCCACCTACCTCACAAGGACCATTTATGCAGGGACAATTTTGATGCTCGCTTAAAGGTGCTTTTTTAAATCTGCCCTTTAAAAGAATTATTCACGGTCCAATGCAAGAGGAGAAAGTCAAACAAATTCCACCCCCTCCACTCGCCTGCTCCTTTGTTCCTTTGTTTACATAGCAATGGTCGTTTGCATAGCTAAGCTGAGGCTGTGATTTTTCATGGTTCCTTCAGTAAATGCTTCGGTGCAGGGGCAGAGCAAATACAAAAGGTCGTGTTAAAGGGGCTCTTAAAAATGCAAAGCACGTATGTGCCGGCTTCACATCGTAAAGAAAATTTTAAAAATATGCGGGGCACTTCAGCCTGGAACGTGCTGCTAATTACCAATCATAAACGGCCAAGGTGTCTGTTGTGGGGAGAGGAAGGGAAGGCAATTGTAAGCCACTTTGAGACTCCTTATGGTAGAGAAAACTGGGGTATAAAAACCATCTCTTCTTCTTCTTCTATATTGGGTAATCGGCAGTTCAGAATAATTCAAGTGCAGATCTGGTTGTAATTACTCTTTGGATCGGGTTATGTGTTCTGTGGCGCTTTGTTTCAAGGGAATAGATCTGGAGCATCCAGCTTCCAGGATGGAACAGACATCCCTGCCTTTTCTCCAGTTGACTCAGGCTCTTCAGCTTTCTTATAACAGCTTATTAATCTTATCCTGCGATGTGGAATTTACGGTGTTCTGCATGCCCCATTAAAGTGAGCAATTAAATTACCCTGCCCACAAGCCTCTTCCTATAGAAGAAGCAGGGTTGGTTTTTATATGCCGACTTTCTCTACCACTTAAGGAAGAATCAAACCGGCTCACAATCTCCTTCCCTTCCCCTCCCCACAACAGACACCCTGTGAGGTAGGTCGGGCTGAGAGCGCTGTGACTAGTCCAAGGTCACCCAGCTAGCCTCAGGTGTAGGAGTGGGGAATCAAACCCGGTTCTCCAGATCAGAGTCCACTGCTCCAAACCACCGCTCTTAGCCACTACGCCACGCTGAACACAGAAACTGGCAGGGCCAGGCCTACCTGGATTTAACCCGTAACATCAATTTCTGGGGTTTGCGAAGAGAATAAACTACCACATTCTCTCCCTTCCCTCCTTCCCCCCCTTCCCCCTTCTTCTTAGCATTGCTGCTGGAAACGCTGTGAAATGCACGTTCTCCAGCATTTGGAGAGAAACACTGCTGATCCATGAAGACAGCTGTTGTCCATTACACCCCACAGCCTAGTACCCCTGGGCAGTAGGGTGGCTAACCACCAGGTGGTGGCTGGAGATCTCCTGGGACAAGTCATCTCCGGGCAACAGAGATCAGTCCCCCTGGAGAAACTGGCCACTTTGTATGGTAAATACTGTGGCATTATACCCCGCTGAAGTCCCTCCCCTCCTCAGTCTCCACCCCCAAAATCTCCAGGTATTTCTCAACCCAGAGCTGGCAAGCCTGCTGGACGGAGGGTCCATTGGAAGAACATAAGAAAAAATCCTGCTGGATCACTTCTGAAGGCCATATACCCCAGTATTCAGTTTTCAGTAGCTAGTCCGTGGGTGGTTCATAAATAGGGCTTTCCCTCCTCCTGACCCTCAGAAACTCACCGTTCCCTGCTTCTTTTTCTCCTTCACACCCACCAACCAGCGTACCTTTTGTCTGCCCCTTCCATCTTTTGCTCTATTATTTACTTGATGTATACCTCCACTTTTTCCCACAACAGGGACCCGAAACAGTTCACATCATTCTCCTCTCCTCCATTTTATCCTCACAACAACCCTGCGAGGCAGGTTGGGCTGAGATTGTGTGACTGGGCCAAAGTCACCCAGTGAGCTTCCACAGCAGAATAGGGATTCAAAGCTGGCGCTCCCAGATTCTAGTCTGAAAGTCTAATCACGGCGCCATAGTGGCTTTCATGGGGTGGCTGGTGTTGAACAGAAGCAAGCAGTTGGGCCTGGGTGGGTAATGCAAGTTGCAAGGTAGGAAAACACCCTGTGGTTGTTGCCGGGCCGGGCCCCGGTGAGTCCTCCCTCAAAGGCCAAAGTAGACTTGGAAAGGGCCTCCTCCCTTCCTTTTATTGACAGAAACCAAGGCTTAAGGTCTGGCAACACTGTTGTGGTGGCCTAGCAATGACCACTGAGGGCATGTTTCTTAAAGCTACAGGTTCTCCTTTTATCATTTAGGTGTTTTTTAAAACCCTCCAGTGTATTTGTATTTTAGATTTCAGATTGTTCTGCAAATCTGGGGCTTTTTTCTGTCCATTGCCCCAGTATTTGGATTTAAGTATCTGCAGGTGAGTACCCAGCTTGCTGGAGGTAAAGGGAAGATGACTGGGGAAGGCACTGGCAAACCACCCCGTAAACAAAGTCTGCCTAGAAAACGTCGGGATGTGACGTCACCCCATGGGTCAGGAATGACCAGGTGCTTGCACAGGGGACCTTTACCTTTACTTTTAGGTGGAGCCATGCTGAGAATTAGCTACATGGATAGACCTTTCCACCATAAGTTTGCCACCATATTTCAAAGCCACTAGAGTTAGAGGCCAGTCACCACATCCTATGGGAGTTCTTCATGAACTGTGCAATTCACCTGGGGTATCATTTTCTGGGGTATAATTCTCCTGGGGTATCATTTTCTTCTTCATTAGCCAGTGCCATCTGGGCCAGAAACAAACTTTTGCTCAACTGGATTGCCAAGAAGTTTGAGCCAAGAATAACCAGAACCCACACTATTGCAAAATTCTGGAAGCCAGGCCCTGCCTTCCGGCTTGGAGATGGTTTCTGCTGTGGCTGTTGCATTTACCGGCCAGAAAAGCTGGAACTCTTAAACTGTAACACTCTCTTTATTGTGTAGTGTCAAGGTTTCCACGCCCTGACATGTTTCTTATTTATTTTAGTTAGTGGAAACTGGCAAAATATGCAGAGCTGGTGTTTTCTTTTTTTTAATTTACAGTTTCTTCTCTGTGTCCATTCCTCCATTGACTCACACATACCCATTCATTCCTGCCACTGTCTCTCTCTCTCTCTCTCTCTCTCTCTCACACACACACACACTGTGCTCACAGTAACTCTTGACTACTAATAATAGGTCGATCTTCCTTCTCTGTACTCCTTCTCATGAACAGCCCCATCTTTCTCACAGTCTAGTTTTAAGACATTATCTTTTAAAAAAGAAAACTTCAGAGCAGTTGGAATGTTCACAAACATTCCATAACACCTCAACAGTTGAGCCAATGGCCATGGCTCAGTACAGCTAACTAGCTAGAGATATTTGAACTAGGTGCATTCAAGGCTTTGGAGCCAAGTCATTTCTGACCAAATATATTTGTGGCTAGATTGCTTTTTTGTTGTTGTTGTTGTTTAAGAACATAAGAAAGGCCCTGCTGGATCAGACCAAGGCCCATCAAGTCCAGCAGTCTGTTCACACAGTGGCCAACCAGGCGTCTCTAGGAAGCCCACAAACAAGACCACTGCAGCAGTATTATCCTGCCTGTGTTCCATGGCACCTAATGTAATAGGCATACTCCTCTGATACTGTAGAGAATAGGTATGCATCATGACTAGTATTCATTTGGCCATGGATAGCCCTCTCCTCCATGAACATGTCCACTCCCCTCTTAAAGCCTTCCAAGTTGGCAGCCATCACCACATCCTGGGGCAGGGAATTCCACATTTTAACTATGCCTTGTGTGAAGAAATTCTTCCTTTTATCAGTTTTGAATCTCTCACCCTCCAGCTTCAGCAGATGACCCCCACGTTCTGGTATTACGAGAGAGGGAGAAAAGCTTCTCCCTGTCCACTCTCTCCATACCATGCATAATTTTATAGGCCTTCCAATGAAACAGAGAATGCGGAAGGATGTTATCTGCCGTGAGCACATTGCTTCCCGCAGGTGAAGTATTGTAGAACAAAAGGAATGACGAGCAATAACGAGGGGTTCACAGCTTTTATTTATTTAGTTAAAATATTTATCTCCCACCTTTCCTTGCACGTGAAAGCCAGACACGTAAAATAAATGCAATAGGGGGGATGAAGGCAGCGAAGAGCTCAAGGAAGAGGAGAAAGAGGATCAGACTCAGGAAGAGGAAAGACAAGACAGGCAGCAGATCTGAAAATTGGAGGAAGAAATTGGAAGCGGGAAAGAGGACAAGCCCGAAAGAAGTGCATTGGGTAATAACTGGGGCAGATCAAAGGAAGAGAGTTAAATTATGCTTGAATAAATAGGAATAGCTATATAGAGTCCAATTGCCAAAGCGGCCATTTTCTCCAGGTGAACTGATCTCTATTGGCTGGAGATCAGTTGTAATAGCAGAAGATCTCCAGCTAGTACCTGGAGGTTGGGCAAAAACAAACAGTACCAGGCTCAAAGAATTAATGCAAATACCATCTATATTCATGACAATAAATGCAATACAAAACAGGAGGGAGATATCCATGGATCTCTGTCCTGTTTTGTATTGCATTTATTGTCATGAATATAGATGGGATTTGCATTAATTCTTTGAGCCTGGTACTGTTCGTTTTTGCCCTACTTACTTCACAGTATTGGTGAGTTTTCGTCTAGTACCTGGAGGTTGGCAACCCTATGCCTTAGTGCAGAAGGTCTGGCAACCCCTACATGGTATTCAGGGCACAGGCCCTGAATTTATTAACCTTCTACGCCTTTCAGCCTCAGTTATTCCCCCCCCCACACACACACAAACCAAGGTTATTATCATCGCTGCAGGGACCTGAAGCTAGATAACGTGTTGCTGGATCACGAAGGCCACTGCAAGCTGGCGGACTTTGGGATGTGCAAAGAAGGCATCCGGGACGGAGTCACCACCGCGACGTTCTGTGGGACGCCCGACTACATCGCCCCAGAGGTAGGGGGAAAGGGTCTGCCGGTTCCAGAGATGCCCTGCAGTTTAGCTTTTCCAGTGCTGCTGTGTGACTGAGAGCCAGCATGGCGCAGTGGTTAGGAGCGGCAGACTCTAATCTGGAGAACCGGGTTCGATACCCCACTCCTCCACATGAAGCCTGCTGGGTAATCTTGAGTCAGTCACAGTTCTCAATGAACTCGGCCCACGCGGAGGCAGGCAATGGCAAACCGTTTCCGAACGTCTCTTGCCTTGGAAACCCTACATGGTTGCCACAACTGTGACTTGACGGCACTTTCCATAGGGTTGCCAGGTCCCTCTTTGCCACCGGTAGGAGGTTTTGGGGGCAGAGCCTGAGGAGGGTGGGGTTTGGGGAGGGGAGGGACTTCAGTGCCATAGAGTCCAATTGCCAAAGTGGCCATTTTCTCCAGGGGAACTGATCTCTATCGGCTGGAGATCAGTTGCAATAGCAGGAGATCTCCAGCGACTACCTGGAGGTTGGCAACCCTAACTTGCCACCATGTGAGAGCCAGCGTGGTGTAGTGGTTAAGAGCGGCGGACTCTAATCTGGAGAACCGAGTTCGATTTCCCACTCCTCCACATGAAGCCTGCTGGGTGACCTTGGGCCAGTCACCATTCTCTCTGAACTCTCTCAGCCCACACGGAGGCAGGGAACAGCAAACCACCTCCGAACAACACCACCAAAACAAATCATTTTTTAAAATCATTTTTTAAAAAAAGGCATAAACATCATCAAAGGGAACTATTTAAAAAACCCACCCAGAATATGAAAACAGGATAAAATATTTAATCCCCCAAAATGATTACTCAGATGTTGCAAGGGTTGCCAACCTCCAGGGGGGGGCTGGAGTTCTCTCAGAATTATAACTGATCTCCGTACTACAGAGGTCAGTTCCCCTGGAGGAAATGGCAGCGTCAAACGTCAGACACTGGTACTATATCCCTGCTGAGAGCCAGTGCGGTGTAGTGGTTAAGAGAGGTGGACTCTAATCTGGGAACCGGGTTCGATTCAACACTCCTCCAAATGAGCAGCTGACTCTAATCTGGTGAACCGGGTTGGAATCCCCCACTCCTCCACACGCAGCCTGCTGGGTGACCTTGGCCTAGTCACAGCTCTCTTAGAGCTCTCTCAGACCCACCCACCTCCCAAGGTGTCTGTTATGGGGAGAGGAAGGATTTGATTCTCCCTAAAAAGTAGAGAAAATTAGCATATAAAACCCAACTCTTCTTCTCCTCCTCCTCCCCAAACTCTGCCCTCCCTGGGCATCTTCCCCCAAATCTCCAGGAACTTTCAAGTTGGCCACCCTAGATGTTTAGGTTTGCCAGGTCCCTCGTTGCCACCGGCGGGAGGTTTTTGGGGCGGAGCCTGAGAAGAGTGGGGTTTGGGGAGGGGAGGGACTTCAATGCCATAGAATCCAATGGCCAAAGTGGCCATTTTCTCCAGGGGAACTGATCTCTGTTGGCTGGAGATCAGTCATAATAGCAGGAGATCTCCAGCTAGTACCTGGAGGTTTGCAACCCTATAGATGTTGCTGTCTTTAAGTGATGGACAGGCAAGGGACCAAGCACGGCTGATAAGTGTGTTGATTCCCATTGATTTCCATCCTTTCCTTGCAGATTTTGCAGGAGATGCTCTATGGCCCCGACGTCGACTGGTGGGCCATGGGAGTGCTGCTGTATGAAATGCTCTGTGGCCACGCCCCCTTCGAAGCCGAAAATGAAGACGACCTCTTTGAAGCCATCCTCAACGATGAGATCGTTTACCCCTCTTGGCTCCAGGAGGATGCTGTGGTGATCCTGAAAGCAGTATGTATCCCCCCCCCTTGGAATTCTGCGTGACTTCTTGCCGCGACTGCGCCCCCCCCCCCCGGTTGGTAAAGCTGGAAGGGATCTCAAGACATTCATAGAATCGTAGAGTTGGAAGGGACCTCCAGGGTCATCTAGTCCAACCTCCTGCACAATGTAGGAAATTTCACAACTACCTCCTCCCTCCCCCCCCCGCACCCCCAGTGACCCCTGCTCTGTGCCCAGAAGATGGCCAAAAATATCCTTCATGATCCCTGGCCAATCTGCAGGATTGCCAGGTCCCTCTTCGCCACCAGCGGGAGGTTTTGCGGGCAGAGCTGAAGAACACATGACGCTGCCTTATACTGAATCAGATCTTTGGTCCATCATACAAGGAAAGGCTGAGGGATTTGGGCATATTTAGTCTGGAGAAGAGGAGATTGAGTGGGGGCACGTTTGCTGTCTTTAAGTATTTGAACCCTAGAACCACACATAATGACCAGCTGTAAAAGAGCAATATTCAGATCCAGTAGCACCTTAAAGGCCAACAACCTTTCCAAGGTATACGTTTTCGAGCTACCTGTATCTGATGATGAGAGCTTTGACTCTCAAAAGCTTATACACTGAAACTTTTGTTGGTCTCTAAGGTACTACTGGACTCAAATCTTGCTTTTCTACTGCACACCAACGTGGCTACCCACTTGAAGCAGATTTAAAAGCCAGCAACAGGTAGTTTAAAAGTATGCAGCGTTGTAAGCAGTACCTGAGTGGGTCATTTCTGAGCATTTCTGAAGCCAGGGTGGTGTAGGGGTTAAGAGCGGCGGACTCTAATCTGGAGAACTGGGTTTGTTTCCCCGCTCCTCCACATGAAGCCAGCTGGGTGACCTTGGGCTAGTCACGGTTCTCTCCAAACTCTCTCATCCTCACCTACCTCACAAGGTGTCTCTTATGGGGAGAGGAAGGGATGGCGATTGTAAACCAGTTTAAGGCAGAGAAATTGGGTTATAAAACCAACTCTTCTTTGTTATGAAAACGAGGAAAAACTGTATCTGCAGTTCCCACGTTTCCTCCTCCTCTGAAACCCCCTCGAGGAGGGGCAGCCCCTTGGGCCCGGTCAGCAGCTTCCTCTTAGAAGCCCCGCTACTTTCTCAAGATTCAGATTTGGATGCAAGGTCTGGGAAGATCGGGAGCTCTTCCAGCTATGATCTCCATTTCAACGGGAAGACAGCAGCAATTCCCGGGCTCTGGGGGGACTGATTTGCAAGGCAGAGCAAAAATCCTTTGGGCTCTCAAAGGGGGATTCTTCTATTGCTTCATGCCAAGCATTTGTTTTCCATTTGTTGTTTTTTGTTGGGTTTCCCAGGACAAAATATATTTCCATACAACGGAAACGTCATTCTACTGTGGAAAAGGCCATTAAAATAGCATTGTCGATACAATTTAAAGCGAGGGGGGATGCTTTGGATAGATCTGGGAGGCTGTTCCTTGGGAATAAATAGTGGCTTTGAGATCAGGGTTTCCTCTTAACCTCCTCCAGTAATCTGCATTACCTTTAAGGTGTGTGTGCACACACAGGGGAGGGGCTGTGACTCAGTGGTGGAGCCTCTGCTCAGCATGCAGAAGGTCCCAGGTTCAATTTCCCCGCATCTGCCGTTAAAAGTTCTGGCAGAGGGTGATGTGAAATTGCCTGAGACCCCAGAGAGCTGCTGCCAGTCTGAAAAGAAGAAGAAGAAGAAGAAGAAGAAGAAGAAGAAGAAGAAGAAGAAGAAGAAGAAGAAGAAGAAGAAGAGTTGGTTTTTATATGCCGACTTTCTCTACCATTTAAGGAAGACTCAAACTGGCTTACAATCACCTTCCCTTCCCCGGCCCACCGAAATTAACCCGGTTCACCAGATTAGCCTCCACTGCTCACGTTGAGTGGGGAATCAAACCCGATTCTCCAGATCAGAGTCACCACAGGCTTCTCCAGTATGGTAAATGGACAATCCCACCCCAGAGCCTTTTTTAAATAGCGGAGGTGGGGACATTCGAAGCAAAGTCCGCAACCCTACTTGGAAAAGAAAAGAAATTCTTCGACTAGTATGAATTAAGCACATTAAACATATTTTAATCATTTTGCATAGTATAGTCTGCCTCCACCGGTCCTGGAGCGGGCTGACGCAAGAAAACCCCACCCTCTGTCCCCTTGAAATCTCATGCAACCTCCGTTTTGTCATTGCCTGCCCACCTCTGGCCTTATCTTTTCCTGTATGGCGTTATACCCCATCAAAACCACAAAGTAAACTCTACCTGATTTCCGCTTTCTGTTCCCAGCCTCTGAGTCAGCCCAGAAGGGCGAGGTGGGAAACACCTCAGCGCAGTGACGGCCTCGGTCTAGCTGGGCATCCCAACGGGGCCCTTCAGGACGCAGGCATGTGACTGGCACTCGTAGCCTTACCCAGAGACCTACAAGTGATATCACGTTAGAGATAAAGCTCAAATATTGGTCATGCCAGCTGCACACACCCCTCAACAATAGGAAGTGTCTGGGGCTTTATTGTCCTGCAACCAGGAAAGAAAAAAGTATTTTATAAACAGCGTGGTTGTAAAAGAATTTTTAATGTCATCATGTCCATGTGACAATTGGATTCTCTCCGAGCTTCTGTGAAGAAAGTCCGTTAGGGCCAAATAGGGTTTCCCGCTCCAGGATGTGAAATACCTGGATATTTTGGGGGTGGAGCCTAGGGTTGCCAACCTCCAGGTAGTAGCTGGAGAACTCCTGCTATTACAGCTGATCTCCAGCCGATAGAGATCAGTTCACCTGGAGAAAATGGCCGCTTTGGCCATTGGACTCTATGGCATTGAAGTCCTTCCCCTCCCCAAACCCTGCCCTCCTCAGGCTGCACCCCCAAAAACCTCCTGCTGGTGGCGGAGAGGGACCTGGCAACCCTAGAGGAGCCTGAGGAGGGCGGGATTTTGAGTAGGGGAGGGACTTCAATGCCATAGAGTCCAATTGCCAGAGCAGACATTTTCTCCAGGTGTACTGATCTCTATCGGCTGAAGATCAGCTGGAATAGTGGGAGATCTCCAGCTTCCACCTGGATGTGGGCAACCCTGTTTGTGGTGGGGAGGGATTTCAATGGGGAATAATGCCATAACGAGGGTTCTAGAGCAGAGATTTGAACTCAGGTCCAACATCCGCCTCCTTTCCAACTGCTAGCGAATGTATCTGGGAGTATCTGGGAGACTCAGCTTCAAATCCCAACTCTTGACATGGAAGCTCGCTGGGTGACCTCGGGCCAGTCACACTCTCTCGGCCCAACCTACCTCACACGGTTGTTGTAAGGATAAAACAGAGGACAATGATGTAAACCATGTTGGGTCCCTGCTGGGGAGAAAGGCGGGGTATATATGAATAAAACATCAAATAAATATATGAACCAACAATGGAAACCCAAGGGCCCATTTCTGTCTCCATTTATTATTAGGACTTGCTTTGCTTACGTGATAATGGCAACACTGTCCGCCTCCTGCCCAAGGGCTCTTTCATGGAAGCCTCAATTAGAGTAATTACTCTGTTTAAATCATTATTCCCCCTTTGTTTAAGATTAAATGGATCTCTGGGAGAAGAGTCTCCCCACCACCACCCTTTAGAGTTCATTCCACTCTTGTTCTTTCAGGCCATTCATCTTAATGAGATTCAGCTCACATTGGATGCCTCCAGATTCCCCCCCCCCCCGCACCGTTTCACTACAAGGGCAGTTAGATTCTGCTCATCTCATTCACAACACTGTTACTCCTATTTTATTTTATTTTTAATATATTTTATTCATTTTCAACATAAAATGACATCACATAACACAAACATACATTCTATTCACCCACAGGTTGGGCTTCTTCCAGGGTTATTGTTTAACAGTACTTGTAGTCCCAAAGCATGGTCCTTTTAGTAGTTATACAGTTATATAGTTCCTCTGTTCTATTTGCACTATGATATTATATAATATTTCTTAGTTATATATTTAAAGTTATCATATCTATCTGAGATTTCTGCTACATTTGTATTGACTTAACACAATTTCCCTCAGCTTTTACTATTTTTTCTCCGAGAATCATTTACTCTGCTGTGTGTGTGTGTGTGTGTGTGTGTGTCAGTGCCGGATTTACGTATAAGCTAAACAAGCTATAGCTTAGGGGCCCCGCTCTCTTGGGGGGCCCCAAAAAATGTAAAGGAAAAAAATAGCTGGATGTACATTTCCAAAATATAAGATACAAAACAAATAAAATAAACATACATACAGCAACAGTGTTTGCATTATTAAGTTTGTTATGAATAAAAAATCATTTTAAGTTGGAGCTTAATAATTATTTCACTATTAATTTGCTTCTTCTTAATTGTATTTCAGTTCAACAATTACTTTACAAAATACATATTTTGTTATGTGCAAATGGCTTCAGATACCTATTAGGTCCATAAATTACCATAGAGCATATATTCAACACAAAAAACAGCGACAATTTGTTGTTGACAAAGGACAGCTGGACATATAAAGGGCCCCATTACCTTCAATAGTTTAGGGCCTCATCAAACCTAAATCCGTCCCTGGTGTGTGTAAAGTGCCGTCAAGTCGCAGCCGACTCATGGCGACCCCTTATGGGGTTTTCATGGCAAGAGACTATCAGAGGTGGTTTGCCAGTGCCTTCCTCTGCACAGCAACCCTGGTATTCCTTGGAGGTCTCCCATCCAGATACTAACCAGGGCTGACCCTGCTTAGCTTCCGAGATCTGACGAGATTGGGCTGTACCATGCTGCCTACCACTCTGCTATGTACACCAACATATATTGTTACCGTTGTCTTGATTATAACTTCAGATTTGCATATTCAGCGTAGCACATCCAACTCTTTTGAAATTCATTGATCATTCTTCCTCTGAGCATATTGGTTAGTTTGGCCATAACTGGGTATTCTGACATTTTCTGTTGCCATTTCTCTATTTCCTATTTTCAAGACTTTTCTGTCTGATGCTGTCCACCAAAAAGGAAACCTGTTTGCTTGCTTGCTTGCTTGCTTTCCCCCCCTTCATTGCAAAATACTGTACAACTTCTAAGCAATTGTGTTTTTCTTAGGGTTGCCAACCTCCAGGTACTAGCTGGAGATCTACCTGCTATTACAACTGATCTCCAGCCAATAGAGATCAGTTCCCCTGGAGAAAATGGCCGCTTTGGCCATTGGACTCTATGGCATTGAAGTCCCTCCCCAAACCCTGCCCTCCGCAGGCTCTGCCCCCCACCCCCAAACCTCCCACCGGTGGTGAAGAGGGACCTGGCAACCCTAGTTTTTCTCAAGGCGCACGAGGAGACGGAGACAAGCTCTGAGTAGTGCTGTAGCAGCCCAAAATGTTGTGGTGGAGGCTAGGTGAGTATGACCCAAATATTATTAAGAGAATTATGGAAATTCTAGATCAGTTTGTTGCCTGCTGGGTTAGTTTCCCACAATGAATGAAGGAGGTGCAACCCCTCCTCTTCAGTCTGGAGTGGAACAACCCGTTTTGCTACAGGGGTAGACCAGGCCTAAGGAAAGAACAGCCCATCATTGCCAATGTGGCACCAATTCCATGCCAGCACTACCACCACATTTATTATTATTTTTTGGAAGGTTTCTATTCCACACTCTCCAAAGTCTGCCCGAGGCAGCTAACAACATAAAATGAAGCTATAAGCAGGACAACTGCAAAATATATGTATGTAAGTCTAAGGGCAACCAAGATGGTGAGGGGTCTGGAAACCAAGTCCGATGAGGAAAGGTTGAAGGAGCTGGGTATGTTTAGCCTGCAGAGGAGAAGTCTGAGAGGGGGTATGATAACCATGGTCAAGTACTTGAAGGGCTGTCATATAGAGGAGGGTGCCCAGTTGTTTTCTGTTGCCCCAGAAGCTCAGACCAGAACCAACGGGTTGAAATTAAATCAAAAGAGTTTCCTTCTAGATACTAGGAAGAATTTTCTAACAGTGGTTCCTCAGTGGAAGAGGCTTCCTTGGGAGGTGGAAAGCTCCTCTCACAGTGGAACAGGGTTGCCAACTCCGGTTTGGGAAATTCCTGGAGATTTGGGGGTGGAGCCTGGGGAGGGGAGGGATCTCAGGGGCTACAATGCCATAGCGCCCACCCTCCAAAGCTGCCCTTTTCTCCAGAGGAACTGATCTCTGTAGTCGGGAGATGAGTTGTAATTCTGGGAGATCTCCAGGCCCCTCCTGGAAGTTGACAAATCTAAGTGCCTATGATGGATCTCTGGCTCAAAGATTTGGGTATACAATAAGTCCCCAACCCCCTATTTGAAGGGATGGGGTTTTGTTCCCCTCATACATTTACAGTGTAACATGGCAAATTTAAAGCAGCATCACAGTTCTGGCTTCCCTACGAAAAACCCCAGAAGAAAGTTATGACTTCATACAGGGTCGAGAGACATTTTGGTTTGTGCATCAATGCGCCGACGCTCAGATGTTGGATGAAGGCTGATAGGAACCTGCAGTGTGTGCAACTTAAAGCATCGCCGTCTTCCACGCTGTTTTCTTTTTTCTTTTTTTGCTTTTCCAGTTCATGACGAAGAACCCCAAAATGCGCCTGGGCAGCTGTGCGTTGGGTGGGGAGAGAGCGATCCTCCTGCACCCCTACTTTAAGGAACTGGATTGGGACCTCCTGAACCTGCGCCAGATTGAGCCACCGTTCCGGCCTCGGATCGTAAGTGAATCGGAATTTTGTCAAGCCTGACTTCCCCTCTCTGTGTGCAGGAGCGACGGACAGTGTTTGTGTTTGAAAATACATTTGTAAGTTTGCGTGTGTGTGTCGGCCGCTCCCAAAACACTGAATGACCCATTGTCAGGATTTGTGTTCGCAGTGGATCTTTTTGGCCTGGGTAGGATTACAAACGCCAACATGGGGGCTGGAGTTCTTCCAGAATTACAGCTGATCTTCAGACAGTGTAAAACCAAACTAGATGTTACAGCAGCTACGGGTCTGACCCATGGCCACCAGTGCCATTTTAGAGAGGAATTTGGCTGGAGATCAGATGTAATAGCAGGAGATCTCCAGCTAGTACCTGGAGGTTGACAACCGTATCCCCTGGCATTGCAGCTTTTACTGGCCCGTGATTAGATAACTTCAAATTCTTCACAGATAACGGAAGGCAGGAGTCATAGACAGTGTATAGGCCTCAGGGAAAACCAGAATTCTGAACCCTGACCCCGAACGCTATGGGCAAGCTGCCTGGGTTATGATATTTTGCAGGACTGTTTGGGTGCTATTAGTGCCCTGAATATGGGGAGGGAAGGTGGTATGGTATAGCCCGATCTCATCAGATCTCGGAAGCTAAGCAGGGTCAGTAGAAGAAGAAGAAGAGTTGTTTTTGATACGTCGGTTTTCTCTACCTTTTAAGGAGAATCAAACTGGCTTACAATCTCCTTCCCTTCCTCTCCCCACAATAGACAACTTGTGAGGTAGGTGAGGCTGAGAGAGTTTGGAGAGACTAGCCCAAGGTCACCCGGCAGGCTTCATGTGGAGGAGTGGGGAAACCAACCCAGTTCACCAGATTAGAGTCCGCCGCTCATGTGGAGGAGTGGGGAATCAAACCCTGTTCTCCAGATAGAGTCCACTGCTCCAAACCACTACACTACACTGGCTTGGAAGGGAGATCTCCAAGGAAGACTCTGCAGAGGACGGCAATAGCAAACCACCTCTGCTTCTCACTTGCCTTGAAAGTCCCTTGCTGGGGTTGCCATGAGTCAACTGTGACTTGACGGCACTTTACACACACACAATGTCCTGCATGAACGTTATCATGGGGCAGAACTGTTCCACAAGACAGGGCTTAGCCAGAGTGGTTACACCGCCCTTCCTGGACACCAATTTTCCCCTGTTTAAGCGTTTTTATTGGGGAAAGGAAGTCTTTTAATTGGTGTCACTATAGTTTTCACTGAAACAAACAAACAACTCATTTTTACAATAGGAATGTTTTTGGTTAAAAAGCATGTTAGCAGTGGCTGGGTTTGAGCCAGTTCTGTGAAGCGGCTAGAAACAGCTGAGAAACAAAGAAAACTCTGGAGATACTTAATGTGTATTTTATGTTTGTGTCTGGCAGAAATCGAAAGAGGACGTGAGCAATTTTGACCCTGAATTTTTAAAAGAAGAGCCTCTTCTAACCCCCATTGAAGAAGGAATGCTTTCAATGATCAACCAAGAAGAATTTAGAAACTTTTCTTATACGGATCCAGAACTGCAGTCATAGCCACGTCTGTGAGATCAGGACCCTTTATGTGAGGGGAAGAACTGCAATTGAGCATTGCCTGGAAATCTGTTGGGTTAGATCATCCAGTTTTGCCTGAAAAACAAGAGGAGCACAATTAACTTAATGTGGAAACGGAGGGCGCTGGGGACGTCTTGGAATTTTTGAAGCACAGAGAGCAAATATTTATAGCGAGGCGATGAATCTCCTTCTGTGAACGCGGGAAGAGGAATTAATTGGAGCTCAGTGGTTCAGGGCAGCTAGATTTTGCAGCAAGTCCCGGGAATTGCTGAAAGGAGGGAAACCGACCTCTGAACTCAGCAGATCTTTCTACAGAGCTGGTCTCCCACAAGCCGTCTCTCTCGGACACCTTTCGGAATCAGTGTAGCGAAAGAATCAGCGAACACCGACCAGGGTTGAACTCTTATCAGGAAAATATTTCGCACAGCCTGTACCTTGCTTAGAAAATATATTTCCCCTTTCAATAAGGGCAGATGGGACTACTGGAACAGTTGGGGGCTTCTGAATTATTTCATGATGCAATCTCAACCGTGCGAAATAAAAACTCAAAATAAAAACTCTTCCACTTCGGTGCCCCGATCCAGACTAGTTGCATGCAGCTCCGAGCCCCAAAGGGAGCCGCACCATCCTCTTTAGCACTGGGTGTGTCCAAAACACTGGAGACACCTAATGTGTATCTTATATTTGGGTCTGACAGAAACTGAAAGAGGACTTGAGCACCTGAATTTTTAAAAGGGGAACTTCTTTTACCCCAATTGAAGAAGGAATGCTTTCAATGATCAACCAAGAAGAATTTAGAAACTTTTCTTATATGGATCCAGAACGGCAGCCGTAGCCACGTCTGTGAGATCAGGACCCATTGGCCCCTTTATGTGAGGGGAAGAACTGCAGTTGAGCATTGCCTGGAAGTCCGTTGGGCTAGAGACCAAACGAGCCTCGCGCATTGCTCCCCCTTCAGGGTGTGCGCGTCAAGCTCAGGTGGATGGATTGAGGTGAAAGCCTTTTGGGACACAGCGAAGCCCCCTTCTACCTCTCTGTGTTAGTTTTTCCGAGACAAGAGGAAGTCTCTTTCCTGCATTCTGTGAAAGGCCAGGATCATGTTGGGCTTGTTCTAGCATGTCTTCTGCATCTTGGTGCTCTTTTAGTTGCATTCCTGTTTCTAACGGGAAGCATCCAAAAACAAAAAATGCCTCTGCCTTTTACCTCAATTAGATTTGACTTCGGTTCGCTTTTCCAAAAACCGGTGTTTTATTGTGAACTTTGACCGCTCGTATTAAAAAGGAATAAAGAAACTCAAAACGGTGCAGTTGGCTTGCAGATCAGAGGGTCTGGGGTGGGGAGGAGGTGAGAACACGCTAGCCGAGGACTTTAGTGTGCTGTCTTATCACAAGGTGTGTTTGCGAATGGCTGGATTGTGCATGGAACCAGTGAACATGCCTGAAAACATGAAGCTGCCTTATGCTGAATCAGAGCATTGGTTCATCAAGGTCAGTATTGTCTACTCAGACTGGCAGCGGCTCTCCGGGATCTCAGGCAGAGGTCTTTCCCATCACCTACTGCATGGTCCTTTTAACTGGGGATGCTGGGGATTGAACCTGGGACTTTTTGAGTGCCAAGCCGATGCTCTGCCTCAGAGCAATGGCCCCTTCCTAGCTGAGCCATTGGCCTGTCAAGATGGGCATTGTCTATTCTGACTTGCAGTGGCTCTCCAGGGTCTCCAGAGGTTTTTCACATCATTTAACTGGAGATGCCGGGGATTGAACCTGGGACCTTTTGCACACCAACCAGATGCCCAACCTCTGAGCCACAGCCCCTTCCCTGACAGTCTTGAACACATGAAACTGCCTTATACATGTGCATGTGTTTTGTTTTTCACTTTCCAGGGCTAATAATCATGTTGTTTCAATTGGCGAAACTTTGTGGGTGTAGTTAAGCCCTTTCCCCCTTCAGTGCACTGTGTCCTCAAATCTCAGTTAGGACTCATGTGCCAGCCTTCAAAAACTGCTGGGAAGATTGATGACAGATCTCCTGTTTTTACATCTTGTTTTGGTCCCAAGTTGGTGGTGGAAAATGCCATCAAGTCACAGCTGACTCACCGCAACCCCATGGGGTTTTCAAGGCAAGAGATGAGCAGGGGTGGTTTGCCATTGCCTGCATCTGCATAGCGACCCTGGACTTTCTTGGTGGTCTCCCATCCAAGTACTAACCAGGGTTGACCCTGCTTAGCTTCTGAGATGTGATGAGACTGTGCTAGCCTGGACCATCCAGGTTAGCCCAAAGAGATGAACAGAGGTGGTTTGCCATTGCCTGCCTCTGTGTAGCAACCAGGGACTTTCAGGGTGTCTCCCATCCAACTATTAACCAGGACCAACCTCTGCTTAGCTTCCAAGATCTGGCAAGATCTGGCTAGCCTGGGCCAGGGGTTGTCTGCATTCACCCAATGAGGCTGGAGAATGTGGATTTGGAGGATAGCATGAAAGATGGTTTTCAGAGTGGGCCTCCCCCCTCCAAAAACAACAACAGCTCCCTGTGAAATTTCCTGTCCGTCACTGAGCAACTGTTCTACTGCCTGATGCCCTTCCAAGACAGCAAACACATGATCTGTGCACTAGATGTTCCGAACACGAGTCACCTTGGAGTAGACAGCTTTCTTATAGAAGAAGAAGAAGAGTTGGTTTGTATATGCCGACTTTCTCTACCACTTAAGGCAGAATCAAACCGGCTTACAATCTCCTTCCCTTCCCCTCCCCACAACAGACACCCTGTGACGTAGGTGAGGCTGAGAGAGTGTGACTTGCCCAAGGTCACCCAGCTGGCTTCATGTGTAGGGGTAGGGAAACAAGCCCGGTTCACCAGATGAGCCTCCGCTGCTCTTGTGGAGGAGTGGGTAATCAAACCTGGTTCTGCAGATCAGAGTCCACTTCTCCAAACCACCGCTCTTAACCACTACACCACGCTGGCTCTCATATAAATATCCAACAAGAGAATACTGCAACGTAAGCTGGTCATCAACCATCTTTATACGTAGGACAGCAAGCTCTGGGTTGGGAAATACCTGGAGATTTTGGGGGTGGAGTCTGAAGAGGGCGGGGTTTGGAGAGGGAAGGACTTCAATGTCGTACAGTCCAGTTGCCAAAGGGGCTGGTTTCTCCAGAGAAACTGATCTCTGTCGCCTGGAGATCAATTGTAATAGCGGGAGATCCCCAGTAGGATTGCCAGGTCCCTCTTTGCCACCAGCGAGAGGTTTTTGGGGCGGAGCCTGAGGAGAGCGGGGTTTGGGGAGGGGAAGGCCTTCAATGCCATAGAGTCCAATTGCCAAATCAGCCATTTTCTCCAGCTGAACGGATCTCTATCGGCTGGAGATCAGTTGTATTAGCAGGAGATCTCCAGCTAGTACCTGGAGGTTGGCAACCCCTATTTATAGGCCTACTAGAGTCATAAAGAGGTCCCTTTGTGAGTTTTGGGCAAGCCGGGGGGGGGGAGATAAAGAAAAACAGGTTGCTCTTACTGGATCTTGCCATAAAATATTGCAAAATAACTTCTCACCAGAGGGATTGACCGCTGTCGACACACCCCACGGTTTAAGAGGAGGACAGTAAAAACTGACTAAGCTAATGATGAGTCAAGATTTTAACTCAATTTCCAGGCAGTTAAGTTTATTTACCTCCTCTGGATTTGATCAATGCATCTTTCCATTAAAAAATAAATAAATTTATTCTCTATTTCCAGGCTCCAGTATCTTCTCCAGGAGAAGAAAGGATTGACCTTTGTTCTGATTCAGTCTTAGTTCCCTGGAAACTAGGTTTTTAAAAAAAAATCAACGCCATTCTTTTGCATGCACATTTTTGCCCCTCCCCAGAGCAATTCTGACCCCCCCTTCTAAGGGGGGCACCACAAAATTTTGGGCACCACAGTTTAAGAATGATGTTTAAAGTTTGTTTTTCTTTGGTTTAGAATCACAGAGTTGGAAGGGACCACTAAGCTCATCTAGCCCATCTACAGCCAGTGTGGTGTAGTGGTTAAGAGCGGTGGTTTGGAGCGGTGGAGTCTGATCTGGAGAACCGGGTTCTCACTCCTCCACATGGGCGGCGGAGGCTAATCTGGTGAACTGGATTGGTTTCCCCACTCCTCCACACGAAGCCAGCTGGGTGACCTTGGGCTAGTCACAGCTCTCTCAGCCCCACCTACCTCACAGGGTGTCTGTTGTGGGGAAGGGAAGGTGATTGTAAGCCAGTTTGATTCTCCCTTAAGTGGTAGAGAAAGTCAGCATATAAAAACCAACTCTTCTTCTTCTTCTTCTTGTAAATTGTTCATTTACAGTGTTATTTTTTTCTACATACCTGGTGTGTGGGTGGGGGTTCCATCAAGTATGTAGAGATCCTAGCCTTGCCTGTGAGTGTTCTGGGTTGGCTGCTTTCAGAATTCATGCAGGGACCAACCACTCTACTGTATGGTGTCCCCTCTGGTCTGTTTTTCTCTTTCTGTCTTACATAGAGTAGGGAAATTCCTGGAAAGCTGGAGGTGGTGCCTGAAGAGAGCAGAGTTTGGGGAGGGGCAGGAACTCAGCAAGGCCCAGACCATGGCCCAACAAGTCCAGCAGTCTGTTCACACAGTGGAGAGAATAGGTATGCATCATGACTAGTATCCCTTTCGACTAGGCGCCATGTTAACCCTCATCCTCCGTGAACATGTCCACTCCCATCTTGAAGCCTTAACATAAGAAACATAAGAAAAGCCCTGCTGGATCAGACCAAGGTCCACCAAGTCCAGCAGTCTGTTCACACAGTGGCCAACCAGGTGCCTCTAGGAAGACCACAAACAAGACAACTGCAGCAGCATTTTCCTGCCTGTGTTCCACAGCAGCTAAGATAATAGGCATGCTCCTTTGATCCTGGAGAGAATAGGTATGCATCATGACTAGTATCCCTTTTGACTAGTAGCCATGGAAAGCCCATCCTCCATGAACATGTCCACTCCCCTCTTGAAGCCTTAACATAAGGAACATAAGAAAGGCCCTGCTGGATCAGACCAAGGTCCATCAAGTCCTGCAGTCCAATCGCACAGTGGCCAGCCAGGTGCCTCTAGGAAGCCCACAAACAAGACGGCTGCAGCAGCAGCATCCTGCCTGTGTTCCACCGCACCTCATATAACAGGCATGCTCCTCTGATCCATGTTACGAATGATCCTTGAAAAAGAATCAGTTGGGCACCACCTCGATGGATACTGTGGCAATGGTGGGGAGAAGGATGGCATCTCCACGACTGACATAGAAGCGCAAGGCGAGCAGGATACGAGGAGGATAATGGGATTGAGAATTAATCCCCCCTCTTTCGGATCAAACAATTAGGGACTGGAGGTTAGAGGGCCATGGAGACATCTCAATCTCGCAGGGGAGAGAGAGATTGAGGGATTTAAACCACACCACTTCTGAATCGTGGTGATTCTCGTGCTTATTGGTGCCGCGTGCCAGTCACCCGACATGGACGGTCCAAACTAAGCAGCTCACTCGGTAGCTTGGCATCTTCACATTAATCCGTCGCATCTCTGGGGTCACTTCCAGTAAGTGATTAACGGCGATCAGCAGATGAGTTTAAACCTCCGCATGCGTGCCGTTCACTGCAGCCTGAAGCACGGCAGCCTCATAACCCTTCTAAAGGCTGGCGGGGTGACACGAGGCAAAGAACAGCGAGATTTGAGTCCAGCGGTACCTTAGAGACTGACTTCAGAATGCTCTGAAAGCATGTTGGGCCTTTTATGCATGGCTGTTTCCCACGCCGTCACCCCTCCAACGGGCTCGGGTCTTTGTTTTGATTATGCATGCCGTTTCCCGCCGTCAGAGGTCGCCTCGCTCTCCCCCTGTATTTTCCCGCGTTTTGCCTGATTTTCAACTTCAAGATAAAACAGGTCCCTGAAAACTCGGGCAAAATGCGGGGAAACACAAGTTGAACTTTCATTTCTATGCGCAAAGCTCAGCACTTGGCGTCGGCAAGATCCGTAGGTGCCGCGCACAGGCGAATGGGCCACCACAGATCGGACCCCGGAGGTGGAACATTCTCTTTGCCTAGTAGTAGTTTCAGAGTAGCGGTGTTGGTCTGCAGTAGAACAGCTACATTCAAATCTCAGAGACCAAGATCTTTTATGCATGGCTGTTTCACTCGCCGTCACCACTCCAACAATATCGGGTCTTTGTTTTGATTATGCATGCCGTTTCCCACCGTCAGAGGCCGCCTTGTTCTCCCCCTGCGTTTTCCCACATTTTGAATCTGTCACCCTCCAGCTTCAGCAGAGGACCCCGCGTTCTAGTATTACGAGAGAGGGAGAAAAGCTTCTCCCTATCCACTCTCTCCAAGCTGTGCATCATGTTGTGACAATAAAATGTTGTGAGAATAAAATGAAGAAGGGGAGAATGGAGTAAGCCACTTGGGGTCCCCCTTGGAAGAAAAGTGGGCTATAAATGCAGCATGGTGTAATGGTTAAGAGCAGTGGTTTGGAGCGGTGGACTCTCATCTGGAGAACCGGCTTTGATTCCCCACTCCTCCACCTGAGTGGCGGAGGCTAATCTGGTGAACTGGACTTGTTTCCCCACTCCTACACACAAAGCCAGCTGGGTGACCTTGGGCAAGTCACAGCTCTGTTAGAGCTCTATCAGCCCCACCTACCTCACAGTGGTAGGGGAGGGGAAGGTGATTGTAAGCCGGTTTGAGTCTCCCTTAAGCGGTAGAGAAAGTCAGCATATAAAAACCAACTACTCCTACTACTACTACTCCTCTTCTTCTTCTTCATCATCATCATCATCTTCATCATCATCATCATCATGAACAAATAGTTCTGGGCACCCAAGACTCCACTTCTTTGACAGAGTAGCCTTCCAGGAGACATGGGAAAAGGCTTTCGAAACAATGGAGCTCACATTCCAGGCAGAGACAATGGACGGCTATGGTGTAATCCACAAACCACAGGCAGCCTTGGGATATTCCCAAAGACATCAGCGGGACTACACGGAGACAGGTCTGGAATTGGCAGCTGGTGAACCTGAGCCAGAGAGTTCGGTACTGGCGCCTGTCTTCGGCTGGGATTTCCCCCTCAAAGCTGACCTCTTCCTGCCCACCCACCCCCGGAACAAGGTGCTGCCTAATATAGACAGCCTTGTGGGGCAAACACAGCAATGTCTGCCTTAAAAAGGGAGGTTGGGATCAAATCAAATCAAATTTATTAATACGGTCAGCTGACCAATCACATGCCAACACATCAACATTTCCAGACTCAATAGTTTTGCACCACAGAATCACAGACGGCCCGTACAAATAAAGGTGTAAGTGCAATAAAAACAACCCCTGATTAAAATTATCACCTTAAAATTGAGAATATTGTAAAATATTCTAACGATCGTTCTCTAATAAAGTTCTGCATATTTTAATAACAACAGCGCAGAACTTGGCAGTTTAGAGCGTAAGCTGAGGGTCTTCTTCTAATAGGAGCTTCTTTGCCAAAAGCTCAACTGACTCTTCAGGGAATTTACCAAGTCGGGTGGAAATAAGCTTTGATCTAACTTCGCGGTAGAATGGACAAGATATCAGTGCATGAATGATGGTTTCAATGTCCCCTGTCCCACATGGACAAAACCTCTCTGATCTAGGGATCTTCTTATATTTCCCTTCTAAAACAGCCGATGGTAGGGCCTGGCATCTGGCAAGGGAGGTTGGCATCTAGCCCGAGTTGCAGACAGTGTTAGGCTTGCCAACTCTGAGTTGGGCAATACCTGGAGATTTTGGGGGTGGAGTCTGGGGAGGGCGGAGGTTGGGGAGGGGTAGGGCTTCAATGGGGGTATTAAAGGCATAGAGCCCAATGGCCAAAGCAGCCATTTTCTCCAGGGGAACTGATCTCTTTTACCTAATAGCAGGAGATCTCCAACCGCAACGTGGATGGCAACCCTAGATGGTGACTAAGCACAATTTATAGAAGAACAGCACAGGAACTTAGTCATAGGTCCTAACAGTAGATAGTTAAGTACTGAGCATATTAAATTGGACCCTGATTAATTATGTGCGGTGTACGCTGATTAATCTGCCTTATTAGTCATAAGAACATAAGAAAAGCCATGCTGGATCAGACCAAGGCCCATCAAGTCCAGCAGTCTGTTCACACAGTGGCCAACCAGGTGCATCTAGGAAGCCCACAAACAAGACAACTGCAGCAGCAGCATCCTGCCTGTGTTCCAAAGCACCTAATATAATATGGATGCTCCTCTGATCCTGGAGAGAAGGTATGCAGCATGACTAGTTTCCATTTTAACTAGTAGCCATGAATAGTCCATTAACGGGCTAATCTAAGCAGGGTTGTCCCTGGTTAGTATTTGGATGGGAGACCACCAAGGAAGTCCAGGGTTGCTATGCCTAGGCAGGCAATGGCAAACCACCGCTGAACAGCTCTTGCCTTGAAACCCCTACAGGGTTGCCATAAGTCAGCTGCGACTTAGAATCATACAATCATGGAGTTGGAAGGGACCACCAGGGTCATCTAGTCCAACCCCCTGCACAATGCAGGAAATTCCAAACGATCCTCCCCACACACACACATACCCAGTGACCCATTCTCTATGCCCAGAAGATGGCCAAGGTGCCCTCCCTCTTATCAGCTGCTTAAGGTCATAGAATCAGCATTGCTGACAGATGGCCATCCAGCCTCTTCTTAAAAACCTCCAGGGAAGGAGAGCTCACCACCTCCCGAGGAAGCCTGTTCCACTGAGGAACCGCTCTAACTGTTAGAAAATTCTTCCTAATGTCCAGATGGAAACTCTTTGGATTTAATTTCAACCCACTGGTTCTGGTCCGACTTTCTGGAGCAACTTGATGGCACTTCCCACCCACCAGAGTTAAAATCCCTAAAAGCAGCTGACAGTTAAGCAAGAAAGATCACGCCAGCCTCCATCTTTTTGCAAGAAGGAAAGCAGCCACACCTTCGACACAGGTAACAAGCCAAGCCTGTCTTTTCATTGCACGGTTTTCTCCAAAGCTGTAACAGAGCTCACCTCTGAGACACTTCAGCCCGTGACCTCAGGTAATCTCTCAGCTGAGCATCATCAGGTGACTTCGGATTTCACATTCCCTCTGCTGTATCACTGCTGTATCACAGACTGTAGACTTCCAGCATGAGGTGGGAATCTCTGCCAGCCAAACGGCTGTCCCAGGGATCGGGTGGCTGCTGCCAATCCATGACTCACACCTGCCTCTCCCTGCTGGTCTAGTAAAAGATGGCACCTGAATAAGGTTGCCAACTCCAAATAGGGAAATCCTTGGAGATTTGGGGATGGATCCCAGGGAGGGTGGGGTTTAGGGAGGGGAGGGGAGGGACCTCAGTGAAGTATAATGGCATACTCCATTATACGGTCCACACTCCAAAGTAGCCATTTTCTTCAGGTGAATTAGTACAAATGAGATGCTGTAAGCAGGAGCTGTATAATTTTATCTTAGGATGTATATTTTATATTTTATGATGGCCTTTGGCTATAATAAAGATCTGGCCATTTTCTCCAGGGGAACTGATCTCTGTAGTGTGAAGATCAGTTGTAATTCCAGGCAATCTCCAGGCCCCACCCGGAGGTTGGCAACCCTATGCCTGGATGTGGTAGTCTCTGACCTGGGATATGACTTCAGTCCCACCAACATCACAGGCCTGAGATAGCAATCCATAGGGTTGCCAGGTCCCTCTTGGCCACTGGCGGGAGGTTTTTGGGGTGGAGCCTGAGGAGGGCGGGGTTTGGGGAGGGGAGGGACTTCATTGCCATAGAGTCCAATGGCCAAAGCAGCCATTTTCTCCAGGGGAACTGATCTCTATCGGCTGGAGATCAGTTGTAATAGCAGGAGATCTCCAGTTAGTACCTGGAGATTGGCAACCCTAGCAATACATCCCGCAGTTTGGGCATATATCATCATGAGCCCAACCCAGAAGAGAACTGAGCTCACTGTAGTGCTTGTTCGCTTATCTGTTTTTTCTACTGCTCTTCCTTCAAAAAGCTGAGTGAAACGTACATGGTTCTTCCATCCTCCACTTTACCCTCACAACAAACCTGTGGGGTAGGTTGGATTGAGAGAGAATGACTGGCTAAAGTCACCCAAGAGACCCAAGTTCAAATACCGGGAGATTTTGGCAGCGGAGTCTGAGGAGGGTGGGGTTTGGGGAGGGGACTCCTTAAGGCAGGGGAAAGCGGGGTAATAAAAACCTACTCTCCTCCTCCTTTTTAAGATCGATTAAAAGTTTCCACGCTTCAAAAAACAAACACAAAATATAACATCTGGATGCCCCCCTTCTACTTTTGCCAGGCGTTCATCCAGTCTGAGAGGTTCCCTTTCGGAATACGATGCGCTTTGGAGGATTTAAAATACCCTCTTTAATTGTGACGACTGCCAGCAGGGACTGTAAGACTGAGCAGCTGGCTTACTTACTGAGAAATCCTGCATGCGTTATGACTTGCGAGAGATTCATGTCTTCACACTCTTTTCCTCCCCCAGCCTCGCCCCCTGCCGTTAACCTCATTTTTGCGGCTGGCTTGCAAAACTAAAACCATTTCAATCTTGTGCAATTTCCATTGGTCACAATCTGTCCCAAATGCAGGCAGCGCAAGACGTTTGGAAATGAGTGGCTCAGGAGTAGGGTTAACATAAGAACATAAGAACCTAAGAAAAGCCCTGCTGGATCAGACCAAGGCCCATCAAGTCCAGCAGTCTGTTTGCACAGTGGCCAACCAGGTGCTTCTAGGAAGCCCACAAAGAAGACAACTGCAACCTCCCAAATCTTGTTTGATCAGCATCAGGGGAAAGGCCCAATCACGATCTCTCTACAAAAATTGACCTGCTTTCCACAGCGATGATTATGACTGAATGATGGAACTCCCTACCTCAGGATGTGGGGATGGCTGCCAATTTGGAAGGCTTGAAGAGGGGAGTGGATATGCAGGATCAGACCTACTGGATCAGACCAAGGCCCATCAAGTCCAGCAGTCTCTTCACATGGTGGCCAACCAGGTGCCTCCAGGAAGCCCACAAACAAGACAACTGCAGCAGCACCGTCCTGCCTGTATTCCATAGCATATAATATAATATAATATAATATAATATAATATAATATAATATAATATAATATAATATAATATAATAGCTCCTCTGATCCTGGAGAGAATAGGTATGCATCATGACTAGTATCCATTTTGACTAGTAGCCATGAATACCCCTCTCCTCCATGAACATTTCTGCTCCCCTCTTAAAGCCTTCCAAGTTGGCCGCCATCACCACATCCTGGGGCAGGGAGTTCCACCATTTAACTATGTGTTGTGTAAAGAAATACTTCCTTTTATCACCCTCCAGTTTCAGCGGATGACCCCGCGTTCTAGTATTATGAGAGAGGGACCTGTCCACTCTCTCCAAACCATTTTATAGACCTCTATCATGTCTCCCCTTAACGCCTTCTTTCCAAGCTAAACAGCCCTAAGTGTTTTAACCGCTCCTCACAGGGCAGTTGCTCCAGTCTCCTCTTTGCCAAGTCCCTCTGTGCCACTGGCGAGAGGTTTTGAAGGCTGAAGCCTGAGGAGGGCAGGGTTTGAGGAGGGGGGACTTCAATGCCATAGAGTCCAATGGCCGAAGCGGCCATTTTCTCCAGGGGAACTGATCTCTATCGGCTGGAGGTCAGTTGTAATAGCAGGAGATATCCAGCTACTACCTGGAGGTTGGCAACCCTACTCAGGCATGTATAATGCATGCAGACTCACAGCTAGGACGTCAAAGGTTACGAAAGCAACCTGGACTTCAGCACAGAGGCCTGGGACCGTCAGCTGTTGAAGGCCCATGTGACAGAGATGGCGGCGAGATCCAAAATCTGCAAGGGACGTGTACAGCTCTACCAAAGCTCCCAAAGGTGCCTGCTCTTTTGAAGTGAATGGAAAAGCCCACTCAGGTTAATATGTGCTGGAGCACCTGGGAGCACATGCTGAGTTTAGCATTAGGGCACTGCGTAGAATCGAATGCTCCAAAGCTGCGGGGGAGGAAATGAGAAGAGCTGAAGGCTTGAGGATATTTTATTACGTGCTTTCCTTTAGTCCAGTGGTTCCCAACCTTTTTTTGACCAGGGACCACTAGGACTTTTTTGTTCAGTGCAGGGACCCCAAGGTTCAAAATAAAAATTCCAAGAATTTGAAAATAAACTTTAATCACAACTGTTAGTTAAACATTAAACTTAGAATAATATTTGAATATATATTTTTATAATAGAGAACTTTTAATTGAAAATATTAATTTATTATGGGTTTATAACTTTGTTTCACGGGCCTTAATTTAGTTCTCGTGGACCCCTGGGGGTCCATGGACCCCCGGTTGGGAACCAGTGATTTAGTCCCAGATCACTTTCTAAAAAGAGACATCTCCTCTATGACCTAGACTAGAGGCAGGACTTTAAAAAAAAAAAGAAAATCTGGGACTCCACAGTGGTAGGGTTGCCAGGTCCCTCTTCGCCACCGGCGGGAGGTTTTGGGGGCGGAGCCTGAGGAGGGCGGGGTTTGGGGAGGGGAGGGACTTCAATGCCACAGAGTCCAATGGCCAAAGCGGCCACTTTCTCCAGGTGAACTGATCTCTATCGGCTGGAGATCAGTTGTGATAGCAGGAGATCTCCAGCTAGTACCTGGAGGTTAATAAAACAAGCAACCTGTGCCGTAATAGGATACCTTAGGAAATAGACAGCACGAATATAAATCATGGTACAGAAACAGACATATGCTGTGTGTTAAGAAAACAATCAGTATTTACTGGGCATTGTGTTACTTTGGGGCTCTGTGCCTATGAACAATTGTGCTGTTAATGAATTGCAATTCCACATTCTGTAATTTTGTTGTTATATTGTATGCATGTGATTTTCTGGTCTGCATTTGGTTTATTTCTAGGCATGAAGTCAACGCCCAGTAAATATTGTTTTCTTAACACAGTACCTGGAGGTTTGCAACCCTTGCTGTTAAGGATAAGACATTTTGGAGGACATTGATTCATAGGGTTGCCATGAGTTGGAAGCGACTTGACGGCACTTAACACACACACAGCTATCGGGGTGAAGAGGCCGGTTCTGCCAGCAAGACTGCAAATGCTACGGCGATATTTTAAAAAACGCGTAGCATTCCTTTGCATACACGCACACACACAAATCCGCATCTGCCACTCTCTTATGTAATGACTACCCGGCAGCCATTCTCAGCTGGCACTGTACTTTCATGGAAAGCGTTCAAGTCCCCCCCCCCCACCCCGGTCCCCAGCCCATGAGATTTACAGATCAATGATAGCTTGTCCTCAGATCCCCCCAGGATGAAAATTCTCTCGTGGCAATGGGAGAGGAGAGATGAGCGGCCGCTGCCAGCCCCAGAAAACCAAGCCGCAGTTCAGGACTGATTGGCATGAGTTTGAAGAGGATGGAGCAGATGCCCAGAGAGAGCTGCGGTCACCTCAAATAACCCTCCGGAGCAGGCGGGGTTCGCGGGAAGCGCTCCTGGTAGGCCCGCCGAAGAGCTGCTGTTGACAAAGCGAGCCGGAATTAAAACGGTGGTGCAGGGAAGACCGAACCGACTGAAAATAGCCCGGCTTGTGAATGAGTCTGTCCTGTCAGTTTGGGTCAGGGCAGAATGCTCGCTCGAGGAGATCTCTGGCCCCCAGAGATTACCTGAGGCCACTGCTATCAATCGGCCGAAATCCAGATTAATACAGTGTGCCACAAACACAACGTGAGAATTAGAGATATGTGCAGCGCCATAGTCTATTCAATAGCCTGTGTGTGAGTACTGACCAAAACAAATTTAAAAAAAACCTCCGGGAATTTAATGATCTAAACCATCCTGTGGTTTAATTTCCCCACCACCCTGCATCAGAATACCATAGGTGTCCATAGGCTCAAAAGGATTGGGGACCCCAGATTTGGATACTGATACCTGGCAACCCTAAGCATGGATGGAGTGGTTTGGATAGGCAAGGGTGGCAGGATCAAAGCTAGGGTTGCCAGGTCCCTCTTCACCACCGGCGGAGATTTTTGGGGCAGAGCCTGAGGAGGGTGGGGTTTGGGGAGGGGAGGAACTTCAATGCCATAGAGTCCAATTGCCAAAGCAGCCATTTACTCCAGGGGAACTGATCTCTATCGGCTGGAGATCAGTTGTAATAGCGGGAGATCTCCAGCTAGTACCTGGAGGTTGGCAACCCAATCAAACCCCTTTTCCCTCCCCAAATATGCATGCCTGGAGATTCCTGATCTCCATATCATCTAGGTTTGATCCTGGGGAATTCATATTCCAGCCTGCCTAGAGCGCCTGCAAGACTACGTTTCAGAATCTGAGGAATGTGTTCAATTTCCCCCTTTTCAAGACAGCTTTCATTAAGGGTGGTGATGGGGGGGGAAAGCTTTCGGAAGCTGGAAGGCATCTCTGCCGCTGTTGGGAAAGGCAAGAAGGGCACCTTTTCCTCTGTCAGCGACTGAGCCCTGGGCAATGTTGATGGGGCAAAGCGAGGCCCAGCAGGATCATAAGAACATAAGAAAGGCCCTGCTGGATCAGACCCAGGCCCATCGAGTCCAGCAGTCTGTTCACACAGTGGCCAACCAGGTGCCTCTAGGAAGCCCACAAGCAAGACGGCTGCAGCAGCACCATCCTGCCTGTGCTCCACAGCACCTAAGATAAGAGGCATGCTTCTCTGATACTGGAGAAAATACACATGCATCTTTTTTGACTAGTAGCCCTGGATAGCCCTCTCGTCCAAAAACATGTCTACTCATAAAAACATAAGAACATAAGAAAAGCTCTGCTGGGTCAGACCGAGGCCCATCAAGTCCAGCAGCCTGTTCACACAGCGGCCAACCAGGTGCCTCTAGGAAGCCCACAAACAAGACGACTGCAGCAGCACCATCCTGCCTGCGTTCCACAGCACCCCATATACTAGGCATGCTCCTCTGATACTGAAGAGAACAGGTATGCATCATGACTAGTATCCATTTTGACTAGTAGTCATGGATAGCCGTATCCTGAAACCTTGGAGAGCCGCTGCTGGTCTGAGTAGCCAATACTGACTTTAAAAAAAATAAAATTATATGGGATACAGAAATAAAAAGGGATAAGGAGGAAAAGAACAGATACATGCCTGTGTCCAAGCTTTAACAAGATAATTTATACAAGCATCAACTTCAATCTCACCCTTTAAATTCTGAAACTGACTCCTAATAATGCCCTATAATAGTTTACTATTGCCTTACTAAGTGCATTGTTTTACAAAATAGTTAAAGGCATTTGGTAAGTAATGACTAATCCATTACATTCTAATAGCTCAATAGAAATAAAGAGCCTTTAGTCTAACAATAAACAAAAACGATAATTGCGTAATATAGACATCAATTGCAATCTTACCCTTTAAATTCTGAAGCTAATTCTTAATAACACCCTTTAATAGTTTACTGTTCTCTTACTAAGTACAATATTATAAAGGTAAAGGTCCCCTGTGCAAGCACTGGGTCATTGCTGACCCATGGGGTGACGTCACATCCCGACGTTTCCTAGGCAGACTTTGTTTACGGGGTGGTTTGCCAGTGCCTTCCCCAGTCATCTTCCCTTTACCCCCGGCAAGCTGGGTCCTCATTTTACCGACCTCGGAAGGATGGAAGGCTGAGTCGACCTTGAGCCGGCTACCTGCAACCAACTTCCGTCGGGATCGAACTCAGGTCGTGAGCAGAGCTTGGACTGCAGTACTGCAGCTTACCACTCTGTGCCACGGGGCTCATACAGGATTAACAGTACTGCCATATTGTGTGCGTGTCAAGTGCCGTCAAGTCGCAGCCGACTTATGGCGACCCCTTTTGGGGTTTTCATGGCAAGAGACCAACAGAGGTGGTTTGCCAGTGCCTTCCTCTGCACAGCATTAATGGGCTCATTTTCATGTTTTAACACTGACAATTCTTACAGTGGATTTTTAAAAATTATTTCATTGTAATGTTTTTACTTTGTGAGCCCTCTCGAGCAAATCTCTGGGGAGATGACATAAAAATCCTCCAAATAAATTACTTCGTAGGTTAAATCTCAATACCTGAAGAGTTGGTTGGTTGGTGGCTGACGCAACTTAATTTAAAGTTAGGAAGCTGGGAACCTAACATGTCACTCTGTGCCTCGGGGCTCCTTATTATACAAAATAGTTAAAGGCACTTGGAAATACTGACTTTCATGGACCGAGCATCTGATTCAGTATAAGGCAGCTTCATGTGTTCATGTTCCCCAACCTAATCAGTAGAGCATACTGAAGATTGGTCTCTGGGAATTTGCCTGTTTTGGATTCCTTTCATTTGGGATCTCATAACTATACTTACTTTTATCCACTGAGGTCACAATCGATAAATGCTACCCATAAATGCGAGCTGAGAAGCAGGAAAAAATCCCCCCCCCCCAGTGAAACCAAAGCGTTTCTGGGAAAACCAATTTGCAACCAGTGATCCCCAATATGAACCACAGAGAAGGAGTTCTTTTTTCTCTCTCGGTCCGGACGCTTTATGTCAACTCTACATGATTATATTGTTCTCATTTCCCGGTGATTAAACAGGGAAAAAAACCGAGCCCTCGTGGCTCTACGCACGCTGGCGTCTGTTCAGAAGTTTTGTTTATGCATTAAAAACACAGACACAAGAATGACTTCTCATTCAGTGTGAAAATGTTCAGAGCGCCAAGGCAGCTGGGAAAGGCAGAATGTGAGTTCAGACATGCAACAAACTGATACATCTTGGCCAGGAAGGTGCTCCAGGTCACACAAGCATGCTTATGCTGACGCCTTCTCCTGAGAGCCAGCGTGGGGTGTAGTGGTTACGAGCAGTGGTTTGGAGTGGTGGACTCTGACCTGGAGAACCGGGTTTGATTCCCCTCTCCTCCACATGAGCGGCGGAAGCTAATCTGGTGGACTGGATTTGTTTCCCCACTCCTACTCATGAAGCCAGCTGGGTGACCTCGGGCTAGGCACACTCTCTCAGCCCCACCTACCTCACAGGGTGTCTGTTGTGGGGAAGGGAAGGCAATTGTAAGCCGGTTTGATTCTTTCTTAAGTGATAGAGAAAGTCGGCGTATAAAACTAACTCTTCTCGTGATATTCAGGTGCTTGAAGTGCACATCTCCATTAGGCACGTTTCGGTATGTGCTTGCTACAGGTTGGGTGTCAGTTGGTTGCCTAACTCCATCTTTTTCTCTGCCCAGAATCATGAAAAACTATCTAAGGACCAGATTCGAGTCTAGTAGCACCCTGGACACCGACAAGATTTTCCGGCGTGTAAGCCTTTGAGAGCCAAAGCTCCCTTCGTCAGATAACTAGAGAGCATTCACTCTAGCAAGCTCATACCCTGAAATACCCTGTTGGTCTCCGAGGCGCTACTGGACTCGAATCTTGTTCTTCTACTGCAAGCCAACATGGCTACCCTCTCTGAAACTGTCTAAGGAACCACATACAAGCACCCCTTGGAGCTATTGCAGGTTCGGTTCCAGACCACCAAGATAAAGCGAGTCAAGTGAATTTTTTGGTTTCTCAGTGCATAGAAAAGTTATTTTTACATTATACTATAGTCATAGAATCATAGAGTTGGAAGGGACCACCAGGGTCAACTAGTCCAACCCCCTGCTCAATGCAGGAAATTCACAACTACCTCCCCCCCAACACACACCCAGTGGCCCCTACTCCTTGCCCAGAAGATGGCCAAGATACCCTCCCTCTCATGATCTGCTTAAGGTCATAGAATCAGCATTGCTGACAGATGGCCATCTAGTCTCTGCTTAAAAACCTCCAGGGAAGGAGAGGCCACCACCTCCTGAGGAAGCCTGTTCCACTGATGAACCGCTCTGTTAAAAAATTCTTCCTATTAAGTGCGCAACAGCAATATGTCTAAAAAAACCAATATACTGTAATAATAATGAAAAAGTTTGAAATATTGCAAGAAAATGTGACATGGAGACAGGAAGTGAGCACATGCTGTTGGGAACATGGCAGCAATATCTATGAAGCGCAATAAAGTGAGGCACAATAAAACGAGGTATGCCTGTATATAAAGGTGACTGGTGTTTAGAATACTTTTATGTGAGTGCCCTGGAGATCCGGGTTCGATTCCCCACTCTTTCACATGAAGCCTGCTGGGTGACCTTGGGCTAGTCACAGTTCTCTCTGAACTTTCTCAGCCCCTGGGGAGAGGAAGGGAAGGTGACTGTAAGCCGGTTTGAAACTCCTTCAGATAGAGAGAAGCGGGGTATAAAAACCAACTCTTCTTCTTCTTCTCTGCTGGGGAGTACGGTCCTTCCATTTTCACAAGAGCCCACGGAAAACCATTGATCTTGCACAAATGGATGTTTTGGAGGAAGTGGAAGGGCATTCTGTGGCAGAGTTTATCTACCACACATGGAACGCGGTCATTGGATCCAAAACCCTTAGAACCAAATGCACACAAAAGGTTAAATGAGACCCCAATAACTAGGCAGCATGGACCATCATTTAAAGCAACTAGGTAGGCTGGTCCATTTGGGGCAGCGGCTGAATTCCGTTCCGGCAAATCCTCTTCCTCTTCCTCTTTTAAATCCCCCCACCCCTGCTTTGCCTCTTTCTGGCCACAAAGCTCAGCTGGGAAGAACATTTAAAACCCTTGCAGGGGGGGCATTAGCAAGGAAGCACTGGTGAATTCAGAGCTCTTCTTCCACTTGCCTATCATCCTTCCCCAATAAAGCCCTGCCATCGGCCAGATTCCCATTATCTTAGCATATTAGAAGAAGAGTTGGTTTTTATATGCCGACTTTCTCTACCAGTTAAGGGAGACTCAAACCGTCTTACAATCACCTGCCCTTCCCCTCCCCACAACAGACACCCTGTGAGGTAGGTGGGGCTGAGAGTTGAGAGAGAGCTGTGACTAGCCCAAGGTCACCCAGCTGGCTTCCTGTGTAGGAGCGGGGAAACCAACCCGGTTCACCAGATTAGCCTCCGCCCCTCATGTGGAGGAGTGGAGAATCAAACCTGGTTCTTCAGATCAGACTCCATAACTCCAAACCACCTCTCTTAACCACTACACCACTACACCACACTGATTGCGGAATCCTCAGTCAGTGTGCCAGTGTGGTGTAGTGGTTAGAGCGTCGGTCTAGGATCTGGGAGACCCGGGCTCGAATCCCCACTCTGCTATGGAAGCATGTTGGGTGACTCTGGGCCAGTCACACACACTCAGCGCAATCTACCTTACAGGCTTGTCGTGAGGATAAAATGGAAGGAACGAGATAAGCCGCTCCATTGGGGAGAAAGGCAGGGTATAAAGGAAGTGAATAAATCAATCACTTCGTTCAGCTCTAACTGCAGAATGATCTCAGTTTTTACCACCACAACAACGAAAGATTGAAAAAGTGAGCTTCAACCCACCCGCGTTTCTAGTCCATAACATTTGCTGCTAGTCCACCTTTTCATACATCTTAAATTTCTCATTTGGGGCACATTGGTGGTCGGTGAGGAGAAAAAAACGATTAGCTCTCTTCTCATTTATAAATAATTCCCTGCACGCCTGGCTCCTTGGGAAGCTATTCTTCTTTGCCCACAAGGCAGCCGGCCCGATTCCAAATCACCTTCATCTCAATGGACACAGGTGGGCCACAAATGAGTTTGCATCCAGCTATCCGAGTCACTCATTGGCTTCAGGACATATTTGCAGAGGAAACAGACAGGAAGGGCCAATTGATCAAAGAGCAGAGACACAATGGGTGTCAAAAGACAGCACGACACATCTTGTTTCCCAGGGGAGTAGCTGTTAGATTCGAGTCCAGTAACACCTTAGAGACAGACAAGATTTTTTTGGCAATCAGCTTTCGATAGTCAAAGTTCCCTTCATGAGGGAGACCAAGCCCTGCAAGGAAAGGCTGCCATTTATTCATGGAAGGTTTTGCATTGGATTTGTCACTCTATAGATGCACATTTTCCCCATCTGAATTCTCAAAACTCTGCATGGCGGCTTATTGTTGAGTTTTGAGGATATGGATGGGGGAAAAGTGCATCTAAAGAGTGGCAAATCCAATGCAAAACCTTCCATTAATAAATGGCCTTGGGAATGTTTAGTCTAGCGAAGAGGAGGTTGAGGGGGGTTAGGATTGCTTTCTTTAAGTATTTGAAGGGCTGTCACTTAGAGGAGGGCAGGGAGCCGTTCCTGTTGGCAGCAGAGGACAGGACTCGCAAGAATGGGTTTAAATTGCGGGAGGAAAGGTACCGGCTGGATATTAGGAAGTATTTTTTTACAGTGGAAAAGAGCAAGAGTCTAGACTGTCTAGTAGCACCTTACAGACTAACAAAATTTCTGTCCGGGTGTGAGCTCATGCCCTGCCATCATGGTGTAGTGGTTAAGAGGGGTGGTTTAGAGCGGTGGACTCTAATCTGGAGAACAGGGTTTGATTCCCCACTCTTCCACATGAGTGGCGGAGTCTAATCTGGTAAAACGGGTAGGTTTCCTCACTCCAGCACATGAAGCCAGCTGGGTGACCTTGGACTAGTCACAGCTCTCTTAGAGCTCTCTCAGCTCCACCTACCTCACAGGGTGTCTGTTGTGGGGATGGGAAGGGAAGGTGATTGTAAGCCAGTTTGATTTTTCCTTAAGTGGTAGAGAAAGTCAGCATATAAAAACCAACTCTTCTTCTTCTTCCTGCTCCTGCTCCTGCTCCTGCTCCTGCTATTGACAGACCTACACGGCTACCCATTGTAATCTATTTTTTTACAGTGAGAGTAGTTCAGCAGTCGGCTGCCTAGGGAGGAGGTGAGCTCCCCCTCTCTGGCAGTCTTTAAGCAGATGCTGGACAAACACTTTGGCAGGGATGCTCTTGGCTGATCCTGAATTAAGCAGGGGGCTGGACTAGATGGCCTCGATGGCCCCTTCCAACTATATGATTCGATGAGATATGAGTAGGGGGAAATAACAAAGCCAAAATAACAAAACGTAAAGTGGCACTTTAACGGGTACCTAAAACTAACGTTTGCGTGACTCTCAAAAACTAACTATGGTTGACCATTGTGGGAAACAGGATGCTGGATAGAGACCTTTGATCTGATCCAGCAGGAGTCTCCTGATGTTCTCATGTGACGTAAGATGGCTTTAGTTCACAAATGACAATGGGTTGTATCCTACCACTCCACACAGCTAAGGGCCTCTTGCTAGGGTTGGGGAATTCCCCGTTTAAAGCCATTCAGGCTCGTGACCCTCATGACATCCGCTGGCAGGAAACGCCCACAATGTAATTACTCCTCGAGTAAGGAAGTACAACCTTTTGTCCGTCCTGAATCCACAGCTGCCAAGGTAGAAGGAGCTGTCTTTGGTATACTTCTGCTGTTCAGGAAGGGAAAGAGAAGGAAAGAGAAGTAAAAAATATAATCAAGGCTATGCATACTTGTCTGTCCTAAAAAATCTGTACCAACGTAACCCAGAAGAAGAAGAATTAGTTTTTATACATCAACTTTCTCTACCACTTAAGGAAGAATCAAACCGGCTTACAATCACCTTCTCTTCCCCTCCCCACAATAGACACCCTGTGAGGTAGGTGGGGCTGAGAGAGCTCCAAGAGAACTGTGACTAGCCCAAGATCACCCAGCTGACATTTATGTGTAGGAGTGGGAAAACCAACACAGTTCACCAGATTAGCATCCACATCAGAAGAAGAACATCAGAAGAGCCCGGCTGGATCAGACAAGTGGTCCATCTAGACCAGCATCTTATGTTCTTACATTGATGGCCTGCCAGAGTAACTAGTTGGCCACTATGTGAGACATAGGGTTGCCAGGTTCCTCTTTGCCACTGGTGGGAGATTTTTGGGTCGGAGCCTGAGGAGGGTGGGGTTTGGGGAGGGGAGGAACTTCAATGCCATAGAGTCCAATGGTCAAAGCTGCCATTTTCTCCAGGTGAACTGATCTCTATCAGGTGGAGATCATTTGTAATATCAGATCTCCAACTAGTATCTGGAGGTTGACAACCCTAGTGAGACAGGTTGCTAGACTAGATGACTAGCATCCTGTCTCCCGCAGTGGCCAACTTGTTACTCTGGACAGCCTTCCCTTGATGTTGCCTCCTGGCACTGGGATTCAGAGGTTGACTGCCTTTGAATGTGGAGGTTCCCTTTAGACCCCTGTGGCTAGCAGTCGCTGGTAGACCTCTCCTCCATGAATCTGTCTAATCCCCCTTTAAAGCTGCCTATGCCTGTGGCCATCACTACATCCTCTGGCAGTGAATTCCACATTTTAATCACTCATGAAGAAGTGTTTCCTTTTGTTCATCCTGAATCTGCTGCATCAATTTTATTGGACGCCTTCGAGTTCTAGTATTTGGGAGTGGGCAAAAATGTTCTCTCTGTCCATTCTCTATAATGGTAAAGGTAGTCCCCTGTGCAAACACTGGGTCATTCCTGACCCATGGGGTGACGTCGCATCCCGACGTTTACTAGGCAGACTATGTTTACGGGGTGGTTTGCCAGGGCCTTCCCCAGTCGTCTTCCCTTTACCCCCAACAAGCTGGGTAATCATTTTACCGATCTCGAAAGGATGGAAGTCTGAGTCAACCTTGAGCCGGCTACCTGAAACCTACTTCTGTTGGGATCGAACTCAGGTCGTGAGCAGAGCTTTTGACTACAGTACTGCGGTTTACCACTCTGCGCCACGGAGCTCTATCCATTTTCTCTACCCTGTGCATAATTTCCCAACCCTCTATCATGTGTCCCCCCCTTAGTCGTCACTTTTCTAAACTGAAAAGTCCCAGACTCTTCAGCCTTTCCTCCAATCCTTTAAACGGTTGCCCTCTTCTGTACTTCCTCCCACTTAAGAAGCCCAATTCTGCAAGATGCCTAAATTCTGGCCAAGAACAGCTGGATTCTGCATAGATGCATACGTTCAGCTGGGGGCTTGTGCCGCTCTCTGTCCGGACGGCTCCCTGCATAACACCAAGATATTCTTCTGAGCAGAAAGAACCTTTGAGCTGGTTCTACACCTGTAGGCAAACCGTCATTCCACGCAAGTCAGTGAATGGAGCAACTGCATCGTTTTGTCTAGCAATACGTTTGGGTCTACTGATCCCGGTCACCATTCCTAACGGATAGGGTTGCCAGGTCCCTCTTTGCCACCGGCAGGAGGTTTTGGGGCGGAGCCTGAGGAGGGCGGGGCTTGAGGAGGGGAGGGACTTCAGTGCCATAGAGTCCAATCGCCAAAGCGGCCATTTTCTCCAGGTGAACTGATCTCTTATCATCTGGAGATCAGTTGTAATAGCAGAAGATCTCCAGCTAGTACCTGGAGGCATTATGATATTTTCAGGCCTATGATTGCAATAACATTCTTGTTGTTGTTGTTGTCTGGAGGTTGGCAACCCTACTAATGGAGGATGGCTCAGATCCAGAGATGCACAAGCAGAAATATCAACACATTTTGTGCGATTCCGCTTGCCCAAGATCTTGTGCAACATCAATACTGCCAAGAACCCAGTTGCAAAAGATTTTGTGTGAATAGAAATGCAAGCAGGGATACTATAATTCTGACTGGGCAGAGGTGGCTACTGCGGTCTTTTTCTTGCATTTCCACTTGCGCAAGAGCTCTAGCAGAAGCAGAAATTTTTGTAACAGATCCAGCCCCTTTAAAACAACTTTAGGTTCTGTACAGCCAAATCACAATGGAGGAAAATCTCATTCGATTTTTATTTCTCTCGTAAAGCAACCAATCCAGCATTTAGATCTCATTCTATCCGATTAAGTTCTTAGGGTTGCCAGGTCCCTCTTCGCCACTGGTGGAAGGTTTTTGGGGTGGAGTCTTAGGAGGGTGGAGTTTGGGGAGGGGAGGGACTTCAATGCCATAGAGTCCAATTGCCAAAGCGGCCATTTTCTCCAGGGGAACTGAGCTCTATCAGCTGGAGATCAGTTGTAATAGCAGGAGATCTCCAGCTAGTACCTGGAGATTGGCAACCCTAGTTCTTGGGGCTTGCAAACCCATGCAAAAACTCACCACCATTGTCTGAATTTTCATTTCAGGCTTAACTGAGGGGGGCCCTCTTGCATCTCCCCCCCACCCAAAAAAAACCCAATAGGCTTCTTGAATTGTACTGTGCTAACTGCTGGGGAAATTGAAACGTTGGCAAATCAGCCCGTCAGAGATTAGCCTGTCCAGACCAACGAACACAGCTGGGTAATACTTAGGAATACAGAGTCAAATCAATTACACCATTCAGGGAGAAGAAAGTGATTCTAAAACAAGCAGGGGTTTTGTGTCCCAGGCAAAATGTGACTCAGCTATATTCATAAGCATTAAGTAGTCTGGGAATGCTCTTGGTCCCAGGCCTACTGCTGGATAAACAGGTAGCAGCTTTAACTGGTTAGTCAGCTGCGGCCTTTCCTGGGCAGAAAAGATCTGGCCATTGTGGTGCATGCCTTGGTCACATCTAGATTAGATTACTGTGATGCATTTTACATGGGGCTGCCCTTGAGAATTGTTCGCAAACTTGGTACAGAATTATGGTTGCCAGGTCCCTCCTGGCCACCCGCAGGGGGTAGGGTTGTCAGACCCAGACTGGGAAACTGCTGGAGATTTGGGGATGGAGCCTGGGGAGGACAAGCTGGAACGTGTCCAGAGGAGGGCAAACAAGATGGTGAGGGGTCTGGAGACCAAGTCCTATGAGGAAAGGATGAAGGAGCTGGGTATGTTTAGCCTGAAGAGGAGAAGACTGAGAGGGGATATGATAACCATCTTCAAGTACTTGAAGGGCTGTCATATAGAGGAGGGTGCCCAGTTGTTCTCTGTTGCCCCGGAAGGTCGGACCAGAACCAACAGGTTGAAATTAAATCAAAAGAGTTTCCGTTTAGACATTAGGAAGAATTTTCTAACAGTTAGAGCGGTTCCTCTGTAGAACAGGCTTCCTTGGGAGGCGATAGGCTCTCCTTCCCTGGAGGTTTTTAAGAAGAGGTTAGATGGCCATCTGTCAGCAATGCTGATTCTATGACCTTCAATGCCATAGAGTCCAATTGGCAAAGCGGCCATTTTCTCCAGGTAAACTGATCTCTATTGTAGTCAAAAAGGGCAAGAGTCCAGTAGCACCTTAAAGACTAACAAAAATATTTTCTGGTAGGGTATGAGCTTTCGTGAGCCACAGCTCACTTCTTCAGATCATGTGAGCTGTGGCTCACGAAAGCTCATACCCTACCAGAAAATATTTTTGTTAGTCTTTAAGGTGCTACTGGACTCTTGCCCTTTTTGACTACTGCAAACAGACTAACACGGCTACCCACTGTGAATGATCTCTATTGGCTGGAGATCAGTTGCAATAGCAGGAGATCTCCAGCTAGTACCTGGAGGTTGGCAACCCTAGTAGGCCTGCAAAAATAATTCAGATAAAAAGGAATTGGGGGGCTAATAAGTGAATGAAAGCTACATTAATTGATTAAAAAACTGGTGAAGGAGGTGAGCATCGGATGGCTCAGTATTGATGTTGGTTAAATTTGCATTGAGGGTGAGCAGGGCATCAATTGGCTGAACTGCTGCAGTGTCACAGAATGTTCAACAGCATCAGACTGTGGAGGAGGAAGGGTGAGCTACATCATGCTCGAAAATCAGTCCAGTTGCTATCAAGTAAGTAGGAGGTAAATTTGGTGGAGGGAAATTATTTACCAAAGCCTTGTGAATCATATACTGCCATTGCGACAAGGGGCAGGAAAGCCAAGAGCCCTTCTGTTTGCATTTCGATTCAAAATGACAAAGCAAACAATAAAACTGTTGTTTCTTGGCCGGGGAGTGAGGGGAGGGGGACACAAATCAGAACAATAAAATAAATAACAATAAAATAAATCAAGTTTCATGAACGGAGAACTGTGACGTGCTTGTTTGTGTTTCTGAAGTCCATGCCTACCACGCTGGGAACGAGCTGATCAGGGGATTGCGGCCCATTGAGGTTGTAATATGAACTGACATATAAAAATTGCTCAGAGCCCATCTGCTTAGTTACATAATGCTGGGGATCTCGAGTAATTTTAGAAGCTGGATTTACTGCACAAATAGAACCATTTCTGGTTAAGGTGCTTAAACGGGGGGAGGGGGGAGGAGGGGTAAAATAAGGCAAAATGACCACAAAAGCGGTCACCTCCGTGTGTGCAAGAAAGCAATTTCCCAAAGGACACATGGAGACAAAGATGCCAGTGTGCTTCTGTTTGCTTTTCAAAGCATCGTCGTACAAAAAGGCTGGCGTTCTTGAACCAACAGCACTAATTTTGTCGTTTTCGGCTTCTTTCCGCGAGAGAAACAGCTTCTGATCTCCAGATCATGTTGCAACATGTTAACCAGTACTTCTAAAAATAAGAGGCAGTATTGATATTGTATATTTTCAGTCACCGTATAAACGGGCTAGGTGTTTTCTCGCCCTCTTCTCTTTCCATTCAGCTTTACATAACCACATTCAGGAAATCCAGGCTGTGTGTATCCTAAAATAACCTTTTCGAGCAGCGCTCATTAAAACGACTATAAATAAATCTCAGCCTATGCCATTTCTCCCCCGCCCCCCTTAATGCTATCATGTGGTTGTCCTGTAGTAAATTGAATTGCGTGTTGCTAAGGGAACTGTAGTTTACCGCCATCCTATCTCTGAAACCTCTGGGGAATACGCAGGTAGTTTTTTTTTGCATGCTTTTCTTTGTGGAGTGATTTTGTCGTTTGTTGCAAAAAGAAATAGGGCGAGGGCAGAATAAACGCTCAGGATCGGTTTCAAATACCACGTTTCTAGTATCCGGAAGCCTGCCTCTCACAGTGGTGAGTCTCAGGAGTCGCAGGTGCGTTTGCACACAAAACACCTGCAGTTTGTAACTCCGGTATCCCCTCCAGTAGTCCACAGACGGAAAACAGGGACGCGCTTGGAGTGAGGGGGGCTATTCTGAAAACTAAGCAACACGGCCCAAATCCTCATCCTCACGTGCCGTTGCCCGCTCCACTCCATTGTGGGGTACTCTTCACCACCGGCGGGAGGTTTTTGGGGCGGAGCCTGGGGAGGGCGGGGCTTGGGTAAGGGAGGGACTTAAGTGCCATAGAGTCCAATGGTCAAAGCGGCCATTTTTCCCAGGGGAACTGATCTCTATCGGCTGGAGATCAGTTGTAATAGCAGGAGATCTCCAGCTAGTATCTTACCCTGTGTGGGAAGGAATGATGAATATGTAACAGCACTTTTGTATTGTAAGTATATTGTATTGACTCATTTTTAATAGTCATAATCTTTATATATTTATATACTGATGGTAATATATAAATTTTTAGAAGGACTGAAGAAAGATTTCCACTGCTGTGGATCTGAAACGGCCGTATCCATCAATGATTGTGGCTCTATATGAACTTTACACAACGATTACAATATTAGCATTCATTTGGTACTCAGTTGAGACCTTTGGAACTTCCTCTATATATTTTTGGTACTCAGTTGAGACCTTTGGAAATTTCTCTACATTTTTTGTGTGAACTGTACATATTGTATATAATTGTGTTGTGTATATGTCACGTATATGGTCCATGTTTCACCTCAGTAGCTTAAAAATATTTGCACTTTGTGTACATACAGTTTCCTGTACTGTTTTTCTAAACCTTTTGGTACGAGTACAGAGGTGCCGTTTTTCTCCCCAGTATCTGGAGGTTGGCAACCCTAGGTGTAGTGGTTATTGGTATGCATATTTTTTTATTGTTTTGTATTGTGGAGTGATGTATAGTGATTAATGCGTTTAAAGTGAAAATTTAAAACACACACACATACAATTATTACTCCTTCTTCTCTGGGGATTCCTTGCCTTTAAGAATTGTGTCGGAGAAGGGATCTGAACAGGTGTGGCTTTCCTCACTCCTGCTTGACCAGCTCTCCTCCTGCTTCTCAGCCCCGCCTACCTCACAGGGTTATCTGTTGCGGGGAGGGGAAGGGAAGGCGATTGTAAGCCGGTTTGATTCTGCCCTAAGTGGTAGAGAAAGTCAGCATAGAAAAACCAACTCTTCTTCTTCTTCTACACCTTCAGAAAGTCTGGCAGGAATGTTAAAGGTGCAGAAGTCTAATCCATTTGGCCTCCTACGTGGAAAGAGTTATGTCGAGTGCCCTTTTCAACAACTGTGATTTCCTTTACTCAGTTGTTAGGGGACAATGTCTTTTTCTTTTCTTTTTTTGGGAATATACGCACGCAGGAGGCTCTGCAAAGAACAACAGTCCTTTCATCCTGATTGACACTTCTGTGCCAAACCTGCCGTGCTGTGGCTTGGATCCAAGGGAGTGTTTCTGTGGCCAGAATGACTCCCACCTGCCGAGTTTGACTTTCTTGCCTCGCTTGTCCTGTTGCTCAAGGAAGACAGCCCCCCCCCAATCAGATTTGGGGGGGGGAGTGTGCATTTTTTTAATTAGTTTTATTTTTTTTCCATAGGGGGGAATATGGGGGGAAAGAGGGAAATGAGGGTTTCCGCTGTACAATTAAAAAGGACAAAAAGTGAAAAACAAATCAAGCAGATTACATTGCCATGCTTATTCAAAGCAGTTATACAATCAAGGTGGCTTCCCAGATTGAAAAAGAAAACTTTAGCTTTACTAATAATAGAACCTAAAACGAATCACCTTATCAGACATATTTTATATTTTCCAAATATGAGATTAGATAAAAAAAATTGCAACACTACAAGCACTATAGTCAATTGGCCTCTACTCACTTATTTTTTTATTATAGTTAAACCTCAGCATATTGATAAAGTAATTTCCATTTTTCATAAAAGTGCTCATAGTTCTTGTCACCATTTACCATTGCTTGTAGTTCTTATCACCAAAATTGCTCATAGGTCTTATCACCATTTACCATACCATCATTTTAGCCATAATTGCATATTCCAGTAACTTTTCTTTCCATTATTCTATGTCGGGTGTGTGTGCATTTTGAGATTCAGTAGGAAGTGACAAAGCGATCCACCTACAGGCAGAACTCAGTGGATCCAAACCAAGGCTAGTGATACTTGGCACTTTATCCAAAAGACTTGGCGTGCCTTCTTAATTCTCACATCAGCTCCGTATGGGATGCCGACATTGTGATGCGTTTCACGGTCCTCATTCCATCACGGGACCGGAGGGCAACATACGTGGGAGGTCCAAGTAGGTCTCCCACCCGGACACTGGCCATACCCACCCCTGCTTAGTGTCAGCAACTCTACTGGGTTCTGTGCCCTCAGACCACACCTTGGGCTGTATTAAGCCACACTACAGCAGTTGTCCCTGACCTGGATGGCCCAGGCTAGCCTGATCTCGTCAGATCTCAGAAGCTAAGCAGGGTCAGCCCTGGTTAGTATTTGGATGGGAGACCACCAAGGAATACCGGGGTTGGTGTGCAGAGGAAGGCACTGGCAAACCACCTCTGTTAGTCTCTTGCCGTGAAAACCCCAAAAGGGGTCGCCATAAGTCGGCTGCGACTTGACGGCACTTTACACACACACATTGCAGTTGTAGGCTGAGGCTAACAGGATCAACGGGAGTTATTTCAGCTGATGACTTTCTATCTTCGAGGATACCCCCGCATTTTCCGAAGCAGCTTACCGCATTCTCCTCTCCTCCGTTTTATCCTCACAACAACCCTGTGAGGTAGGTTAGGGTGAGAGTTCTTGGCTGGCCAGAGGTCCCTCAGTAAGCTTCCATGGCAGAGCAGGGATTCAAACTTTCCGCCTGCTCCAGCTGTTTGGGCTACCACTCCGAAGAAAAAAATTATGGAGAAAACGAGGGTGGCAATTGGCATCATACTAGGGTTGCCAGCTCTGGGTTGGGAAATACCTGGAAATTTTGGGGGTAGAGCCTGAGGAGGGTGGGGTTTGGGGAGGGGAGGGACTGCAATGCCATGGAGTCCAGTGGCCAAAGCGGCCATTTACTCCAGAGGAACTGATTCCTATCGACTGGAGATCAGTTGAAATAGCGGGAGTTCTCCAGCCACCCCCTGGAGGTTGGCAACCCTACATCATACTGACACCATTATGTCAGGCAATGCTCTAGCATTCATCCAAAACTCTGTGGTTAAACCATAGAGTTTGGGGCTAATACTTGAACATCACCCTGACATCACTTTCGGGTTGTGCTAGAAGTGATGTCGCCACGTTGCCATGATGTCACCAGTAAACCCCCCTCCCCCCAGGTTAGTCTGCTGCCTAAAGTTGCCAGCTCTGGGTTGGGAAATTCCTGGAGATTTGGGGGTGGAAGCCGTGGAGGGTGGGGTTTGGGGAGGGACCTCAGTGCGGTATAATGCCATAGAGTCCACATTCCAAAGCACCCGCTTGCTCCAGGGGAACTGACCTTTGTACTTGGGAGATCTGTTATACTTCTGGGAGATCTCCAGACCTCACCTGGAGGCTGGCAACCCTACGTTCTGGTGGTTGCCAGCCACAAGCTGGCAAATCTACCCCTGTTCCCCAGAACAGCATCTTGGGGGGACATTTCGGCTTGCAGCTGAAGGGTGGGGGAGCAAGAAAACCATGCTAAATCAGCAGAAACATACCAGTGGATCCAACCCTGGAGTTTGTCTCCTGCCTAGGGTTGCCAGGTCCCTCTTTGCCACCAGTGGGAGGTTTTTGGGGTGGAGCCTGGGGAGGGAGGGGTTTGGGGAGGGGAGGGACTTCAATGTCATAGAGTCCAATTGCCAAAGTGGCCATTTTCTCCAGGTGAACCGATCTGTATCGGCTGGAGATCAGTTGTAATAGCAGGAGATCTCCAGCTGGTACCTGGAGGTTGGCAACCCTACTCGGGGCGCATCATGAATTCTTAATTAATGGGAAATTTGAACTCATGCTGAATTTGGGATTTTGCTTTGCGGACGGCAAACTGCCCCAGTTTGCTAAGCCCTGTTGTGCAAATGGCTCCTGTCCCTTGGCCTATTTCACACACCCTGCAACACTATAGAACTCGATGCTGTGGTTTAAACTGAAGGCTGCTTTCCCCGGTTAAGCAAAAAGGAAATGAATTCATCTAGTCTGAGCAGTTTTTCTTCCAAGGCAAAAACAGAAGAGTACCACTAAAAGAGAGGAAGGGAGGAAATGCCCCGGGGAGATAATCGTATCTCTGTCAAGACTGCATATTAAGGTGTTCCTTGGCCTGGATTCACTGTTATGCTGAGTATGCCATAGATGTGGTTTGCTGACAAGAAGGAGGAGGAGGAGTTGGTTCTTATACCCCAATTTTCTCTACCTCTAAGGAGTCTCAAACTGGCTTCCCTTCCCCTCTCCACAATAGACACCTTGAGAGGTGGGTGGGGCTGAGAGAGCTCTAAGAGAGCTGTGACTAGCCCAAGGTCACCCAGCAGGCTTCGTGTGTAGGAGTGGGGGAATCAAACCTGGTTCTCCAGAACAGAGTCTGCCACTCTTAACCACTATACCACGCTGGCTCTAGCACCATTAATGCATGCCAGTTATTGGCAAGATATGGTTAAGGTGTTGGAATACGACCTGGGAGACCGGGATTCGAATCCCCACTGCCATGGAAGCTCACTGGGTGATTTTGGGCCAGTCACACACTCTCATCCTAACCTTCCTCACAGGGATGCTGTGAGGATAAAATGGAGGCGAAGAGTAACGGTGTAAACTGCTTTGGGTCCCCATTGAGAAGAAAGGCGGGATGTAAATAAATTTAAAAGTAGGTAAATAAATAAACAAGATGTCTATTCTTTATAGGACTGACTACGGGATCAGTTATCTAGGGTTCAGTGGTTACCTGTTCTCGAAAGCATGCTCCTTGATATGTAACGTGCCAACCTCTTTTGGCTTTTGAAGAACTTGATAACTAAAGGGAATCACTTTGTGGCCTTCGATAGATACTGTATGCTGAGCCCTTCACCTTTCTGGGGGACAACAACCCTGAGAGGTAGCTCAGGCTGAAAGTTGGTGATAGGCCCAAGGTCTCTCTGCAAGCATATATGGTAGAAGTGGGGATTTGATCCTGGGTCTCCTAGTGTCCTAGTCTGATACCATCCACTACGCCACTCTGGCTCTCAATTATGATACAAGAGGAGAGAATCCTGGGTGCCATCCTGAGCTCTAGGCAGGAAGGGCAGCACAAAAATACACTAAATAAAAGTATCTGCTGTCAGAAAAGAATTCATGCCATCGTATTCCCAATTCCTATGTATAAGTGTGAAAGTTGGATAGTGAAGAAAGCTGACAGGAAGGAAGTTGATTCCTTTGGGATATGGTGTTGGAGGAGAGTTTTACCGTGAACCTCCAAAAAGACAAATAAGGGGGTCCCAGATCAAATCAAGCCTGAATACTCCCTAGAAGCTAAAATGACTAAACTGAAGCTATCGTACCTTGGTCGAGGGGCTGTTGCTCAGTGGTAGAGCATCTGCTTGGCATGCAGAAGGTCCCAGGTTCAATCTCCGACATCTCCAGTTAAAGGGACTAGGCAAGTAGGTAATGTGAAAGACCTCAGCCTGAGACCCTGGAGAGCCGATGCCAGTCTGAGTAGACAATACTTTGATGGACCAGGGGTCTGATTCAGTAGAAGGCAGCTTCATGTGTCACATTAGGAGAAGGAAAGAGTCACGGGAAAAGACAGTCATGCTAGGAAAAGTCGAAGGCAGCTGGAAAAGAGGAAGACCCAACGTGAGATGGACGGACTCAATCAAAGAAGCCACGGCCCTCAGTTTGCAAGACCTGAGCAAGGCTGTTGACAATAGGATGTTTTGAAGGACATTGATTCATAGGGTCTCCATGAGTCGGAAGCAACACCGATCATCCAAAGACACCTCAGCCAAAAAGGCTCTTCATGTCCAGTAGGGTGTAGAATGAAGAATCTTACTGTAGATGTTCTCTTAACAGCAAATCTATGCAATCATTGACTGCAGGAGCAGAAACGAACATGGCAAATACCTATTTTCTTTCCACCGGCAGCGGTTGGAGCCCAGCCTTCTGCTTCTAACTATCTTGCATCATGTTGAAATCGTTACATTAGAACAAAGTTCAGGCTTCCCATAAAGCTTGGAGTAATACATCCAGCATGGAACTCAAAATTAGGTAATCATCAACCAAACCAAACCCTGGCTAGACACCACTCCAGCAATGCAGCTTTTATGAACATGTGTGTATCTTCCAACAGTACACACAGAGCTCCCGAGCTGTGTTTGCTTATTTTATCTGTGCTTATAACATTATGCCAGAGCAGGTTCCGGTTGTTTGCCACCAGGATCGATGATGAGGGAGCTCACATTTCGGCCCGTAGCTTTGGTTTCATATTCTATAACGCCGTTTGCTGATACACTCTGACCTTAATTTACTATATGTCATAAAGCCACAAAAGTTGCTTGCAACTTTCCGGCTTTCATCAGAAGCAAACAACAGCTGACTGTAATTTTTTTGCTGGAGAGAGTGTGATGAAGACATCTCGGCCTGTAATGTGTATGCTCTTTTTTTAAGAAAACTAAACAAAATCCCATTTCTGTTCAGACAGGCTTTGCAGGTTTTTGAAGCGCTACAAAAAAGGGAAATACCTGTGCACAGGAGAGGTACTAGGCTACAAGACCTTTGTAATATTTATAAGCCACTTTGAACCACGGGGAAAGGTGAGGTATAAGTACTTTAATTAATTAATAAATATCCTCCTTAACCAAGAGCTGACTTTTTTGATGGGCAAAAAGTTGTCAATGGAACCTAGGGTTGCCAACCTCCATGTAGTATCAGGAGATCTCCTCTCCTGCTATTACAGCTGATCTCAAGCCGATAGAGATCAGTTCACCTGGAGAAAATGGCTGCTTTGGCAAATGGACTCTATGGCATTGAAGTCCCTCCCCTCCCCAAACCCCGCCCTCCTCAGGTTCCACCCCAAAAGCCTCCCATTGGTGGCAAAGAGGGACCTGGCAACCCTAGTTATAATGGAAAGAAGAAGAGGAAGAGGAGTTGATTTTTATACTCCGCTTTTCTCTACCTTTAAGGAGTCTCAAACCGGCCTACAATCACCTTCCCTTTCTCTCCCCACAACAGGCACCTTGTGAGGTAGGTGGAGCTGAGATAGTTCTGAGGGAACTGTGACTAGCCCAAGGTCACCCAGCAGGCTTCATGTGTAGGAGTGGGGAAACCAACCCAGTTCACCAGAGTCTGCTGCTCATGTGGAAGTGTGGGGAATCAAACCCGGTTCTCCAGATTAGAGTCCACCGCTCTTAACCACAACACCATGCTGGCTTGAGAAGAAGTCCCAATTGGTACCCAACATCTAAGGGATGCATAAAACTTGTCCCTGGAAGGGAAGGTGATAGGGAGGACAATTGTTGGGTTGCCAACTTCCAGGTGGGGGATTGGCGTTCTCCTGGATCAACAGCGGATCTCCAGGTGATGGAGATCAGCTCTCCCTGGAGGAAATGGCAGCTTCAGAGGGAAGACTCTAGGGCAGGGGTGCCCAACCTTTTTGAGCCTGCGGGCACCCAGAATGGCCACTAATAAAGAATACTGTCTGCTGCATCTCTGCATGAGTCACTGCTCACCCTTGCCTCCTCCCATTTATTCTCTGCTGGTGGCAAGTAATTCTGCCTTGTTGTAGGCAGATCATTCAAGCACACTTGACCACAGATGCTGCTGGATCACCTTCTTTCTGAAGAGGCTGCCCTTTGTGTCTCTGCATGAGCCCTTCCTTATAATCGGAAGGCAGGCACAGATCAGCAGTTCATACAGAAACCACAAAGGTGGGCTCTGCCAAGGGCAGATAATCCTCACAGAATCATAGAATCATAGAGTTGGAAGGGACCACCAAGGTCATCTAGTCCAACCCCTGCACAATGCAGGAAATTCACAACTACCTCCCCCCCATACCCCCAGTGACCCCTGCTCCATGCCCAGAAGATGGACAAGATGCCCACCCTCTCATCATCTGCCCAAGATCATAGAATCAGCATTGCTGACAGATGGCCATCTAGCCTCTGCTTAAAAACCTCCAGGGAAGGAAAGCTCACCACCTCCGGAGGAAGCCTGTTCCACTGAGGAACCGCTCTGTTAGAAAATCCATACATCTAAAAGGTAAACCTTTGACACTGTATGAGTGAAAAGTTGCTCCCTCCATTAAAAAAAAAAGATTATGCTTCATTTATAATTTGTGGGAAATGCTGCTCTGGAGGACTTCCAACCCAGTATTTAAAGAAGGGAACTGACCGGAATCTGGCTGAAATTATTACAGTCTAGGTAAAGATGACTTTGGATCAGATGCTGTGATGTGTTTGCTCTGAGATTAAAAACTCTCTTGTGACCTCAAGGTAAAGATTTACGGCTTTCACGGTCACGCATAAGTGCAGAAGTGATCCTGCCTGTCAAACAGATGCTGGTGTTTACTCCACAAAACCCACTTAGAAATACAGACCAAGTGAGACGACATCTTTTCCTCAGACTTTCAAATCCTGAAAGCATCAACTTTTGAGTTACGAGGAACACTCTTCTGAGCTTGGGCGCTCGATGTAATGCTTAAGCAGTTTTCTTAAAAAAAAAAAAAAACCTATTTCACCTAATAATCAGGGCTGCCGACCTCCAGGTGGGACCTGGAGATCTCGCAGAATTTCAACTTATGAGAGGTGATAGAGATAAATTCACCTGGAGAAAATGGCTACTCTGGAGGGTGTCCCTACAGATTATACCCTGCTGAGGTCCCTCCCTAAATCCTGCCCTCTGCAGACTCCTCCCCACAAATCTCCAGGTATTTCCCAACCCAGATTTGGCATCCTTACTTAATAAAAGATATGTCCTAACTAGCTCTCAGTTTCTTATGGACGGTCCCTCAAAATCTGGGGAAAGATGTTAATTGAACATATGAACATATGACGCTGCCTTATACCCCTGGTCCGTCAAAGTCAGTATTGTCTGCTCAGGCTGGCAGCGGCTCTCCAGGCTCTCAGGTAGAGGCCTTTCACATCACCTACTTGCCTGGTCCCTTTAACTGGAGATGCCGGGGATTGAACCTGGGATCTTGTACATTCCAAGCAGATGCTCTACCATCAAGTTACACACGGCTACGCCTTTATTTTAATCTTTATCTTGCTCTTTCTCCAAAGAGCTCATGGTAACATTCATTGCTCCCCCTTTATCCTCACAACAATCATGTGAGGTAGGCTAGGCTTTGAGAGAGTGACTGGCCCAAGAGTCACCCATGGAGCGTTATGGTTCGGTAGGGATTTGAACCCAGGTCTCCTCAGATGTAGTCTTACCATTATTTATTTTATTTATACCCCGCCCTCCCCAGCCAAAGGCTGGGCTTTATGACATACTAGCTCTCAGCACTATATGTTTGGGATGGGTTGTGTAGACCCCTAAATGGTTAAAAACACAACTAAATAAGTAATATATATGATTGTACCAACTATCGCTGGTGTAGGTCGGCTTTCAAGTTACAGAGCACTCTCCTATGAAGACCAGACAACTGGGTATTTATTTATGTATGTTATTTACAGTCTGCCTTTTTCATTGGGACTAAGGCGGATTACCCAGAGTGAGTCAGCACAATCAACAGGATGGGATATTCTATAAACCAGAGGTTCCCAAACTTTTTGAGACATGGAGCCCTTTCCAGGAGATAAATTAATCACGGAGCACTAATTTTCACCTAGCACCTTTATACTAAACTGAACGACAGTAGTATTTTTCTTTTCAATCTCTTCACGGAGCACTAGGAGATGTTTCGCGGAGCACCAGTTTGGGAACCGCTGCAATGAACAATGAAATAGGATTTGGGATGGAGAACCAACCAGAAATAGGATTTGGGATGGAGAACCAACCAGAAACCTAAAAAGCAGAACTGACGCAAAGCATACGTATTAACACACCTTAAATGGTGCAAGATTATATAGTAGGATCCAATTCACAGCAAACTATACAGAGTACAAAGAGGGAAGGCATCTTGGCCATCTTCTGGGCATGGAGTGTGTAGGGGAGGAAGTTGTGAATTTCCTGCATTGTGCAGGGGGTTGGACTAGATGACCCTGGTGATCCCTTCCAACTCTATGATTCTTTGATTCTAGTATAGACCACAGTCCAAGTAACTTTGTGAATTATTTTGTACAGCCCTACCCTATCGCCCTCTTAGAAAAGCCCTCTTGGATTTGATTTTTTTTTTAAAAAAAAGTTTCTAGGGGTTAAGAGCTACCAACCAGCATAGCAGAAAAAAGTCACACGGAGCTTCAGACCATGTGGAGCTGCAAGTATAATGCTTCATTTAAAAATTAACAGTGCCAAGGCAAAGGTTAGGCAGCATGTTGCGGCTTGCATACTCTGAACCGGTTAACTGGCACGAATCCTCTGATCCGGTGCGTCCCAAACATCATGTGAGCAGATTGCACAAATTGAGCTGCTTTGGACTTGTTGTTTCCTGCGCCCAGGGGAATTCTGAGCCCTGCGTAAAACCCGTTCTGCTTTACGAGCACTCTTTGGACAGTCCTTGACCCTGGGGGGAGGTCGGTGTAATTTTTTTTGGTTTTGCATGCTTGTTTTCATTGGGAAACTTTTGGACTACTACACCACCATTCTGAAGGCGGTTGGTTAGCGATTGGTACAGCTATTCGAGAGCATTTTTTGTGTGAAACGATTCCGCAAACTTTTCTGAAACTGGAGAGTGGTTAAGAGTGGTGGTTTGGAGTGGTGGAGTCTGATCGGGGGAACCGGGTTTGATTCCCCACTCCTCCACATGAGCGGTGGAGGCCAATCTGGTGAACTGGATTTGTTTCCCCACTCCTACACAGGAAGCCAGCTGGGTGACCTTGGGCAAGTCACAGCTCTGTTAGAGCTCTCTCAGCCCCACCTACCTCACAGGGTGGGGAGGGGAAGGGAAGGTGATTGTAAGCCGGTCTGAGTCTCCCTTAAGTGGTAGAGAAAGTCGGCATATAAAAACCAACTCTTCTTCTTCTTAACCACTACACCACGCTGGCTCTCCATGAGAACATGATCATGAGAACACAGCTTGTTCCTAGACCCTAAGAAGAGCCATGCTGAATCTCATCAAAGGCCCACCTAGTCCAGCATTCTGTTTACACAGTGGCTGACCGGCTGCCTCTAGGAAGCCCACAAACAGGAGGACCGCAACAGCATCCTTCCGCCCGTGCTCCCCAGCAACAGATATAAAGAGGCATACTGCCTCTGGCACTGGAGGGAGTAGATGGTCATCATGAATAGGAGCCAGTGATAGCCCCCGTCCTCCATGAATTTGTCCACTCCCCTTTTAAAGCTTTCCAAGTAGGCTATCACCGCATCATGGGGCAGCGAGTTCCCCAATTTAACTATGTGCCGTTCGAAGAAGCGCTTCCTTTCTGTTCTGAATCTCCCACCCTACAGCTTCGGCGGATGACCCCCGGCTCAACGCCTAGGCCCACTGAGACCCATCTCTTGACTCCACTTGTCCGACCCTTTTGCGTGTGGCCTGTCGGTGCATTTCAAGAGATGGCAACCCAGGCAGATGCTGTGCCCACAGTTGGGTGAATGCCCATAGCAAGGGGAAGGGCTAGTGGGCTTGACAGGGTTGCCAGCTCCAGTTTGGGAAATACCTGGAGATTTGGGGGGGTGGAGCTTGAGAAGGGCGAGGTTTGGGGAGGGAAAGATTTCATTGAGGTATAATGCCATAGCATCCACCTTCCAAAGCGGCCACTTTCTCTAAGTGAGCTTATATCTGTCGCCTGGAGATCAGATGTAATAGCAGGCGATCTCCAGCCACCACCTGGAGGTTGGCAACCCTTGTGCTGGACCTGCTTTCCCTCTACATACCTGTACACTGCTGTGTCTTGTATACAACCTTATATCTTCCCTCACATGTCTGGCAGATCCTAGTCCACTGCCCCTTTTGGGGAGGGGAGAGAGGAAGGGAAAGAGTTATGTCAGTGTTTGGTTCTCGTGGCCCTTTCTTACATGCCCAAGGTAATGCCGGTCGCCACTTTGGGGTTAGGGAGCAATTTTACTCCAAGCCAGCTTGGCCAGGGATCCTGGAGGGGTTTTGTTGTCTTGTGGGCATGGAGTCAGGGTCACTGGGACTGTGGAGGGAGGTAGTTGTGAATTTCTTGCATTGTGCAGGGGGTTGGACTAGATGACCCTGGGGGTTCCCTTCCAACTCGATTCTATGAAAGTAGCCCTGAGCAAAACCTGCATCCAGAGTCCTTCAAAACGTTCAAGACGAAAAGGATGATGCTTTCTACCTTGCTTCTTCCTGTTGTATTTCCTGCATGTTGACTCTTTGCCCTCTCCGCATAATGAGTCATTCCTTGCTTAAGTCTGATTGCTTAGTCTGGAAGCTCTGCTCCAGAAATATGAAGTAAGAGTGTGAACTTTATGCAGCGACAGAGGTCTGGCAAAGCATGTGAGTCACTGCCTGCTGGGGGTGTAAACCCCCCCCCAAACATACCTCCCCAAGAAGAGGCAGGTCTTAACCCACAAGTGCAACAGGTTATGATGTCTGAAGGTAAATGATATGGAGGAGGAGGAGGAGGAAGAAGAGTTGGTTTTTATATGCCGACTTTCTCTACCACTTAAGGGAGACTCAAACAGGCTTACAATCCCCTTCCCTTCCCCTCCCCACAACAGACACCCTGTGAGGTCGGTGGGACTGAGAGAGTTCAGAGAGAACTGTGACTGGCCCAAGGTCACCCAGCTGGCTTCATGTGTAGAAGTGGGGAATCATACCTGGTTCTCCCGATCAGAATCCATTGCTCCAGACCACCGCTCCTAACCACTACACCACGCTGAAGAAGAAGAGTTGTTTTTTCTATGCCGACTTTCTTAGGGTTGCCAACCTCCAGATACTAGCTGGAGATCTCCTGCTATCACAACTGACCTCCAGCCGATAGAGATCAGTTCACCTGGAGAAAATGGCTGCTTTGGCAATTGGACTCTATGGCATTGATAGTCCCTCCCCTCCCCAAACCCTGCCCTCCTCAGGCTCTGCCGCAAATATCTCCCGCCGGTGGCGAAGAGGGACCTGGCAACCCTAGACTTTCTCTACTTTTTAAGGACAATCAAACCAGTTTACAAACTCCTTCCCTTTTCCACCCCACAACAGACACCTTGTGAGGTAGGTGGGGCTGAGAGAGTTCAGAGAGAACTGTGACTGGCCCCAGGTCACCCAGCTGGCTTCATGTGGAGGAGTGGGAAAACCAACCATAGCATGTGTGTATGCAGGGGGAAGGCTAAACTCATTTCTTCAAATTCACCATGGTTCTTTTTTTAAATATATTTTTTTATTTTCAAAAGAATAAGGAAAAACCTTAAAAGAAAAAAGGGTAAATGAAAATTGGAGATTACAATAATACTTCAATACTGGCTTCATGTGGAGGAGTGGGGACTCAAACCCGGTTCTCTAGATTAGGGTTCGCTGCTCTTAACCACTAGACCACACTGAAAGACTAAGAAGATTGTATTCCAGCCTAAATGTGGTCTTTAAAGCACCACAAGGCCCCTTTGAAATCATAAAGGAGTAACGCTTAATGTTACAGGAAAGAATAGACTGTTAAGACCATAACATAAAGAACTGAAGCATTTATTCTTCAGGAAATTTGCTGATTCTTGATGTGAAATTGGGGATGGGAACACATGAACCCATGAACCTGCCTTATACTGAATCAGACCCTCGGTCCATCAGAGTCAGTATTGTCTACTCGGACCGGCAGCAGCTCTCCAGGGTCTCAGACAGGGGTCTTTCCCATCACCTACTTGCCTAGTCCCTTTAACTGGAGGTGCCGAGGATTGAACCCGGGATCTTCTGCATGCCAAGCAGATGCTCTACCACTGAGCCACAGCCCCTCCCCTTAACTGGGGTCCACAGTATAAGACTCTTAAGTGTGCGTGTCTATGAAGGTACTTCTAGCACTGGCTCACAATGCGCTTTTTTCTCTGTAACCCCCATTTATGAGGCTTGCCCTATGGCAAACTCATCTGTACATGAATAGCTAGGGATTAGACTGCAGTTGCCCTGGAGCAGGTGTTCATACTAGTTAAGCCAGCTGTGGTCTCCTGCCTGCTTGCTGTTTCTCCCTTTCCTCCACTGACAGAACGCAACCCTCCTCTCGGTCTTCCTCTTCCCCGAAGCTGAGTTCCCTTTCGCATAACCCTCCCCTTTGACCGCAGTCCCCATTTGCTAGCCATCCCTGCAAAGCAGCTATATTTTACACTCCGAGGACAGAGATTAAGGGGAGGGGACGGGTCTCTGACTCTAAAAACTCCCGGCCAAAGCAAAATGAGGAAGGGAAGAACTCTGGGTCAGGACTGAGGAGCTGGTGTCTTGGGCTGTTTATGCATGGGAGGTTTTGCCTTGGATTTGCCACTCGCTAGATGCACATTTTTTTCCCATCTGGATTCTCAAAATTCAAAAATGAGCCCCCATGCAGAGTTTTGAGCATTCGGGGAAAATGTGCATCTAGAGCAGGGGTGGGGAACGTCAGGCCCGGGGGCCGTATAAGGCCCGCGTAATCATTTGGTCTGGCCCTTCATGGGTCCCGGCAGATCTCTAGCTCAGAAGTATGCTTCCCTGCCTGAATTTCTTGGGCCCAGCTGGGGACAGCAAAGCTCAAAAGCGAGTCGCTCTATGTGGCAGGCACTTGGAGCCGTCTCCGGTCGTGCCCCTTGGCTAAATGTTTGACCAAATATAGCAGGCTAATTTTTAAGTTGATAATTTTGTATGGCCCGCGAATGATGTTATAAATATCCAAATGGCCCTTGGCAGAAAAAAGGTTCCCCACCCCTGATCTAGAGAGTGGCAAATCCAAGGCAAAACCTCCCATGCATAAATAGCCCATGTATGAGCGCACATCAAGAGCTCCAGTGCGTAAATGCTATTGAGGCGAATCTGTAAAGGACCTGTCTAATCTATATTTTTAATGCTGGGCAAGATTTTTTGAATTAAGTACCCAAAGGTCAAGAAAAAAATATCCAAGGCCCAAAGTTCTACAATCTAAAGGTTATGTCAGTACAAAATGTGTATATATTTATTACAGGCTGACAGGCCGCAGTTAGAACAGAATATGGAGAAACTGAATGGTTTCCATTTGGCAAAGGTGTTAGACAAGGATGTATTTTATCTCCCTATCTCTTCAATCTATATGCAGAACATATAATTAGGAAAGCTGGATTAGATTTAGATGAAGGTGGAGTCAACATTGGCGGGAGATCAGAGAGAACTGTGACTGGCTCAAGGTCACCCAGCTGCCTTCATGTGTAGGAGTGGGGAAACCAACCCGGTTCACCAGATTAGAGTCCCCTGCCCATGTGGAGGAGTGGAGAATCAAACCTGGTTCTCCAGATCAGAGTCCACTGCTCCTAACTACTACACCACGCTGGCCTGATTTGGATTGATACCACAGCACTGGTCAGGGGGGGGGGAGGCCTAGGCCTCTACTCCTATGTCATTTTCTCACCATGTTCCCAGAGACCTGCTGTTTGCTTTTTCTGGGTCTCTGCCAAACTGTTTTTAAAAACGCTGGGGAGCTCTGGACATGAAATTCCCAGCTCACGCTTGGTTTGGCCCTAGCCAAACACTCCAACCCTAGGAATGCTTATTTGGGAGTAAGTTCAAATTAATTCCAACCAGACGTATCAAGTAATCCTCAGCGTATGCATTTGAAAGTAAGTCCCTGTTATAGTTATCATATGTTTCAGATGGTGACCCAGCAGCCAGAACAGGTTCCGAGGCTAAACCATGACTGAGCTCCATGCTCAGTTCTTCCCATTTGTTGAGAAGAAGAAAAGTTGAGGGGGGGTGGTGGTTATACCCCGCTTTTATCTACCTTTAAGGAGTCTAAAAGCAGCTTGCAATCGCCTTCCCTCCCCCTCTCCTGAACAGGCACCTTGTGAGGTAGGCGTGGCTGAGAGAGTTCTGAGAGAACTGTGACTAGCTCAAGGTCGCCCAGCAGGCTTCATGTGTAAAGGTCCCCTGTGCAAGCACCGGGTCATTCCTGACCCATGGGGTGACGTCACATCCCGACGTTTCCTAGGCAGACTTTGTTTACGGGGTGGTTTGCCAGTGCCTTCCCCAGGCATCTTCCCTTTACCCCCAGCAAGCTGGGTCCTCATTTGACCGACCTCGGAAGGATGGAAGGCTGAGTCAACCTTGAGCCGGCTACCTGCAACCAACTTCCGTCGGGATCGAACTCAGGTCGTGAGCAGAGCTTGGACTGCAGTACTGCAGCTTAACACTCTGCGCCATGGGGAATCAAACCTGGTTCTCCAGATTAGAGTCCGCTGCTCTTAACCACTATGCCATGCTGGCATAGGAAATGCAATCTGAATTACAGACAGTAGTAACAGTCAGTAACAACCGTCAGTCAATCAGTCATCTATTGACCACTCTCCTATAGCCCAATAAGGCCAGCCTAACACTGATAGGAAGAAAGTAGATTCCTTTGAAATGTGGTGTTGGAGGAGAGTGTTAAGGATACTCGGTTTGCAAGATCTGAGCAACGCTGTTAAGGATAGTACGTTTTGGAGGACATTGATTCATAAATAGGGTTGCCATGAGTCAGAAGCGACTTGACAGCACTTAACATACACGAAACACATTTTGGAGTCTGAGAAGGAAAATCCAAATGGCATTCTCCCTACCATGCCCTCTTCCCATCAGTTCACAGCTCCTGCTCATTTCAGTGGGGCACGCATATATGCACACAAATATAGCAGCGAACCTCCAGGTGGGGCCAGTAGATATCTAGGAATTACAACTCATCTCCAGGCAACCAAGATCAGTTCCCCTGGAGAAAATGGCTGCTTCGTAGGCTGGGTTATATGGCACTGTACCCTGCTGAGGTCCTTCCCCTCCCCAAACCCTGCTGTCCCCAGGCTCCATCCCCAAATCTCCCGAGATTTCCCAACCCAGATTTGGCAACCTTAACAGCAGTGGATTGCGCTCCCTGGGTCAGATCTCCATCTTTCCCCTCAACAACAGCCAAATCCCACAGCCTAAAGCAGCCACCTTATTGTAGGTCACAGTATGATCACCCCGAACTGCGAAAAAATCAGCTGACCCTGCACATTTGAGACATATGGGGTAGGCTTAAACCAGGCAGTCTCCCGAGCTTAATTTCTGAAGAGAGAGGCGCTACAGTGCAAGGCTTCCTGGAATTTAGATACGTTTCCGACACAGAAGGCATTTATCGCTTCTGACATGTGACCATCTTACCGTTAAGGTTCTTGCTGTATTTAGTACAGACAGTGAGATGCTGAAATGTATTCAGTGTTACGATGTGCCGCGCAGGTTTCCTGTGGTTTCCAGGACCAATGTGACTTTCAGTAGGAAGTCTGTAACAGATGAAGGGGGCTCAGCCTTCACCTAAACCCAGATGCGTGCATCTGGAAGACCTCCTCTGTCCTGAAGGGAAGAAGAAGAGTTGGTTTTTATATGCCGACTTTCTCCACCACTTAAGGGAGACTCAAACCGGCTTACAATCACCTTCCCTTCCCCTCCCCACAACAGACACCCAGTGAGGTAGGTGAGGCTGAGAGAGCTCTAAGAGAGCTGTGACTAGTCCAAGGTCACCCAGCTGGCTTCATGTGGAGGAGTGGGGAATCAAACCCACTTCTACAGATCAGAGTCCACCGCTCCAAACCACTGCTCTTAACCACTACCCTAAGCAGTTTGCACATGCTCAGAAAAACCCTTTGTTATGACCCCACAGGAGGAGCGACTCCTGCATAGGAAATAGGCTAAGTGGCCCTGACTTAGCAAACTTTATACCCAGATTTTGTGTGTGTGTGAGAGATCGTTTGCAGACCATGAAAGCAAGGCAATGTGCACTCTGCACACGTTCAAAAACATGCTTGTATAATAAAAAATAATTGAACCTGGCAGCTTTACCTTCTACCAGGGAAAGTCAACCAAAGTACTTTATTTGCAGGCCATGGCAGTAAGTCAATGTGCATTCTGCACATGCTCAGAAATGCTCTCTTTTAATTAAAAAAAATGACCCTAGCAGATTTACTTTCTTCCTGGGAAAGTCAACCAAAGTACTTTATTTGCAGGCCATGACAGGAAGGCAACGTGCACTCTTCACATGCTCAGAAATGCTCTCTTTTAATTAAAAAAATGACCCTAGCAGATTTACTTTCTTCCTGGGAAAGTCAACCAAAGTACTTTATTTGCAGGCCATGGCAGGAAGGCAATGTGCACTCTGCACATGCTCAGAAATGCTCTCTTTTAATTAAAAAAATGACCCTAGCAGATTTACTTTCTTCCTGGGAAAGTCAACCAAAGTACTTTATTTGCAGGCCATGGCAGGAAGGCAATGTGCACTCTGCACATGCTCAGAAATGCTCTCTTTTAATTAAAAAAATGACCCTAGCAGATTTACTTTCTTCCTGGGAAAGTCAACCAAAGTACTTTATTTGCAGGCCATGGCAGGAAGGCAATGTGCGCTCTGCACATGCCTAGAAATGCTCTTTTTTATTGACCTGGGAGAGCTTCACCTTCTACCAGAGAAAGTCAACTGAAGTAGATTGTTTGCAGGACATGGCAGGAAGGCAAATGTGCGCTCTGCACACACTCAGAAATATGCTTTGAAAAAATGGACCCTGGCAGCTTCACCTACCAGGGAAAGTTAACCGAAGTAGTTTATTTGCAGGTCATGGCAGGAAGGTAACATGTGCGCTCTGCACACGCTCAGAAGCACTATTTTTTATTAAAACAAACTGACCCCTGGCAGCTGCACTTCCTACCTGGGAAAGTCAACAGAAGTGCTCTATTTGCAGGCCACAGCAGGAAAGCAACGTGCGTGCTGCACACGCTCAGAATCGCTCTTTCTTACTGACCCCATACGGAAGGCTATGCTGGATCAGACCAAGGCCCATCAAGTCCAGCAGTCTGTTCCCACAGTGGCCAACCAGGGGCCTCTAGGAAGCCCACAAACAAGAGCCAGCGTGGTGTAGTGGCTAAGAGCAGTGGACTCTGATCTGGAGAACCGGGTTCGATTCCCCACTCCTCCACATGAGCAGTGGAGGCTAATCTGGTGAACTGGACCACTCCTACATGTGATGCCAGCTGGGTGACCTTGGGCTAGTCACAGCTCTCGCTGCCCCACCTACCTCACAGGGTGTCTGTTATGGGGAAGGTAAGGTGATTGTAAGCCGGTTTGAGTCTCCCTTAAGTGGTAGAGAAAGTCGCCATTTAAAAACTATCTCTTCTTCTTCATTCTCCTGCCTGTGTTCCACAGCACCTAGCAGGCCTGCTCACCTGATCCTGGAGAGAATAAGCATGCATCATGACTAGTATTTATTTTTACTAGCAGCCACGGACAGCCCTCTCCTCCATGAACACGTCCACTCCCCTCTTTAAGCCTTCCAAGTCGGCAGCCATCCCCACATCCCGGGGCAGGGAGTTCCACAGCTCAACTGTGCATTGTGTGAAGAAAGAACTCACCTTCTCCCAGCTAAAGAATGGCGTTCCGCTATTATTATTATTATTATAGCAAAAAATTGGAAACAAGTAAAAAAAAACTTCAATTAAAGACTGGAGAGAGAAATTGTGGTTGTATATGTGGATGGCCAAACTTACCGATTCTTTACATGGTAAAGCTATGGAAGAGTTTAAAAAAACATGGCTAAGGCCCATCGCATTTTGGGATGAACTGGCAAAAATGAATTGTACAAGTATCGTTAACGAATCATCGATAAAATATGTCGCTTATCTATAACTAGTATAAGGCAATTCTAAATTCTGTCAGAACACTTCTCAGGACGTCCAGCGGTGGTGGGATACACCTGTAAGGTGGGTGGCGGGTATAGGGGCACTGTTGAGTTCACAATATTATAGCAGGAGATGAAAAGCTGCTGATACGGCAAACGGGGGTTCGTGGGGGGAGAGAGAGACCTGCAGATCGTTATTCAAGAAAACAGTTTATTCTGGCAGCTGCGACCCAGAGCACTCTACCGAGTAAAAATCTCTGAGCCCCGATCATACTGAGGAAGGGATATTTATCCAAATTCAAGATATGACAACCCATCAACATTCAGGGTAGGCTGATAACACTCCAGACATCGAGGCAGCAGTGGAGTAATAGTTTCAGTTCTATCCAGTTTCTCCTATCAATGTTTATAGTTCACTCTGACTCTCCATGACTCTTAACTCACTTCCTTAGCACACAGACATACAGGGATATTCTGCCCAGCAACAAGCTATTCCCTGGCTGCCCTAATACATTTTACAGAAAGGAAAAGAGATTATTACAAATTGCTAAATCAGTGGATCTTCCATAGTCAGGGGAAGTCTACCTTGCTGTCACACTGCCGTTCAAGTGCTCTTTTTGTAATTTTTTTATTCTTTGGAATTTTTTTCCCTCCTTTTAGTTATTGGTTTACGCGATGTATAATTTGTGATGTTTTCTTTTCTGGGGAAAAGCAATAAAAATTTATACCCCCCTCAAAAAAAAGAATGGCGTTCCCTCCTCCCCCTCCCCAGAAAGAAAACAAAACGCCGGGCCGGGGGGGGGGGCTCCACGCGCGCAGCCCCACCTCTTTGGGAGGGAGGGAGGGAGGGGCGGGGGCTCCGGTGACGCGCGGGGGCCGGGCAGCCAGGCGGCCTGGGAGGGGCGCAGGCCGGGCTGGAGACGGGAGAAGCCGCCTGGCCTCGCCCCCTGCCCGCCAGCCCTGTGGCCTCGGCCAGCCCTCCCTCCCTCCCCCAGTCGCCTTCCTGCCGCCCCTGCCCGCCCGAGCGCCTCCACCGCCGCGCCGCGCCAGCTCCATCCCCACCGCGCCGGGCCATGGAGTCCGGCCCGACGGGCGGCGCCGGAGACAAGAAAAGGTGAGGCGGCCCCACCGCTCCTGCGCGCCTCGGCTCCGGCCAGCCGGCCAGCCTGCCCCGCCGCGGCTGGGGGCCGCTGGAAGCGTCGGGGGGCGGCGGGGAGGGAAGGAAGGGCAGGAGGGGACGCGTCTCCATCGCTGCGCCTTTGCGCCCTTGCGGACGCGCGCAGGGGGGAGAAGGGGAGCGCCTCCCCGGGCGCCGGCGAGCGCGCCCACGCCCGGGAGGACGTCAGGACCTAAGGAAGGCCCTGCTGGATCGGACCCGGGCCCATCCAGTCCAGCCGTCTGTTCCCACAGGGGCCAACCGGGTGCCTCCAGGAAGCCCCCAAACAAGACGGCTGCAGCAGCACCGTCCTGCCTGTGCTCCACCGCACCTAATAGAATAGGCATGCTCCTCTGATCCTAGAGAGAATAGGTGTGCAGCATGGCTAGTAGCCATTTTGACTAGTAGCCGTGGATCGCCCTCTCCTCCCTGAACGCGTCCGCTCCCCTCTTCAAGGCTTAACCTGAGAAAGGCCCGGCTGGATCAGATTGAGGCCCATCGAGTCCAGCGGTCTGTTCGCACAGTGGCCCAACCGGGTGCCTCTAGGGAGCCCCCAAACACGACAGCTGCAGCAGCACCCTTCCTGTGCGCCACAGCACCCAGGGTAATGGGCCTGCTCCTCTGATCCTAGAGAGAATAGGTGTGCAGCGTGGCTAGTAGCCATTTTGACTAGTAGCCGTGGATCGCCCTCTCCTCCAGGAACAGGTCCGCTCCCCTCTTCGAGCCTCGCAAGGACATAAGAAGGGCCCTGCTGGATCAGGCCGAGGCCCCTCGAGTCCGGCGGTCTGTTCACACAGCGGCCAACCAGGGGCCTCTAGGGAGCCCCCAAACAAGACGGCTGCAGCAGCACCAGCCTGCCTGGACCGTCCTGCCCGGGAGGTTTCGCCTTGGGTCGGCCGCTCTCCGCAGGGACGTTTCCCCCACCCGGAGTCCCAGAGCTGAAAAATACCCCCCCCCCCGTGCAGAGTTTGGAGGATGCGGATGGGGAAAAGGTGGCTCCGGGCGTCAATGGCCGCAGAAGAGGGACCCGCTTCCTTTGCGCCTTCGCCCCGCGTCCATCTCCCCCCCTTCTCCCTAAAAAAAAGGGGGGGTTGCATTGTGACTCAGTTTCTTCGTCTCGAGGCTATGGATCGCCCGGTTGTGTTCCCCCAAAAAGATGCTTCTCCGTTTTGGGGAGGGGGGGAAGGGTCTGTTGGGGCTTGGGAAGACCCCCCCCCCCAATGGGGCCCGTTTAGACGGGAGTGATTCTGGATAGGATTGCATTGTGGCTCGGCTGCTTCGTTTCGAGGCTGTGTAGGTCGCCCGGTTGTGTTCCCCAAAAAAAGATGCGTCTCCATTTTGGGGGGAGGGGGGGAAGGGTCTGTTGGGGCTTGGGAAGACCCCCCCCCAATGTGGCATCCTTCCTCCAGGTTTCTTTGCCACCTCCCATTTCTCTGTGCCTTTTGTGTTGTGTCTAGTAGCACCCTCTCTCCAGTTTTTTCTTTGGGGGGGGGCAAACTTCTTTAGTATTCCCTCTCTCCTTCTTCCTAAACCTCTTTCTTCCCCACGCCCCCCCTTCACATCCTGACCTTCTCTCCCTCTGCCTCTACCCTTTTCTCCATCCTCCTTTCTCTAGAGAGAGCATTCTCACGGTTTCATTTCTTCCCCTTCCTCCCAACTTGACGCCATTTTGTTGGAGGGGGTGGAAGGGTGAGTGGTGAGAGCTGGGGAGGGGGGAATCAGCGTGAGGATCTAGGGTTTGCAAGAGGAGGGTGTCGGGTGTTATGCATCGTGCAACTTTCTCGACCAGTTAATTTGAATCAAGGCCGAGACGCTTCTTTTTCTTTTTTGCTCACAGGCTGGTAACGTTGATTTTCCAACCTGCTTTGAAACCAGAAAAGCTTGTAGGTGTTCTGATAGAATTGTCTCTGATTTCTTAGGTTTGCCCAGTGTGGAGTTATGTTAATAATGTGTCTGAGCCTTTGTAAGTGGATACGAAATGAAACTCCCCCTTCCTTGATTGTGGCCTGTCTTTCTTTTTGCAATGTGGACAGGCCTGTGTTTGGCTGTATTTGTTTCCAAGTTTCAAGAGGGGTTTTTTTTTTGCAAGCAAACTGAAAGAGAGCGATTGCGTGGAAGAAGGTATGCAAGTTTTGGGCCAGAGAGACAAAAAAAAAATACTCTGCCGTTTAGTGAGCGAAAGTGGGAGACCGCTGAAAAGTAGAGGCTGGTTTTTCAGGTCGTCGTTGTTTTTGTAGTGCAGAAATGGTCTCAGACAAAAGAGAGGAGAATCGAAGTTCCTTTTGTAAGTGGGAGTTTTTATCACAGCTTTAGAGAGAGAAATGTGGTTACAATGTCAGTAAAATGTTTGGGTGCAATATTACAAAGTGACTGTATTGCCCCCCCCCCCAATGTTTCCGTTTTCTTTTAATGTCAAGAAACGGACCTGTGATTTCTCATATTGTACAATTTGGTCTGGGTTGGTTCGGGAACTCCTTGTTGAAAGGTGGGCAGAAGAACAAGGCAAGCCGTTTCAATAATGATAAATTCATCTTGTGACCTGGCCCGGCTCTGGAAGTAGACTCCACCAAAAAGTTCAAATCATGGACGTTGATCTTTGTTCCATATTGCTAATAGCTTTTTCTTTTCCCTTCAAATAATGTGGGAACAAAATTGATTTCTTTAAAAAAGTCCCCTCAGATTTTCCTTTCAGTCAAATGTGATGTTTTCCCATAATGATGTTTCCCACATACTCTCAGAGATGTGGGTGTTTTTCCTACCTTTTGTAACTGTTTATGCTGTAGTTGTGGTAGAAGGGAGGAATGGATGCAAATCGCATGGGAAAGATTGCCCTGCCCTTTGCAATAGGATGAATAATAAAGGAAGGAGGATGCTCGAAGAAGGACAGTAGTCACCATTTCCCTTTTGTGGGGGCAGAAGAGGCTATTTTGAACTCTAGAGTTGCCTCTAGAGACTTTTACTTAAATTACTGGTTCCCTTGGGATGCTGAGAATTTAACGTTGGATCTTCCCAGACTGGTTTCTCTTGGATTTCCCCTCAAACGACTGCTGGGAAATGTGGGTACTACATGTCAGTGGAAGTACCGGTAGTAATTTGTTGATGTGCTGGTGTACTTTGGCTTTTTGCATTTTTGGAGATTGCAAAGCATTGCTTGGTCTGTTCTTTAAATTAGACCTACTCCGCTGTCCGCGTGGTGTAGTGGTTAAGAGTGGTGGTTTGGAGCAGTGGAGTCTGATGTGGAGAACGGGGTTTGATTCCCCGCTCCTCCACATGAGCGGTGGAGGCTAATCTAGTGAACTGGATTTGTTTCCCCACCCCTACACAGGAAGACAGCTGGGTAACCTTAGGCTAGTCACAGCTCTCTCAGCCTCAACTACCTCACAGGGTGTCGGTTGTGGGGAGGGGGAGGGAAGGGGATTGTAAGCTGGTTTGATTCCCCTGTAAGTGGCAGAGAAAATCGGCATATAAAAACTAACTCTTCTTCTTTTTGGGGGGCAATCGGCTTTCTTGATCTCCAAACTGCAGGAGGCAACGTTTATTTATTTATGATTTATTTAGTTCAGTTATACCCTGCTTTTCTCCACAGTGGGTACCCAAAGCAAAACGTCATTCTCCCCTTATCCATTTTGCCCTCACAGTAACCTGTGAAGTAGGCTAAGTTGAGAGTGTTTGACTGGCCCAAGGTCACCCAGCAAGTTTCCATGGTAGAGTGGGGATTCAAACCTGGGTCTCCCAAATCCTAGCCTGACACTCTAACCACTATACTACGCTGGTTCTTATGGTGGTGCAGTTTGAAGAGACTAAACGAGTTTAAGGTATAAAATGTTTTAAGTTTCAAGAGTGTTCCTGGATGTAGGCCAAATAAGTGTTGCGCTGTCATATAGTGACATGGTGTGGAATATTCTGGCTTTATACCACATAAGGGCTGCTTCATGCTTTTAAAATGCATTTTTAAACTAGATTTAAAAAAACCAAATAAAATATGGTACAAGAGTCTAGAACAGAAATTATTAAATACATAAACAACAAAATATACAGGCACCATCTAACTGCACATTCTAGACAAAATAATCTATTTTTCAAACTTTTTGGGATTTTTGGCTCAGACGAATACACTCTGACAGCTTCTCCAGCCATACCTCCTTTTTTGGGATGATATTTTTCTTCCAGTTTTGGGCAAGTATTAACCTTGCCAATGTTACTGCATTAAGAACGAATTCAAGGACTTCTTTCAGAGGAAAATCCACACAATTCAGCAAGAAAACCTTAGGAGATAATGGTAACTCTTTCTTTATACCTTGTGAGATCGCTGTATCACTCATGAACACATGAAGCTGCGTTCAATATGAATCAGACCCTTGGTCCATCAAAGTCAGTAGTGTCTACTCAGACCGGCAGCGGCTCTCCAGGGTCTCAGGCAGGGGTCTTTCACATCACCTACCTGCCTAGTCCCTTTAACTGGGGATGCCGGGGACGGAACCTGGGACCTTCTGCATACCAAGCAGATGCTCTACCACTGAGCCACAGCCCCTCCCCTCATATTCCAGAATTCCACCACTCTCCTGCATTCCCACCATAAATGTATAGAATCATAGAGTTAGAAGGGATCACAAGGGTCATCTAGTCCAACCCCCTGCACAATGCAAATTTGCATTAGCTGCTCCACATATCCAACAATTCCCTTTAGCCCCTTGATAAATTTTTGCCAATTTGGGGGGTGACAATTGACACTGGTATAGCATTTTTATTACATTTTCTTTGATAGCGATGTTTGCAGAATATGCTTAACCCTCTTCTTAACATGAATGCCCAAACCTTTGGATTCACTGGGGCTTTCGGTTCTTTTGTCCAGAGCTGTACAATTTTTTTTCTGTGGTTTACTCTCAACCTGTAGTGGCTAGCTATAAATCTTAGAGAGTACCTTCCTTTTGCCGGCGCATGCAAATTTTTCAAAATCTTGGCAGCTGGGTTCTTTTTTCCCCCTTACTTAGCTGCATTTGTATAAGAAACTTTTGATCTGTAGATACTGGAACCAAGGAATCTACCCATTGCTTAACGATGATACATCTGCAAAGGTTACAATTGTTTGCCTATTAGGGACTCAAAATTTATAATCAGAC